>NC_135235.1:267435365-267748699 GCF_051348905.1 Ranitomeya variabilis | reverse complement strand
CTGGTAGACTGGGATCTCTTTCACCATGCCCTCCAAAAATGTTTACTTTGGTAATAAACTACATCCTCTCGGTTTTGCCATGTGGAATGTTTCGTTGGTCAGTCAAGTGCAGAAGGTTTCTTTTTCGGTAGACTGCCCCCCAAGCCATAGACAAAAAAAAAAAAAATTCTGAAGTCCTTCCTCTCCGACACCTTCCAGCTTCGATTCTGATGCTTACCCAGTGCCCGTTGGTCTCTTTCCTTGTCCAATCTTGGCACACCGGAAGAGCCTGCTTTGTCAATCGATGGACCAGACAGTGAGCTACTCAAGCCAAAAATTGGTTAAGTGGGCATTTCCAAACACTTCTGGTATGTCATGATGGGTCCAGAGATTAGTGAGGGCTAAGTAAGTTTTCAAATGGTTTGTTTTGGTGGTTCAGCAGGGGGATTCGTACTTACAATATTTCTAACTAGTCTGAGTTTTTTTTTTTTTATTTAGAATATTTTTTATGGGCTGGACAACCCTGCTATAGGGCTAAAAAATCGGAGGTACCATCACCGAGAAAAGAGTTTTCCCCTACTTGACTAGGTCTCACCTGTCCACAATAATAGGTGATAATTTTTCAGGAATTTTGGGTATGAATGTCGGTGTCCTGATAAAATGTAGTGGTGGCCATGCATGCTCACCAATGCATGTTCATCATCCGAGACTTCCGGAGCCTCAGTGATCACCTAGCCTACAACTTGCCGACTTGGGTATGACTTTTCTTGTTGGTGGACCATTCTGATTTTTTTCTTGTTTAGAATGAGACCTCTCAGCCGGTCCTTTTGGGACAGTTAATAAAGATGTTAGTTTGAAAGACTTTTTCTCGTTTTTGCTCTTCAGGAGCACACCTTCCCCTGCCTCCCAACTTCCTGCTCGCCTGGGGGTGCGGGGCAGTGCACTCCTGATGACTTGCAGTTCCGACTGGTGGCGTGGTTGAGTGGGCTGCCTTGAATAGTGCTCTCCAGAGCTGCGGGAAGAGGAAGTTTGCCTCTGTAGAATCGGAGGATGGCAGTGACGCTGAAGCAGGCCTTGAGAATAGCAATGTCATGCTCCTTGTCTAAGAAACCAACTACATCTTATAGACTGTAGAGGTGGCCGGTAGTCTTGGCAACAAGCAATACAATACAAAATGCAAAAATAAAAATTGGATCCCAAACTGATCGTCCGTAAAGCATCCAATCTTTGAGGCGTTGCAATTATTAACACGGGAAACTGAATTTTGTCTTGTAAACTTGAAAAATCATCCAATTGTTTTTTTTAATACGATCGTGTGAACTTGGCATTAGAGGGCCGAATACTCAGTTACCTAATATTCAACTAGCGGTTACTTTTGTTTTGTTTTTTTCTGTAGTGACCTACTTTTCGTCATTGTTTCATCACAAGGATCAGGAAGCTTTTCATGTTTTGTCATTTGCTCCAGAACGCGAATATTTTTAATTTTTCGCTGCCAACTCATTAGTTACATGTTCTTGGATCAGAAGAGTTTGAAGGGCTGTCCATGTGTCTAATTGAATAACGTCTCTTGTGAGAGCGAGTGCGCACCTGTCTGTCTGATCACAGTCAAAGCTGTCCAGCCGAGGCTTCGCAACGAGGCGTTGGAATGAGTTCTGTGTAGTGTTGGGCGTCGGTCACACATCATCGTTGCTGCTTCTCTCATCCATGTTGGCACAGAACAAAGTGTGCCATAATCCACGATTTTGGCCATTAGAACGACCTTTGTCCTTGTATTCGTTTGTGATTTATTTATTTTTTCAAGGAAAATTTAAGTAAATTTTACCTATGGAGTTCAGCTGAATTTTTGCAAATTGGATGACTCGTTTTTCTCTTGTACAAGCAGCGTTGACACATTTTGTAAAATTTTTGCATAGAGTGCTCAGTTGCATGTTATGGTGCATCTTTCCTACAGACGGAGCAGATGCACAGGACAATACTTTGGGTTGGATAAGGTGTTATGCAAGCATGCTCAGGTGCTAACAGGGTGTTCAAGTTCTCACGGCTGTTTGACCACCATCACACATGCAGGGATTGCCTAACAGGCAATTTCTGCATGTGTTGTGTGAGACATGCAACTGCGGGGACTAGAACATAATATACGAGCACGCCAAAAACGCTCGGTTAGTGGCCGCAGGCTTATTGAGATTGGGAAAAAATGGAATGGGAATATATACATAAAAACTAAATTTCTCCAACTCTCAGATGGCCCGTATGGACATCTAGCCGCAGTAAACTCTGCAGATTGACCATTGCCATCATAACATATAAGGCCACCTTTTATAGTTTGGTGATCGGTTATCCCTCGTTTCCTGAATATTGGAGTACAGCACTGCAATAATGGAAGATCTCATGCTCTCTTTCTCCTATAGGTCCACGCTACATACTTTATCTTCATGCCACATGTTGCATTCTGGCCTAGTCATTGCTTCCAAGGAAAGCTATACCACTACCCACCATAGAACAGAATTCAGATGCCTACAGCTACTTACTCCACTCTCCCCATTGATCTAATTAGAATTGAGAATTTATGTATGGGGGGAATTTGGAAAGGTAGTAGTCAGCTGAGCAAACGTTGATTTGACCACTGTCTATAGGCATCTGTAAAAGGGACCCATCACGGATCAAAAACTGCTAGTTTTTACTCTTATTTTATTCCCGCTGCTCGCCAGTCTGCCATATGGTTCTAGAAATGTGAACTTTTTTGTTAAATGCTAATTTGTTATGGTCTTCACTGCAAAAATGTGGTTCACAGGATCCTCTGGGGCGTGTCTTTAGGCTGCTCTGCATAATTAACTTTTTGAGCCACACCTCCTCAGTATAGACTATATAAAAAAAAAAAAAAAAAAAAAAGAGCTTTAAATAAAAAGGCCCATATCTTTGAAACCGTACTACTCATTTTGAATAAACAAAAAACTGCATACTCGGGAGCAGCAGGAATAAAATCAGGGCAAAAACTGTTAACTTTTGACTGGTGACAGGGATGAGGCTGCGTCTTAGTCTATTTGAAGATCTGTGTAGACCAGGGGCAATTAATGCTTGTGCTTGACGGATGAGATGGTGAGTAAGCCAGTTGGTGTTCACAAATAGGGATGCCAGTTTTTATTTCCATTGACCGTATTTAGTTATTTTTTTACTCTCTCCTATTTTTCTGTTTTACATTTTCTTTTATTTATTTATTTTTTTTATCCGAAAATTCCCTGCTGGTGTTGATTGTGCTGTGAAGCAGTGGATCAGTAGGCGATTGTCGGATAGCTGATCCGGGGCTGCGGGCCGTGCCTTTGACAATATGATTTCCATATTAAGAACGCGGAGCCCTGTCAACGCCGTGTTTTACAAGCATTTATTCTGGGCGATCTGCATGCGGCGCGCACGGCCGGGATAAATAATCTCGCACAATGTCTGTGCTGCTGACATTGTCTGTTACGTTCTTGTTGACAGAAAGTTTTTGTGTAATCTGGGCAATATTTCTCAATAGGAATTTCCTGCCCAGAGTGGAAGCAGATGATGGTTGTCTTGGGTGCCGTGACGCTCGGAGCAATCTAATCTAAGCGGTGTTATGGTATTGAACTTGTCTGAACGCCATTAGGAAACATTCACACTTTCTCGTGCGGAGACAGGAGTACGTCCGGTTATATTGCTGCCTCCGTGGGACACATTCATCAATGTCCTGCTGTCTGTAACTTGGCGTAAGTACACCATAAAAATTGGCACTTGTTGCGAACTTGAGGAACACGTGTCATTGGCTCTGCCATTAGTCTTGTTGTTAAGGATGGGGTTTTGTAGTATCTTGTAATATTGCATAATCTTTAAGTTGTCAATGTATGTCGGCGCATGGACCAGGGAAATGGCGAAGCTGTCGTCCATTAATTGAAAGGGGTTGTCTGACACTGAAAAAGATTTTTTTTTTTCTGTGTTTTTTTTTTTTTTTTTTTTTTTTTAGGCGTGTGTGCTTTTAGAAACATAAATGAGCGCTCACTCTCCTTCTAATGCCTCCGCAGATCCAGTGAAGCAACGTCTGCCACATTTGGAAGTCAACGGGACTTCTGCAGCCTGTGATTTGGCTGTGGCGGTCAAATGATTAGGAGGGAACATTGTCAGTGTTTCTATGATGATGCGCGCTTCTAGTCTCCTGACCGCTGCAACCAGTCAGAAAATGCAGTAGTCCTGTTGATTCCTGAATGGAAACAGTGGAGGCCTGGCGCGGCCTTGGCTATGGGCGACGGGGGCCTGGCGCGGCCCTGGCTTTGGGCGACGGGGGCCTGGCGCGGCCCTGGCTTTGGGTGACGGGGGCCTGGCGCGGCCCTGGCTTTGGGCGGCGGGGGCCTGGCGCGGCCTTGGCTTTGGTCGATGGGTTTCCAATGAGTCTCCTGGTTGTGTATACTATTTTGGTCAGATCTATCAGTAAGCTTTCAATGTGATTGGATCATATTGGCGCTCCAATAAAAAATGGTCATCTTTGAAACATTTATTTTCCCTTCCCCATGACAGCACCGGTACATGAGAGATGGTC
The DNA here is from genome assembly GCF_051348905.1 of Ranitomeya variabilis. Lineage (NCBI taxonomy): Eukaryota > Metazoa > Chordata > Amphibia > Anura > Dendrobatidae > Ranitomeya > Ranitomeya variabilis. The sequence goes on along the minus strand of NC_135235.1, from coordinate 267,744,171 downwards.
CCGCCCCCAAGAACAGGAAACCTGCATAGGAGATAAAAGATGGGGGCGGCACCTCTCTCCTCAGTTTGGTTTCCTGTTCTTGCGGGGAACCTGCGGTGCTGCATGGGGAGAGGTCTCCCTTGCTTTGCCGGTCTCTGACCGAGGTCCACGGTGGGAGCAGCGGTGGCGGCGTGTGCGCGTCGCCTCCATACCTGGAAAAAGCTGCAGATGCGTCTTTCCCACTGGGGACTCCCCGGCGTCTGCTCCTGGCCGGAGGCTGGGCCGAGGGAGAAAAAGTGAGCGTACCCATTACGACGCTGGCGCCGACTGAATGGGGGAACTTCCGGGATTGAACCGGAAGTGACGCTACACGCTGAGGAAGCGGTGTGCTGACACTCCCCGGGGGGGAGAAAGTTCAGAGACGCACACACCGCTTCCGGGGCCGCCATATTTAAAACGGCAAGGCGGCAAGCTGGCGCTGGGAACAGTCTCCTGCAGGATGGCAGATCCGAAGGAATCGACGATCCCAGATGAAATCCCACAGCCTGTCGTGGTACTAAGGGTCCGGTGGGTGAGTGCCTTTGTAAGGCAAAAAACATATCAGTGACACTGTGTTTTTGTGTATATGCAGGGAAGAAAAGTCACCTCTAAACAAAAGCATAAAGTATGTGCACTCTGTGATAGAAGCCTCCCCAAAACGTATGAAAAGCGTATGTGCCGCTCATGCATAGAAAAAACTGTGTCTGAAGAGTCATCATCTTTGCTTCAGAATATAAAAGATATTGTTAGAAGCGAAGTACAAAGCACTGTAAAGGAGCAGTTAAAACAACATGGGTTGCAGAGCTCCGTAAACCCGCCCTCTATGTCTGCCCAGGCATCTGATGTAGAATCCGAGGGTGAACTGGGTGAGCTTCCGCCCGACGAGGGTTCGGACCTGGACTCTTCAGATGAAGAGTGTGGCCGGCCTTATGTGTTATCAGAAGATGTGGGGAAGTTGCTAAAACTGGTCAGGTCCACCCTGGGGGTTGAGACGCCAAAAGAGAAGCAAACGGTTCAGGACTCTATGTTCAGTAATTTGGAGGATAAGAAACGAAAAGTTTTCCCGTTTCATGATAACATTCTAAATCTCATCAAAAAAGAATGGAAAAAACCGAATAAAAAGATTTCAGTTCCCCAGGCCTTAAAACGTAAATATCCCTTTAGTGAGGAAGTTTGCGAGAAATGGGAAAAGGCGCCTAGGTTGGACGCGGCGATCGCAAGTACCTCCAGGGGCATAGCACTTCCCTTCGAGGACATGGGGGCCCTAAAAGACCCCCTAGATAAAAAGGCAGATGCCTTTCTAAAATCAACCTGGGAGGCCTCAACTTGGGCGTTTAAACCTGGGGTAGCGGCTACTTGTACTGCCCGTGCCATGGTTAAATGGCTGGAGGAACTTAGCGACCAAATAAAAAACCAATGTCCAAGAGACAGACTTCTAGAAGTCATCCCTCCACTTCAAAATGCAGCGGGATTCCTGGCGGACGCGGCCATTGATTCTGTGCGGTTTGCTGCCCGGGCTAGTGCCCTTTCAAATTCAGGAAGAAGGGCGCTATGGTTAAAGAACTGGAATGCTGATTTCCAATCCAAAGTAAAGCTCTGTGCAGTCCCCTGTGAGGGCCAATATTTATTCGGCAGCGCTTTAGATGAGATTTTAGAAAAAGCGGCGGACAAGAAAAAACACTTCCCTCCACCTCCCTTCTTTAGACGACGTTGGTACGACAATCGTCGGTCCTTTCGAGGATCAGGTAGGGGCCGAAGGCCGCCCAACGGATAAAACCACACGGGGGAAACCCTGGGGTGAGAAAAGAGAAAGAGGGTTTCTTTTCAATAAACCCCCAAAACCAGATCCTAAACAATGACGCCATATTCCAGGTGGGAGGAAGGTTACGGTTTTTTGTCCATCAGTGGGTAACCTTACAGCCGTCCCAATGGATAATCAACTTGTTATCAGACGGTCTGCGGTTAAATTTCATCTCCCTTCCTCCCCACCGAATAAAAGTTACTCGTGTGGCCAAAAAGAACCAGTTGGTTCTCGAAAAAGAAGTTCGTCTTCTTTTAGACAAAAAAGTCCTGGTAAGAGTACCTTCACAGGAAATTGGAAGGGGATTTTACAGCACCCTTTTCCTCACTCCAAAACCGGATGGATCTTTAAGAACTATTTTCAATCTAAAAGAATTAAACAAATTCATCCGAGTAGAAAAATTCAAAATGGAAACTCTGAGAACGGCGGTAAAACTGCTGTATCCAGGATGTTATATGGCAGTGATAGACCTTACCGATGCCTATTATCATGTGCCAATCAGCAGAGAGCATCAACAATTCCTGAGGTTGGTTGTGCAGCTGGGACAGGTCTACACCCATCTACAATACCAATGTCTCCCCTTTGGGGTATCGGTAGCTCCTCGTATTTTTACAAAAATAATTTCGGAAGTAGCATCCTTCGTAAGGAGAGAAAACATTCTGCTAGTGCCCTATTTAGACGATTTCCTCCTGATAGCAGACAATCAAGAAGATTGCATAAAAGCAGTTATAACAGTACGAGAGCTACTAACCAAACTAGGGTGGATAATAAACTTAAAAAAATCAAGATTGATTCCGGCCCAGATACAGGAGTTCCTGGGGATCCAATTAAATTCAATCAAACAGATCTGTATCCTTCCAGACAGGAAAATCGAGGTCATAAAACAAAGAATAACACAAATACAGGTAGCCCAATACGTCTCGGTGAGGGAAGCCATGTCCCTCCTAGGCATGCTTACTGCAACAATTCCGGCGGTCCAATGGGCACAACTTCATTCAAGGGACCTACAGTGGGAGATCCTGTCAGAACAAACAAGAATACCCTACAATCTAAACCGAAAAATCGTATTGTCACAACATGTCCGGGACTCTCTAAGCTGGTGGCTAGATTCCGGGAATCTAAAAAAAGGGGTCCCATGGTCAATCCAGAATCCGGTGATACTGACCACAGATGCGAGCCCATTAGGTTGGGGAGCACACCTGTCAGATCGGATCCTACAGGGTCTATGGAATCCACAGATGCAATCAGCCTCCTCAAACCTGAGGGAATTGACAGCAGTAAGGCAAGCAATTCTTCAATCAGAAGAAGATCTCAAAGGAAAACATTTAGTAGTATTGTCCGACAACAGCACAACGGTGTCGTATATAAATCGACAGGGAGGAACCAGATCAAGTTCCCTAATGGAAGAAGCAGGAAGACTATTTCTTTGGGCCGAAAACCACCTTTTATCCCTCACAAGTACACACTTAAAGGGGTCGGAAAACTTTGTCGCAGATTTTCTGAGTCGTCACGTCCTGCATCAGGGCGAGTGGTTGCTAAATCAAAGAATATTTGGAGAAATCTGTGCAGTCTGGGGGCTTCCTCAAGTGGATCTTTTTTCCACAAGGCAAAATCGGAAAGTAAAAAGGTTCTACTCTCTAAACCCCAAAGAGAACCCGGAAGGTGTAGATGCGTTACTACACCAATGGAAATTCCAACTAGCCTATGCGTTTCCCCCGATCCCATTGATCCCTACAGTCCTGAAGAAGATCCGAGAAGAGAAATCACGCATAATCTTAATCGCACCCTTCTGGCCAAAGAGAGCTTGGTTCACTTGGCTCAGACGTATGTCCATCTCGGACCCGTGGATACTTCCAGAGGTCCCAGACCTTCTGCACCAGGGTCCGGTGACACATCCTCAGGTTCACAGCCTACACCTCACTGCTTGGAACTTGAGAGGGGACTTCTGCTAGCAAAGGGATTCTCGGATCCGTTAATTACTACTCTACTGTCCAGTAGAAAAAAAGTCACAACTGATAAATACCAAAAGGTATGGGGAAAATTTTTAGAATTCTCAGGCCGAGGGATAACTGATACCGTTCAGAAGGTCCCTATATCTGAAATCCTAGAGTTTCTCCAAAAGGGTCTGGAGAGGGGATTATCTACCAGCACTCTAAAAGTGCAAGTCTCGGCGCTTGGCGCCTTGTTTGACCAAAAATTGGCTGATCACCCCTGGGTGTGTAGGTTCATTCGGGCCTCCTTTACAGCCAGGCCATTCAAACCTCGTCCAAAGGTCGCTCCCTGGGATTTAAATTTAGTTTTAAACGCCTTGACCTCCTCTCCCTTTGAGCCTCTTTCCTCCATATCGGAAAAAGCGCTAACTCTAAAAACAGTTCTCCTGATTGCCCTTACCTCAGCCAGACGCATTAGTGAGCTTCAGGCTATATCTATTGACCCTCCGTATACGGAAATTCTGGAGGATAGGGTAATTATAAAATCTGATCCGGCCTTTTACCTAAGGTCAACTCGAAATTTCACAGGGACCAGGAGATAATCTTGCCTTCATTCTGTGCCAATCCAAAATCCCAGGGAGAAGAAACCTTCCATTGCTTGGACGTCAGACGTTGCCTTCTTCAATATATAGAAGTGACAAAACCATGGCGACAGTCTTCAGCCCTTTTTGTCTCCTTTCAGGGGGCAAACAGGGGAAAAAAGGCCACAAAATCGACTATTGCACGTTGGCTCCGTATGGCTATATCACTTTCCTATTCCTCTTCGGGACAGGTCCCTCCACCTGGTGTTACGGCCCACTCTACCAGGGCTATTTCCACATCTTGGGCAGAGAGGGCAAATGCATCGATAGAGCAAATCTGTAATGCAGCAGTATGGTCTTCACCCTCTACTTTCTTCCGCCATTATAGGTTGAATCTGGGGCTATCAGATCTTGCCTTTGGTAGGAAAGTACTATCTGCTGTTGTCCCACCCTAGAGGTTCCTTCTATTTCTTCCTCTCATGTACCGGTGCTGTCATGGGGAAGGGAAAAAATGATAATTACTTACGGGTAATTTGATTTTCCAGATCCATGACAGCACCGCTCTAGTTCCCGCCCTATCTTGGTGATGGTGTGTGATTCACAAAAAAAAAAAAAAAAAAAAAAAAATTTCATAAAAAAAAAAAAAATCTCAAAAAAAAAAAAAAAAAGACACAAATGAAAGATGGGGTAATAACCACTTAACATAACAATAGATAAATAGTCTTAGAGTTAAATATAAATTTTTATATGCCTAAAACTAACATAGCGGTTACCTTACATTCTCTGTAAACAAACTGAGGAGAGAGGTGCCGCCCCCATCTTTTATCTCCTATGCAGGTTTCCTGTTCTTGGGGGCGGGACCATCTCTCATGTACCGGTGCTGTCATGGATCTGGAAAATCAAATTACCCGTAAGTAATTATCATTTTTCCATAGTTTTGGATCTTAAATTATTGATTTATATTAACTTTTTTTTTTACATTTTTGTATTAAAGTATAAAATTTGATGTCTACATCACTTTATATGAAATTCTTACGCTTTCTTTGACTGGTTGGTTGGGCTGCTCAGAAACATCGAGACAGCCACAGATTTCTTTCTAACTTCTACCGAAGCTCTCTGTTATGGATGATATATATGGTTGTCAATTTACTCTGACCGTTATAACCAAATAATGGCAGCCAGAGCGGTTACTGTACCACATCCGCAAAATATGGGATCGTAAAATTTCATAGTTGTATAGACGAGCATCTCCAAAACTGGACCAATCCATCACTTACCTAACGGTTACTCATGGCTGATGGACCTGTGCAGCATCCACAGTACAGTGTTTGTGACTATTGCAAAAAAAAGTGGGCAAAGCCATAAAAAGCTCGGGTCTGGGTTGTGGCTCTGCTTGGCGACATCGCAGTGGCTAATGGTCACTTAATTATTTTAGAATTTTTTAGTTTGAATAGTTTTTTCCTATTGCAATTTACTTTTTTTTTTCTAGCCTTCATTTCTCATAAAAGGGTGCAAAGCCTAAAGTTGAGCAAAAAGATTTGCGGCCACTCTACCAGATCCTTGTGAATGTTCTCCTATTGGCAACATCCCTTGTTTCTTTTACTGATTAATGGGCCCGGGGCAATGTCTTGGATGTGTCTTTCTGGACCTACTAATTGGAAGTGATGCTGGCGGGTCAGTGGAGAATCTCAAGGCTCTGGACCGGCAACCATGGATTACCAACACGGCCACTAGGCCAGTAGACCAGGGTCTTGCAAATCTTTTTGCTCATCTCTACTTAAGACTGAAGCTTGTGTCACCAGTATGTATGTAAATGTTTCTTTGAACTGGACCTTTGTCAGGTAACGTACTAAACGGGTCGTTTCTGGGCTTCCTGAATTTTATTCCATTGAAGGATGCTACCGGCACTCCAAGCAAATGGAGATGAGAGAGACTTTAGATTTCGCGTCTCTTTAAGTTCATCTAAAATGAGCTGCAGGTGTCAAAGTTGGCATTAAGAGTAAGTAATGCGCTTTTAGTCATTGGATTACCCATAAGATATCCAAAGCCTAAAATCTCATTAACTAATCTACAGCGGGAGGTGCTGTAAGGAAACAAAGTGTAGTGAAATGTTGTGTTCCCTCCCCATGGGAGAAGAATGTCTCTGCAACAATCTATAAATGTCCAGCCCTCTACTGAGTCTCTTCTGATGAGATCCAAAAAGGCCAAAACAGTCGATCCATGGGTGAGGGCCTCTAATTCAGATGTGTCAACCAGAACTTGGATATCAATGGGTGGAGGTCAACAAATCAATTTGAGGCGAATCGAATTTGCCTCGAATTTCACACCCAAATTTTCTCAAATCCAATTTTTCCTACGATTCAATCTGGTTAATTGATGGCTTGCTGCCATTTTGCTGGATTCATAAGGACCAAGATTAGGTTTTAAAAATGAAAACATACACTCCCCTCACCTTCTCTACTTGGCTCCCCTCCATAGTCCTCACAGGTCCGGTCTTGAGTCCCTGCAGGACTTTGATCTTATGCACAGGTACCTTTTTTTGTCTTCGCCTCCGTCACTGACTAGGCCAATTGACAACTTGGAACTACCGTACGTACCTTACGACATTGCTTGAGGACATGTGACCTGCCACGTGTCTGCGTTGGGGGTGCCAAAGACCAGACGGGACCTGTTGTGACTGAAGACCGGACCAAAACTATGAGAAGCACTCGGCAAGCTTTCAGAGAAGGCGAGGACCTAGTACATCATTTTTTTTTCTCACCCTACATTTATTTTCCTCTAGATAAACCTCAAAGCATAATAAGGCACATATGATTTGCATCAAATAAATTTGTGAATTTGAATTTCTTGGACTTAATGTCAAAAGCTGGAATTTCCAGATTTGTTCCAATATCTTTTGATCCTTATTGATGGCCTGTCCCAAGGATAGGTCATCAGTATCCGATATTGTGGGCGTCCAGCGTCCGGCACCCACATGGATGAGCTGCTCTTTGCTCTGGTGGACTCTGAACCAGAATGGCACAGCTCTGTACACTGTGCCGTCGCCGTTCTTGGTACTGTAGCTCAGTGCCTATTGACTTGAGCTCTAGTGTTCCATATTCTAAGAATATCCTTCTATACTTACAAGGGGGTGGAAGCCGCTTAATAAATATCTTCTTAATTTGCTACCTGTTTTCAGTGACCTTCACAAGAAATGTGGACAGCTCGAGGCCAGCCATTAACCTTGCAGCCCACTTGTAATAAAGATTTTTAATCCATGTATAGGCTGTCGGAGAAGCTTCAATCTTGTGCCTGGGAAAGATACAAGCCTACGAAAAGCCATGGACTATTCTAGCGGCTACCAGGCCAATTACATCCAACGCTCTCTATTATAAGCAATGCACTAGGCTCAGATCCAAATCAGTGATTGGATTGCAACCCTTTGATGGTCCGTACAACATGGTCCATGTACAGTTAGCCGCTGGCTCGTCAGCCGGTGCCTCGCCGCGGATATATATTGGCTGTGAAAGGCTCTCTACAGTGGAGAAAACAGAAGATGACCTATATCTTCCTGCCACATTCCCACAGGACAGCCATTTATTATGAGGGATGATACACTGGGGTGCCTCAAAGAGGACCAGCTAAGCTTCATCTCCCCAATAAAAGGGAATATATTTTCTGAGGGCTCCACACAACACAGACGCTTGCGGCATGTTGTATAAAATGAAGGCAGAGCAATGAGCTTTAGTTTATCCGTGTTTGCTAGATCTCCCCTTTTTCATGTCGGCCTTTTAACTTGCCAAGTTAATTGGCTTAATTGGGTTCGAATTTGGAGCAGGTCTAACGTTGCGAATGGCATAAAACCTTGAGATCGTCAGAACGTGATTTGTGCCGGAGATGTACTCACTGTGTTCTCTTTGATCTCGCCTTTACATGCATTATGGACTTGATGATCTCAATTCCAGAATAAACCGTTTTTTTCCTATAAATGGAAGGAAGCGTCTCAGATTTGGAATCCTTCGTTCTAGAAAACGAGCCGCCGTCGTCCATGTGTGCGATATTCACCTGGACGGATTGCTACCTGGGAGCTCTGCCTTCCATGATTGAAAAAGTGCTCCAAACCTCTCCAAAAGTCTGTACAGAAACCCCAGTTTATCGATGACACATTTCGGAGTCGTAGATTCCATCATTGGGATCCGTCTGGGTTTCTACGAAAGTTTGAAGATCTAGAAGTGGTTTGGAATATTTTACAATCCAAGAGGAAGAAGCGATCCATTTACAAAAAAGACATAAAATGCATCACAAAAAAAAAAAACAGCCGTATTTACTAAAACCTGGTCACTAGACGAATGCACTGCAGGAAGCCCCATGATGAAACTCGCAAGACAATGAATGAGCATGTGGGAGGCGAGCTTGCAGTTTTTGGCCAAAATATCAACCGATGTCAATGTGTTTTTTTTTTTTTTTTCATCTTTTACAGGGTTAACTTGCTAAGCCCAGTCATGTAGGTGCTGGGTAGCCCAGCCTGACCTGATTGTACGGGCGTCACTAATAAAATAGGCAGTAAGGCGGCATGGTGCACTACATGTATGTCATAGACCATCTTCATTAGTATGCATCTCTAATTTTAGGCAGCTGCTCTCTCCTCCATGAATCGTGGGTGTAGGAGCAAATGTTTCATCAGTATTTTGCTCCTGCCCTTCCTTCCTCAGCCTGTATCATGGGAGTCTGCTACATCATCCAGTGCATTAGTATTGTGACCTGATGTTGGTAGACATGGCTGCTTTTTCCTCTCCAAAAGTGAATTGTTCATCCGGGTACTGAGAGCGCATGGAGTTGGTACTTCATGTTCCTTGTTGTCTGCACTTACCGCGTTGCTGGCTGTATAGTGTCAATCTAGGTTAATCTAAGTTATGTAACCGAGGCTTGGCTTCAGCCTTTGACACATCTCCTGCGCAATCTGACCTGCCACCCTCGGCCTCTATTTTCTGTCAATTGATTTTTCCTAATTTGGTTTTTTTTTGTTACTATTCATTAGCTAAAGAAAAAATTGCTATTGGTAAGTGATCTGTTGCATCAGTTATGCAATTGGAAACTGGGAGTTCTTGCTTAGGACGTGTTTAGTTTTTTAGATCTGAAACAAAGCTCTGCGTGAAACGTTTCTGTGCTTTAAAAAAAAAAATTGAACCTATACAGGCAGTATATTAATCAGTGAACCCCCTCAGAATCCATTTGCATAACTGATAACACTTAGTCTGTTCGACGGGAAAGAGAAAATGAGTGGACACAAAGTTCCTATGGTCTTCCCACCCCTTAGATCACTGTTGCTCCTGATGACCAGTGTTGGGCATTTGGGGATCACTCGATGAGAACATTGGGTTGTTGATAAATCTTATTTCTTCTGCCTACTTTACTCTTTCCAGCTGAAAGAGATTTACCCTAATTTTTGTGAATGTTTTTCAGAATTAAATGCTCTTCAATCTCCTGAATTCTCGGTTTGAGCAGATATGATCTACACGGTGGCCACCTTTATCAATGACTTGAGAGAGGCGGTGCCTAAAAGGATCACTTTTTTTTTTTTTTTTTTTCATTTTCACCGATGAAGCCAATTTTATATTTAAGAGTAACCGCCATTTTAATTTTTGTTCCCCATAAATCATTAGTACACATGAAAATAAGAAACTTTCCAATAAATCTTATCCCAGATATGTTTTTCTCCTCCTGGACTTGATGATTCAGTCTCAAAATTCTCATGGGTCTTCAGTGAATAAAGATTTCCCCTTTACTGAGCTAGGTGACAGTTGGTGCTCGTAAAGTTCTATGGAGAACTTGCAGCAGAATGTCTGTCCGCCTCTCCAAAAAAAAAGGATTAACGTCAATTTACAAAGGTGGAAATCGCAACGATTCTGCCGCAAATCTGCGTGTAAGACTTGGGTGTTTTGCAGTGGGTATAAAATTGTCATAATTTAACGCCCACAACAAATCCACTGCCAAACACTCATGTCTTACATGCAGATTTGCCACGGAAATTTTACAAATTTTCACCCTCCTATAAGTCCTCAGCATTTCCCATGTAAGACATAAAGTTTTTTGTGGTAGATTTGTCAGGGATGTGAAATGACGACCCGTGCGGATCCGCTCTTGGGCTAAGTGCACAGTTTTTTGTTGTTTTTTTTTGCTGAATTTTCTCTGCAGAAACTGAGCAGAAATGTAAAGTTTTTGAGATTTGGAAGAAGAATTGGAGAGTTCAAAAACTCCATGAAAAAACTTTGTTCACAGGCAGTTCTTTTTTAATGCCTGTTTTGTATGTGGGGCTTTTTTCCTGCTTTCATTTCATTGGCAAATTGTTTATTTTCAGCACAATAATTAACTTTTGTTGTTTTAAAAAAAACAAACACAAATATGCAAAAAAGAACTATTTGGAATCTTTTTTTCTTTTTTTTTTTTCTTTTAGGAACTATACAATAAAATGAAAGCTTTTTTAGTTTCGACCTCGCTTCACAGTTGTCACATTTTAGGCCTTTTTGGGATTAAACATGATGACCAATTGTTGGGTCGACCCCCACTTTTTTTTTTGCCATGACCCTACAGTGCTTTCCACGTCCTCGCCTGTAGATGCCGGTCATTGTGGCTCCTAGCGTGCCCTTTTCTTCCTTCAGCCGGCGCACAGCATGATCGTTGCCAGAGGACGCTGTTTCCGGTCGTTTTGCGGTGCTTTTAGGCGAGCGTTCCCGGCTGCCCCAAGTCTTATGTATTGTCTAGACAATATATAGAATTTTCTTCATCGTTATTTTTCCTCTTTCTTGTGTTCTGTGTTCTCCTCTTCATGAAGTCTTCATGAAGTCTATGTACGCGTGTATAGAAGGCTTTTTCAGAGCAGTTTCGGCTTTTGACAGCCGCATACAGAGCGGAGTTGGTCATGGCTTGTTCAGGAATGTTAATTTCTTCTGCTTTTGTGCTAAACTTTTTTTTTTTTTTACGTTTCCTGTAGCATTCCTTGTGAATTTACATGTAGAAAAGTAAAGACTGAACAACAGATACGAAGGTAAAGGGGTCATCCAAGATTTAGGCTTAAGTCCTCAATATGAGATCGGTGGGGGCCCAACACCCAGCACCGCCACCTCTTAGCAGGTCCCCTGGCACATTGATGTACGCGGAGTTCAGAGCCAGGACACCACAGCTCTATAGTGGCCATTCTTAGATAATGGCCACTACATGGGGTACAGAGCCGTGCTGTTCTGGCTCCATACACTGTTTGCTTCCTGAGTGCCACTGGACATACCATTGCGAATCACACCCCCTCGAATAAAAATAACTGAAAAATTGAGTTATGCCTTATGCAGGGCAGGTTCATCCGGTATTTGAATGCCTGCCCCTCTAAGCCCTGCACTAGGCATAGCATAGCGTTCTGCTCCAAGTGATGGTCTACATTTTTCGCAGGAGTTATGAGTGATCTGTTGAGTCCATCATTAGTCATGGTCTATATGAAAGATCCATTTTTTTTCCACTGTTGGCTTTGGCAAAGTTCAAACTGTTTATAAAAAGATCCCATAATCTGTTTTGTGGGATTTCTTCTGCTGGAATCCCTGCATATCCCAATAATTGGGTTATGTTGTGCCTCATTGGCATGGCGCTATGGTCTTCCATGTGCTGTTCTTCGCCTTGTCCATCTGTACCAAAGACAGCAGATTGAGCAATAGTGTCCAAGTGGGATCGATCAGTCCATTCAAAATGGCAAATTCAGATCTCCTTTCTCAGGATTGATGTGGGGACCCTCCTCAATCAGCAAGTTATCATCCATCATGTGGAAAGGTCAAAACTAGAAATGAGCGAATCTCTGGAATTTGGCTTTGGTCAGATTTGTTGGAAATGGCCAACAGATTTGATGATGTCCAGATCAAACTCTACCAGATCTGCCCCAATTGCTTCCAATACAGAGTAACATAGTTATTAAGGTTGAAGGAAGACTTTATGTCCATCTAGTTATTTTGTTATGCTCTGGAGTCTCTCCAGAATAATCAGGAGGATAGGTAAGGGGTTTAAAATGCACCATATATTTGCCTGCCTTTGGCCCTCACCGAAATTCTTACTCTTCTACTGATGCAGCTCCCTGGAGCTCTTAGATCTCTTCTGTTCTTCCGACCCTAAAGCTCACACGGTGTTACCGAGGGGCAACACAAGTCAACACCACCACCTCGCCTGTCCTCTTCACTGGCCTCTTTGGCTCATATGAAGATCAGGCCAACGTGGTCACCTGAAGATTTGCATTGACCCCATGTGAACGCGAGAGCCACTGAGACGGAAAAAGAACAGAGATCTACAAGGACTACCGGTGAGCTGCAGAGGTGGTGTAATGTCCGGTGACTGAGTAGTCATTTATGTTCTTCATCCATTAACAGAGTCCAACAAAATGTTGTCCGGTGAATCAATTTCTGATTACCTTTTCTGGAAATGCGTAACTAAGTGAATCGATTCGCTCACTTCGGGTAGTAACACACATTTATGGTTCCACCCATTTAGGTTTCTGATGAGATATTCTGATTTATGTTGGATATAACATGGCGCAATGTGCTGCAATATGAGTGTCAACATATGGAAAAATTTCCCGTTCAGGTGTGAACAGAGCCGAAATGACACTTTTGAATCTCTTTATCGTTGGTGATTCCCGATAGCGCGGTGTTGCCAGTTTTCTCTGGATTCATACGAGGGTGATTTATGGTATGGTTTTAGTTAGATTAGCGGCGATTTTCTGAAAACCAATATTCCTCGCGGTGTTGGTTAACATTAACTGCGACTCCTAATGCCGACGCCTCTTTAATTAGATGCATTAATAAAATATATTGCGCGTATGCTACCGACCATGATTATAATTCACTACTGGTAGAAACTAGATTCCCCCCCCAACCCTTCAAAATTGTAATTAAATTCTGCATATTATGGATTTTTCACATTTGTGGGTTTTTTCATGTGCACAACACACCTACTGATATCTCTGCAGTACTGTGTGGAGCACGGCTGGCAGGTTTTTACTGGAATCAGTCATTTGTGGTCGGATGATCGCGGCTTGTAAATGGTCACAATCGGATTGAGAATGTGTGGAATAACGAGATGTTTCCACAATCAAAAAGTACCGTAATAAAAGGGAAAATCTGTAACATCGCCTATTGTGAATGGTGGATCCTGTGTTATCTACTGTATAAAGAGGTGTTATCACTCATTGTACAGGAGGAGGAGGTGAGCTGTGACATCACCTATTGTGACTGGTGGATCCTGTGTTATCTACTGTATATAGAGGTGTTATCAGTCATTGTACAGGAGGGGGAGGAGGTGAGCTGTTATCTACTGTATATAGAGGTGTTTGTTACTGATCATTATAATCCTGCCTCTCCTGATAAGAAAACTGCTGAAAGCTCTTCCTGAAAAGATAGGAAGTATCAGTCAAAAACAAAAAAGCCCCAGTGGCCAGTGAGAAAACACACACACACACAGAAAACACACACACACAGAAAACACACACACACAGAAAACACACACACAGAAAACACACACACAGAAAACACACACACAGAAAACACACACACAGAAAACACACACACAGAAAACACACACACAGAAAACACACACACAGAAAACACACACACAGAAAACACACACACAGAAAACACACACACAGAAAACACACACACAGAAAACACACACACAGAAAACACACACACAGAAAACACACACACAGAAAACACACACACAGAAAACACACACACAGAAAACACACACACAGAAAACACACACACAGAAAACACACACACAGAAAACACACACACAGAAAACACACACACAGAAAACACACACACAGAAAACACACACACAGAAAACACACACAGAAAACACACACACACACACACACAGAAAACACACACACACACACACACAGAAAACACACACACACACACACAGAAAACACACACACACACACACAGAAAACACACACACACACACACAGAAAACACACACACACACACACACTATATTTAGTATGATTTAAACATTAGGTCATTCTCTGACAACAGTTTTGCTCATTCTGCAGCCAGCGATAGACGGGTCAACAGTCTATAGAGGCTACAAACTGAAAAATTTTATTTGAGTCCTAAGTGCAAAAATGATTACGGTATCCACAAATTCATACATGCATGTTTTAAAAAAAAATAAAAATAAATTGAAGTTGTTATTTATAAAAATTATTTTTATTTTTGTTTTATTTTAATTTTCACCATGCATAAATATTATAAAATGTCCAACGTTGAACTTCATTTAATGATCATGGCAAAACCGCACCTCTCCGGAAGGTTTGTCTCCCGTTGTGCGCGGTGTTTGTGTGTCTATCCTAGGTCTGTATCCCTGATGGTTGTTTTTTTTGCATATATTGGTTCCGATGAGATTTCGGTGACAGCTCAGGTCCTGATGCTGCCGCGTTCGGCTCCCAAACGTCGAGTGGAAGCTTTTAGGAATGGATGTACTGAGTCGTGCACTTCTATTTTAAATCCCTGGCAGGCTGTATAAAAGCAGACGGGGCCTTGTGATAAAGAAGTGAAGCCCAGGGCTGGCGGCAAGACGAGGGAGGGGGTGATGACTGTCGTCTTTGGTATTGATGGAGGTTTATAAATCTGGCAAGGGTCTTCACAATTCTGAAGTTTATATCGTCTAATAGGAGCGGGAGTGAAAGGTAGCCTGGGACTGGAAGCAACCGTCTTGATGGCGTGAATGTTGCTGTGGAGACATCTCTTCAGGGACCAGTAATTAAAAATGAAAGTGTAAGATTCCCTCAAGGGAGAGCGTATAAATAAAATGTGATAAGATGGAAGGAGGAGAAGAAGCCGCCGCTTCCTTGTGGCCAAGCCGGCACTGCAGTGAGACTGTTTTGTTGGCTCCCACTGTCTCCGTCTGGAATCGGTGACAGATCTGATGGATGACGTGACCTCTTTGTGAAGAGCTCAGAAAACTTCCTGAAACGGCCCTCGGATTCCATTAACACGCTGCCAGGAGTCACCTTTCCACTACCGAAATAAATGAGGCTACAGAACTGAGATATCAATTACAAAATGAATCCTCGCGCTAAATTGGACTAATAAATGGCCCTAATCAAGCATCCATCATCGTTAATTTTGCAGAAGATGAGAAATGAGCGAAATCTCCGATGATGATGATGCCCTTCAAGTAGGATGTCCGGTACAGGCAACGATCCACCCGGTGCCACTGCCTTTTTATCTGTGCCTACATCATCTCCTACAATAAACTGGCCTCTGCTTGGTAGCGTGGCATCATATTTATACTTTGTTACATAGGGGATCACTTTTATTTCCAGTGGAAGATTTTGATATCCTCATTATCTCGTTCTGAAATTTCTCCTAATTGACTTTTCATAATTAGAAAGCCACCATTCTTTTTTTTTTTTTTTTTTTTTTTCCCTTTGCAAATTAATGTCCAGACAAAAATCTCATGATGATGACCTTATCTAAGCACAGGTAGAATAATTTTGTCTTGGAGATGTGAAGATATTGAGACTTTAATTTGGGTAATCTAAACTCTGGCGACTGCTGTTGAGTGACGGTCATCAATAGATGGAGGGTGAAGGTCAAGAGCAGGTGGAACACTTGACTATGCTTACAGAATTTTGTAATAAATCATTTTTTTCCCAATTAGTTTGCTTTGTGTAGTACTTTTCTATAGAAAGCAGTAGGGTATGGGTAAGGGTATGTGCACGCTGGCCTACTTGAAGCTAAAATAGTCTCTAAAATGAATTGTCCCGGTAATTTTTTATGTAAAAATAATTTGTTTATAGGTTTTAGTCTTTTGAGCTTATTTTGAACAATTATATTTTCAAGAAGAAAGAAACATGTTCACTCTTCAGCTGTGGTGGTGCCAATCGATTTGAAGGACGCAGTTCATTGACTACATTGGTAATGCGTGCCCTGAGAAGCGCCTCCTACGTTACTGCACCCTCAGCTCCTCTTTTGATTATCCGGACTGGCTAAACATCATTGTTGCATCATATTGACCTCATGTCATGTCTTCTAATCCAAAGAAGAGAAGAGATGCAGATGCCGGGTGATAAGAGGAGCTTCTTAGGGTTCCCATCCTGTGGCTATGGATTACAGACGTGGCCACTGGGCGGGTCTTACAAATCGATTCACACTAACTTCTAATATGTTCATAAATGCCTAGGTTGAAAATCCCCCTTTTAATGTTATAATTTTGGAGGTAATGGCTTATTGGTGCTTTGAGTTTCCACCTTTTGGACCCCCCAACCTTTTTCTCTAGCTTTTAGTGTAAGCATACTCATCATTCTGTTGAGTGCCGCTATCTGCTGCCTCCATACAGCTCTGCAGTATAATGTTCTTTAGGGGGAATACCTCGTAATATGACATTTTATTTGTGATTTTACAATTTTGTTTGAAGGGGAACTGTAGGGCCCCATAAGCTTCTAGCGCTGTATATAGTCTTTAAGACCCTTAAGGGAAGAAGTCTATGACCCTGAGTGAAATGTCGGTATAGTTCAGACTTTGTATAATCCTATAAGACGACGTAATGCCTGTGTGACCGGTCAGATTTCCACATTGGTGTTGGACAAAGAATGGTCCCACTGAATGGATCAGTCTCCTCCCATCCCCCTCTTTCTAGGTAAATGGTGTCCTATGTATCCATCAGCCCCATATACAGCCCTACTGGAATGACCCTTTCCTTGTACATTGTTTCTCGGTTACAATAGAGGAACTCTTTCCTGAGTAAAAATCTTCCTTTTAAATATTTTGCTGAGATTTTGCACCCAGAGGTGTCTCCGCTCTTCTCTCCCTCCAGAAGTGTGTATGCAGCACTTTTGGTCCAGTGATTTCCTACACGTTGAGCCTCCACCCCCCCCCCCCCCCCCCCCCAAATCCTTCAGCATGTATTTATCTCAGAAATGGGTCACAGATCTTCGTCTTGGCTTCTCTCCAAAGTGTTAGTAAAACAGGAGTCGGAGTGAATTGCAGAATTGTTGTTTTAGTTTTTTATATCTGTATTTCTGTTTATACCCATTTGGGGTGAAACACTTGGGAACCCAGGAGCCTAAAATCTAATTTCAAGGGATTAACGCGGCCACCTCTTACTGTAGACTAATCTTTCATCACGGAACGAGGATCAGGGACTGTAAATCCTTCGCTGTTTGTCTTGGAAGTTTCTTCGTGTCATACTTTCAGATAATCTAAAGGATGAGGACTACACTAGGATCAGGCTTGGTTTAGCTGCCAGACAAGGACTTTAATCTAGTCGTATACATTAGATGTAATCTAAAGAACTATTAGATGACCGGAGACTAGGTGACTTCTATATCAATTCCATAGAGCCGATGATAATGAATTCCAGTCATTAAGTACATTTTTCTAATTAATATTTTCATAGACTGGCCATTTAGTCTCTTGTCCAGATGTTCAAATGTCAAGTTGTCCGATTTGTGGCCAAAACTGTAGGATAACAGTTTCCCGATGACGTGACCTAGACTGGTCACCATAGAACCTTGTATCTTCAGTACAGATTTTCCTCCACTATTTGGGGACTAAACTCTAGCCATACTCTTTGGATAATGTCAGTAGATGTAGACTATAATCTGATTGTCTAGCTCTTCAAAATTCATGACATCCTTAAGGTATTCTGTACACCATACGTTTAGCCGATGGCCAGCTCTCCTTACTTCACCGAATCCTCAGCTCTCAGTGGAAAACCACTGTCCTTTCAAAAATTATGATCCATGAGTTGACGTGTGGAGCCAAATATTGATCAATAATAGATTTGTGAGGTTTGGACTCTGAAGATAGGACAATTCATCAATATTAGGTTTTGGGGATATGGCTCTGGACCTTATATCTGTATATGGTAAACTTCACTTATGTCCCTTGAAATCTGCAACTAGGGGAATCATGGATTTGGCATTTTGGATTTTCATATCCAGTCCTTTGTTCTTTTTGAGTTAATTTTTCAGTCTAAGGCCGCCATTCACATTAGATTAAAGTTGGCCCAAATTGGCCGACCATCTGATTTACATGGAGAGGCTGCTTTAGCTCTCCCCTGAAGGATGGTGATGGGGGGTAAGAAGAATTAGGCAGAGCTTTTTAATGGCTGCTCTTTTTGTTTTTAGAGTAGACAATCTGGTGGCGACTTTCTCCTTTTTTCCCGTTGAAAAAACATGAACCCTTGGCAGAGACAAACGCTCATGTGCATCGGGGAGTTGGCAGAGATTGCCGTCTGTTGAAGGAACTATCTGCCGACAGTTCTCAGAAGTAAGCACAACTTCACTATTTTGTCTTGCCAATATGAATATGGATAATTATGGGACTGTTAGCTAATAGGGACCTAACATGTTTGGTCATCATCGAAGGGTTTATGCGGGACTGTAAAGAAAACAAAAAAATGTAGTTGCTAAGAGTCAACCACCTGCCTGTTGTAGCCAGTGCCAGTCATTGATCACTCCTGCCAGAGATTCAGCTTCTCAGTGTCAATAGAGCAGCATTTTCTTTTCCTGTTGACAGGGCGGGAATACTGGTGTCATGCTGATTGACAGCTGGCTATTGCCAGTTAGGCAGCGGAGAGTAGGCTGTCAATCAGCATGACTCCAGTAGTCCAGCACTGTTAACAGGAAGAGAAGCTACTGCTCTGACAGGGAGTAGCTGAATCTCTGGCAGGAGCGGTCAATAACTGGTGATGGGTACAACAGGCAGGTAGTTGCCTCTGTTAGCAACTACATGCCTTTATTTTTTCTAAAGTCCCGTATATCCTCTTTTAAAGGGGCACTATGCTGTGAATTCAACATGATGGTAAAGCCAACTTCTAAGCACATCTTTGATCAGTATGTCTACTGACGAGTCCAGATTGAGCTCTACTTTTTTCGTATTTTAATTTAAGCCTTTCAAAACTGTTTTATAAACCAATCATATATACTCTTACATCAATGAGCCCTTGGCTTTATTGCACTTTAAGAACTGAAGGGAAGATCAGCTCGATACTGGCGGTCTATTCACCGCTGCTTTTGTATTTCTGGGCTTTATTATTTACCAATTGTTTTTTTTTTTACGTTGTCAAGTGTATACTTTGTAGTCCATGTGCTCGGTTGCCCCTGAATATCTCCGATGAGAACCCCCTGGGTATAATAACAGGACCATGACCAATTAAACATCAAGTGATTATTGTAATTGTAGATTCGTTCTCCATGACTTTCTTACAATTGACAGCTCTTAAGAAATGTTTTTACAATTTGCATTTTTTGAGATGCAGGAAACGTGAACTGTCCAGAACATTTCGGGATGATGTTCCGCATTTTCCAAAGATTTGCTTATTTACCCTAATTGAAGGCAATTTTTTTAATGGCCACATGATACAAATGTCGTACGCCATGAATTCATGGAAGGGTCATGTCATAAGTCTATTGTTGTCTTTATTTTTCCAGCTGTTGGTATTCGAGCGTTGGTTCATCTCTGGATTGGCTCCAAATGTCTCCTGCATATTTGTCTGGGACATTCTCTTGAGGATTTCCGTCCCCTTGAATTATTTCCAGAATTCTTGGGAAGAGGATGTTAAAGCTGTAGGGGCTTTTGAGAAAGAAAACAAAATAATGGAATGATGTGACCCTCCGCCCCTACATGTGCCAATATTGGGGTAAAAGCTCGGCTTTAGTAGGTTTACTGAGGCGTAGTCTGACAGATCTGTAGTTATAAGATAATTTTCGAACTCTTCCTTGGCTAACGATCTGTGGCCAGATTAATGGCTTTGTGTGAAGCTCCTGCAGGCAGATGGGATGTATTCATTTGGGGGGAACCAATCTACATCTTTTAAGAAATGAATTACCTAAAATGTGCCATAAAAAGGCTAATTGCTGCATGTTTACTGTCCCAGGCTAATATCTCTCTGCTCCATCATGTGTGCTCTCGTTAATGCAACATTTGAAATAATCAAAATGAAATCCGCTTTGCCTCTACTGCCACGATGATGTATGAGGGGCATGAATAATCCATCTTGTCGGGAGCGTATCCAAATGCGCAAACATGTTTTATCGTCCCAAAAACGAATTCGGCACAAACATCATGCATTCAGATATTGGCATCCCAAAACCTTTTCATCCACGCTGGATACAATGGCTCCATTGTGGTGAGCTGGGGGGGGGGGGGGGGTCACTGTCAAATTTCATTGTTTGTGGCTTTTAACAATCTGTGAACCCATAGAGTTATCTTGTTTGTGTAGCAGTCTGAGACTGTTAAACAGCGCAAATGATGGAAAGCGGCACAATTATATGTAAAAAGGTAACTGAACCGAGGGGAATACACATCATTTCTCATGTAGCAGCTTGTTCGATCTTGTTACTACTAGTCGCAATCAACACGTTGAGTACGTTTTGACACACTAATGAAAAGTTTCGAAAAATGTTGCACATTCTTTTTAAATTATCCATTAGATTGTGATGTTGTACAGCATCCTGTTGCATTTCTTCTGAGCTTGGCACCAACATCATCATTGCGACGTAGGGCTTGTGGGACCTACAGATGAGAAGAGGAGTCAGGGATGCTGGCTTGTAGGTGTGTTGGCCATGGATTCTGAATGTGGCCGCTCATTCAGGATTCGTTTTGCTCACCTCCACTCAAAACCAAGGCTTTAGGTTGATGATATTACACTCCTTCGATATGATGGGTTTAGAAATCAGAACCCCCTAAGGTTTGTGATGTAGTTGTGCTTTAGTGGCAATGCCGTGACTAGTACTCTAGTGGAGTAGTTGGGCCTCAGTGCCATAACTAGTACTACTCTAGTGGGGTAGTTGGGCTTTTGTGCCATGACTAGTACTCCTCTAGTGGTGTAGTTGGGCTTTCGTGCCATGCCTAGTACTCCTCTAGTGGTGTAGTTGGGCTTTCGTGCCATGCCTAGTACTACTCTAGTGGTGTAGTTGGGCTTTAGTGACCTGAGTAGTACTCCTCTAGTGGCATAGTTGGGCCATAGTGCTATGACTAGTACTACTCTAGTGGGGTAGTTGTGCTTTAGTGACCTGACCAGTACTACTCTAGTTGTGTAGTTGGGCTTTAGTGACCTGAGTAGTACTCCTCTAGTAGCATAGTTGGGCCTTAGTGCCATGACTAGTACTACTCTAGTGGGGTACTTGGGCCTTCGTGCCATGACTAGTACTACTCTAGTGGGGTAGTTGGGCTTTAGTGCCATGACTTGTACTCCTCTAGAGGTGATCTTATGTCTCTGCCAGATTGTCTCCTGTATTCTTGATAATTGTCAGTTTAGCACTTTGCCAGTATTACCAATAAAGATAACCTGTCAGGGCCCCTGAAGCCTTGACACTACTATGCCTACCTGCAAGAGCCCAGGGAAGCATAGTGGTGCCAAGTTACCCTCGGTCAGCCATTGGGGAGGACATCTGTTAAGCATGGGTGGGTGTGATTACCATATTTTATGCAGGACTAGTCTTTGTGAATGAACGCCCTGCCAGACTAGTCCCAACGATCGAACTTGTGTTTCCGAACATAGGTTTGAGACACCAAGGACATTATGGAATGCAGGAATAAAGGTCTAAAGTGCATTGCTGGCACTTTAGGGGTCTTGAGGGACTTGTCTTGTTCCTCTTTAAATAATAAGTTTAATTTCATCAAGTTTTGCAGAAATCACAAGTACATGTTAGAATAAGAAACTTTTTAATATCTTAGAGAAATCTGCTGCTTTCTGTACTCATGAGCCACTTTGTTTCCCTCCCATTTCCTGAACTCATTATTCAATCTGAAAAAAATACTAAAATATCTTGGTTGAATCGCAAAGGCCCGCCAGGTCACTGTGGCCTCAAATTTACTTCTGCCAATTAAAGAGCACCTTTCATCAACTCAAATGTGGCCACTTTTTGATCGAATTTTATTCCAATCACTTTTTTTTATTTTTTTTATTTGGCATATGATTTGGGCCAATTTTTATGCTCTTTACCAAGAGGACATGGCATACAAGATCCTTGGGGGCATGTCTTTAGGCTGCTCTGGATAATTACCCTGTGAGCCACGCCCCCTTGTAAAGATTCTAAAATCTAGATGAAAAGGCTCGTGTCTCTTGGACTGAATGGTGCCTTAAAAGAAAAAAATAAATAAATAAAAGCAAAATATGCATGGGAGGAGCAGGAATAAAATAAGAGCAAAAACTTGACACTTTTGACCTGATTTGAGAAGGAGGGAGAAACAGAGTAATGACAGTGTCTACTTTTAGTAATGGTTTCTCATCCTAGTGGCTGATTCACAGCTACACTGCTCAGGTCTGCTTATTCTGAGCAGTAAACCTGAATTTTAATGTGTACTTTAAATACGGGCTATAAAAAAAAAAAAAAATTCTCTTTGGGAAATGCGGCATATAGGAGCCTAATATATAGGATGCCTGAAACGGGACAATAATAAGATGCATTTACAAATCCACCCTGCCGTGCGCGCTATAGCAGGTGCTAAGCCGTAAGCAGCTTGTGCCGGTGCCGCGCCGCTCGTCGAAGACAACTGCTACATACGTGCCACAGTGCAAATGTTAAATGTTAGTTTGATATTGAAGGATAATCCCAGAGAATAGCTCAGCACTCCATCTTATTTATCTCCTGAGAGATCACAAAGGCCCTTTGAGGAAAATACCTCTGAATATCTAATTAGTTCAGCAGACGTGTTACTGTCATTTTTGGAGCATGGCTGGCGTGCGCGAAAGACGCCAAGTCATCTGTACGATTTCTTTTTGTAGACAGACTTGTAAGGAAATTATTATGAGTCTGTGAACAGGCAGGACCCTGACCTTGTCATTAAGACGCTGTCATCGGAGTACGCAACATTTTTGTAACCTATTTTCTTCTTTCTTTTTTTTTTTTTGTTTCATGGTAATAAATTATTGCTTTTTTTCCTAAATACGTTAGTTTAGGGTCACACCCTGTGTTGTGTTTTGGTTGTTTTTGCACCAGCTGTGGTCACTTTTTTTTTTTTTCTGGGGGGTGAAGGGGGGAATTCATTGAATGCCTTCCTAATGGAGCAGAAAGTCAATGGCATTAGAATTGAGCAAAAAGATTCTTTGGACCCCCGATCCAGCATTATGTTGGTAGAGCGGCCTACTAATCTGCTACCGGACACTTTCCCTGGCTCCTGTGTCGAGTAGTCGGACCAGTGCAATGCCATCGTACCGGCGTGGCATCATGGTCTGCCAATTATTGAATAGAGTAGCTGGGGATGTCGGCAGGTGGAAGGAGGTTCTGATGTTTGCTCCGGCGTATATACAGGTGTTATCAGTCCTTGTACAAGAGGAGGAGGAGGAGGTGAGCTGTGACATCCCCTATTGTGTATGGTGGATCCTGTGTTATCTACTGTATATAGAGGGATTATCAGTCATTGTACAGGAGGAGGAGGAGATCTGTGACATCACCTATTGTGAATGGTGGATCCTGTGTTATCTACTGTATATAGAGGTGTTATCAGTCATTGTACAGGAGGAGGAGGTGAGCTGTGATATCCCCTATTGTGAATGGTGGCTCCTGTGTTATCTACTGTATATAGAGGTGTTATCAGTCATTGTACAGGAGGAGGAGATGAGCTGTGACATCACTTATTGTGAATGGTGGATCCTGTGTTATCTACTGTATATAGAGGTGCTATCAGTCATTGTACAGGAGGAGGTGAGATGTGACATCACCTATTGCGAATGGTGGATCTTGTGTTATCTATGATGATAATCAAACTGCTGTAATATTTTTGAAACATCAGGATGTATGAGTGTAAAAAAAGACACAAATTGCAAGACTGCTTTTTTAAAAAATGTTGTTTGGAAAAATGTTTTAGATTTGCATGTAACCCAAAAACCTGATTTTTAATATCTTAGGTCATTTTCTGATGATTTCTTCCCTTTTAAATTCATTTACATTTTATTACCTTTTTTGTGTGATGTTTTACCTATGAAACCGACAGACCATGGCCAGGGAAGATTAATGAAGCAGCAGGTTGCACATGCGACCTGCCGCTCCTCCGGAGCTCTCTTCGTTGGTGCTATAGTCGGCGGTCTTCTGTGTCTTGCTCCGGGCAGAGCAGGTGACTCGTGTCAATCTAATGCCAAGTTCATGATTAGAGCATGGACTGTGATTATTGGATCTGCTCCCGTCTCTAGATATGAACTCCTCACCTTCACGTATGCCTCTGAGGCCTCTGACTTTAGGTCAGGAGATCCGTGGCTGCTCCGAACGTGGACCGTGAATGTCATAAGTAGAAAACCAGCCTTACAGTGATCACATATTAACATGTTTTTTCTAGAATTTTAAAAATATGCAGCAAAATTTTTAGAAATAAGAATTTTTAAAATATGCAGCAAAATTTGGGAAATCTCATATCCTACGTAAACTTCCAAAGAAATAACCTCCGTAACTTGACCTCCTTTGTGTCCTTTCCGCCTTCCTGTGCTGTGTAGTTCATCAATGTCACTAGTGAACGGGCTTATTCTGTCTCTTCAAGTTCGCTTGAGCGGATAGGAAGTAATTGCAGCTATGAAATAACTTGCAATTAGCTCGTTAATTAAGGGCAAGCTGTTAATGATGGTGCTGTGTGAGCTCTTTCCCTCCACTCCAGGATCTCTGGGAATTAGTTGGACCTTTGTCACTGATGAGTAATGCTTGTTAACCCTACAGCTACCTGAGTGATCAGGGCCCCCTTTTTTTTTTGCCAATACAATAACCAGCTAACCTCTCCATTACCATCAGCTTCTTATTGTGTTGTGCATTAAGTCGAATATTTGCTGGAAATAGCTTGCACCAATTTAGGTCTCATCACTAAACGAACAGTTGTTGCGTTAATGGCCAATGAGAGCGGACATATAATTCTAGGTATAGAAGGATGAACCGTAGGCTGAAGATGTGCATGTCCCGTCTAGGGTACGATCGAGATCACAACAAACTGGATATTCGAAATTCAATATTTATGTTTTTCCTTTGGCTAGCGCCAACTTATTTGCAGCTCTGCAACCTTATCCCACCTTTCGACATCCCTGGATACATTTCTGGTTAGTAGATCTGGAGCAACATCATCCCAAAACTACTAGCCAGGAGATCAGGAGGAAGTTTGGTCCGGCAACCACATGGGTGCCCAGGATTACGTGAACCGGTCTGCTCAACCCTAGTGCTTACTGTGGAAACACTGAGATGGCCACACGTGTCTATCATCGGACGACAGACTGCTACTTATGACCTTTTGTCTGCTAATGGACCATGTTCCCATATCTGTTTTGGGAGTGTGCTGTTCATGCAGTTCTCCTATATATTGGTGGACTTTCTCTAGATTTAACGGCTGCACCATGATCTGGTTCCTCTCCTTTCCACATCTGGAGGTAAGCGGCAGCTCTTTGGGAGTCGGTGTACATTTTGGTGGTCTCGGTATAAAATGGACAGACTCCAAAAATATATAATACTAGATGGTGGCCCGCTTCTAACGCATCGGGTATTCTAGAATATGTATGTATGTATATAGCAGCCACATAGTATATAGCACAGGCCACGGCATATTGTAGAATACCCGATGCGTTAATACAGGCCACACAGTTTATAACAGTGGCCACACAGTATATAACACAGCCCAAACAGTATATAAGATTTCCCACGTAGTATATAACACTGTCCACGTAGTATATAACACAGCCCAAACAGTATATAACACAGCCCACGCAGTATAAAACATTGCCCACATAGTATATAACACTGGCCATGTAGTATATAGCAGCCATGTAGTATATAACTCAGCCCACGTAGTATATAGCAGCCATGTAGTATATAACACTGCCCATGTAGTATATAGCAGCCATGTAGTATATAACACTGCCCATGTAGTATATAGCAGCCATGTAGTATATCACACTGCCCATGTAGTATATAGCAGCCATGTAGTATATAACACTGCCCACGCAGTATATAACACAGCCCATGCAGTATATAACACAGCCCACATAGTATATAACACTGCCCATGTAGTATATAGCAGCCATGTAGTATATAACACTGCCCATGTAATATATAGCAGCCATGTATTATATAACACTGCCCATGTAGTATATAACACAGCCCACGCAGTATATAACACAGCCCACGCAGTATATAACACAGCCCACGCAGTATATAACACAGCCCACGCAGTATATAACACAGCCCACGCAGTATATAACACAGCCCACGCAGTATATAACACAGCCCACGCAGTATATAACACAGCCCACGCAGTATATAACACAGCCCACGCAGTATATAACACAGCCCACGCAGTATATAACACAGCCCACGCAGTATATAACACAGCCCACGCAGTATATAACACAGCCCACGCAGTATATAACACAGCCCACGCAGTATATAACACAGCCCACGCAGTATATAACACAGCCCACGCAGTATATAACACAGCCCACGCAGTATACAACACTGCCCACGTAGTATATAGCAAGCCATGTAGTATATAACGCAGCCCACGCAGTATATAACACAGCCCACGTAGTATTTTAGCAGTGTGGGCACCATATCCCTGTAAAAAAAAAAAAAAAAAAAATTAAAATAAAAAATAGTTCTATACTCACCCTCCGTCGTCCAGCGAAGCTCTGTCCATGTGCGCGCGGCTGCTGCCAGCTTCCGTTCCCAGGATGCATTGCGAAATTACCCAGACCGCTAAGTCTTTTGGGTAATTTCGCAATGCATCTCTGGAAACGGAAGCTGGCGGCAGCCGCGCACGCCTCGGCGGACGACGGATGGTGAGAATAGCAGGTTTTTTTATTTTTAACATTAGATCTTTTTACTATTGATGCTGCATAGTGCGAGTGTGTTACCCGGCTTACTAATTCCACAACCCTGGTAAGGGGCGCTGTTGGTGTTACATAGATGATCTTTTCCCTGGTTTTGTGTGGCGATGGGTATCACGCCCACATCTTAATCTAATAAGATAGGTGCATGATACCTGCCAGGTGGGCACGAGACCTGCCGATATCTGTGGCACAGCCCCCGTCACAATGCCAGCAGCGTCTCCCAATACAGAAGCGAGAATCTGGTGACA
Source organism: Ranitomeya variabilis (assembly GCF_051348905.1). Lineage (NCBI taxonomy): Eukaryota > Metazoa > Chordata > Amphibia > Anura > Dendrobatidae > Ranitomeya > Ranitomeya variabilis. Next base: position 267,716,774 of record NC_135235.1, on the reverse strand, counting down.
AGCAGAATCTGATTTTCGGTGTCCCTGTGTTACATCTGTGCTGACTTTGGATGCCATGTTTTATCTGTGCAGAATGAATGTGCAGATTTTTCCCTCCTCCCTCCTCCCTCCTGCTGTACATCGCGTTTCTGTCCCTTTTTATACCATCTTGTGTATTCTGTAAGCCGAGTGGGAAGCTGAGGATCCCATCGTCTGATGTTTACCCTCGCCCAACCCTGTGTAGGACGAGATTTGATCTCTGTCTGTGTCAGATAATCCCAGTAATGTTGCTGATTGTATCGGCCGGGAGACGCGCCTGACTCCTGCAGTGCAAACACTGTGTGCCGATGATGCAGGATTCCTCCGTTTCCATGGCAACCTAAAGGGGAGATTACAATTTAGCCGTACGTTTCTGTGGTCTGTCTCTTCTGCTGCCCACACATCGCTGCATTTCTGGATTTTCAACTTTGGCCTCGCACAGCACTGAATTTTCTCGTTGTGCTTCCACTCGCTGTAAGACGATGATCCCTTGCGCCCGGTAATCCTTCACCTGAAACGCGATGGACTGCCCGCATGCTGTTTTTTATGTTTTTTTTTTTTGCATGTCGTATTGATCAGCGTAGGATCGGTGTGAGCATTCCTTACAGGTTCTTACATATTCGCAGCCGTAATATCTCTGTGTGGGACATGTGGTGCGGAGCGCGCTGGGGAGTCATACTGTCATCTTACGGTCCCTGGTTAGCGAGCACTGAATCTTCGTGGAGCTGTATATTATCCTTGTGCGGTTTCCTCTGGGTTCTCTGATCTTCCTCCCACACTCCAAAAACATAACGAAAGGTCAACTGGCTTCCGTTGTTGGCCGAGCATGTAAGAGCTCATTCATCCATACTGTTCTGGATGCATATTAATGCATTTACGTGATGGATAGGGAACCCAGAAGGTCCCCAACTGTTCTTGTACATGCAAAAAATGAAGTTCCGCCTGGATTTTCCCCCATAAGAAAGTTAATCAGCCAGAATAATTTGCAGAACCCTGGTCGAGCAGCCACATCTGTACCAGAGTCCTGCAAACCTCCTTGTAACTGCCGACATCCCGGCTCCGCTTCTGATCAGTAGGTCGGGTGTGATACCGGGCGGTACAGGCTTCAGAAAAGATGCTGAGGAGGTTTGCAGGGCTCTGGTTGGGTGGTCATGGACTGCCAAGGTGGAGCTTTTGAGTCATGGCCTACCAAGGTGGGGTCTGGCGGTCATGGCCTACCAAGGTGGGGTCTGGCGGTCATGTCCTACCAAGATGGGGTCTGGCAGTCATGTCCTACCATGACACGGGTCCTACCGTGGAAGCGCAGCAGCGCGTAACGGCCGTCGTCTGTCACAATTCATATTCTCCCCTGCTGAAGATTTTTCCGTTGCAATAAAGGACTATTTTTAGGACGGTGAGTGCTCTGTTCTTTCATTAAAAAATAAAAATCCCTTTGTCCTTGACAACCAAGAGCAGTTTTACTAAAAGGTAAATTCCAAAGGTGCTTGTTTTAATATTGCAAAGTGCTTATAATTAGTATAAGAAAATCCCTTTAAAGTGTTTTTTTTTGCAGCAGGTGTAGAATTCACTTGCTGTCTGAAAGAGAGTTGAAGATGCAAATAAACGATGCACAAATAGAAAGTGCCTGTGTCAAAAGCCTGGAGAGTATTTTGTGTAATTGTGCCATATGCTACCGTTGCACTGTCCCCTGGTTTGTCCTCCTCGGGCTTGTGTTTGGAGGATGGGACATGATCCATACCTTCATCTCGTCAGATCCTCGGAAAAGCCATCACTACAGTAATGAAGTCTTGTGATAGAGGTGACACCTCTGCATCCGTGTTCCCAGAGAGCAGCGTCATCCGCAGGCGGACAAACGTGAGATCATTTACATTGTCACATACAGGCTGCAGCTCTGTGTTACAGCACGGGCGATGGCTCAGATCAGGAGGATATGCTGCGGTAGGCCGACGTGCCCTGGCCACAAAGTGCCGGCCGCTGAGCAGTAGAGGCGGGCGGCAGGCATTTCAGTAAATGAGTATTGGTGGTGGGGTTTTTTTGCACCATTTATTAAGGCGATGTGTCTTCTTGGGCGTTTCACTGCAAAAAACGTAAAGGCAAAGAGAATAGTAGTAGCATGAATGACTGCAAAAGCAATGAAGAAAGGACCGGCCGACTCTTTGCTCAAAATTGAATACATTTGCCAAGATGTTAGAAAAAAATTCTTAGCACTTTCCATACCTCTCCTGCCTCCGCTGGTCCTCTGATCATCTCCTTTTGACTTCTTTCTGGGTCTCAAGTGCTGCCCTTCTTCAGGAGTCATCACGCCATGACGTGGGGTGCAACGCACGTTATTGATATTAATGACTTGTTGGGTTGTGCTGCGCTCGGTCACGTGGGGTACAACAACCGTACTGACGTCAGTGATGTGCGTCGCCTCTCGCTGGCAGATGTAGGGGGAGAAATTAGGATTGAGCAGTTGGACTTCATTCTTGAGATTCGCTGCTGTGGACAGGTGTCTGGCAGCTGCCTATTCTCTGTCGCCCATGACGGCACCACGGAGAGAGGTGATCTGCCCACCAAGGACAGGGAACCTACAGATAAAAAGGCGGTACCACTCTCCCGCATCAGTTGGTTTCCTGTCCTTGATGGGAGACCTACACACTTACCAGAAGAAAGATCGTCGTGGGATTCCGGGGCCAATCAGTCCGACTCAGGCAGCGGGGGTCCCCCTGCCTCGGCTGGTGTGGTGACCCGAGGCGCCACCGCTGGGGCTAGTGGGCCTCTAGAGTGTGCGGGGGAGGTGACATGGAGTTCGCGGTCACCTCCCTAGGTAAGATGCAGCAGCTGCAACATCCAGGGGGTCCCTCTGTGGTTGCGGGAGAAGCAGCGCGGCTCTCCCCTTGAAAGCGTCAGTCTGCACACTGCATGGCCGGCGGCGTGCAGGGACCCGCGCATTAAGGCTGCAGGCTGAAAGAGACCGGGAGCTCCGGTGGGGCAGTGTCTCATGCGCGCCATGTGCGGCGCCATCTTGGGCCACCCACGCGTGCGCGAGATGTGGGGGCGCTTCTGCGCAGGCGCCGGATGGGCGCTTCTGCGCAGGCGCCAGAGGGGCTCTTCTGCGCAGGCGCCGGAAGAGGCGCAGGCGCAGAGGGCGCTTCTACAGCTGGTGCCGGGTAACTCCTGCGCAAGCGCACATTTGATTCAAACGGCGGGAATCTCCGCCGCATAAAAAGGGGGCTGCTCCAGCTATCAGTGGGCGAAAGACCGCAGCACAAGCAGCGGCACAAGCCTCAATACCAGCGCAGAGCGCAGCATCAGTCGATTGACGGCAGCCTACGTAAGGCCATAGCCTACAGTCAGATATGAGCGACATGGCATCACCCTTACCTGAGTCACCACCACCATCATCGCCACAGCAGCAGCAAAAACGGCGATGGCAAAAAGGACACCAGGATACAACCGGTAAAGAACGCCAAAGGTCCCAGCATAGCAAGGAGTCCAGTACGGCGTCGGGGAAAAAGACTGACGTAGAGCATCCTCAACCGGTATTTATGGGTCCTTGAGGTGGTAAGTGATCTTCGTGAAAGTTAGAGACAGTAAGGGTATTATTTTGTCTCTTTTTTTCTCTAGGGGAAGAAGAGCTTAGGGAAAACTAAGCATAGGATTTGTGCCCTGTGTAGAGAAGATCTTCCAATTACCTGGGAGAAGAGACTCTGTAATATATGTATACAGCAAACAGTATCCGAGGGGCTTCCCGGGTTTGCAGCCGATCTTAAAACCCTGATTAAAAATCAGGTAGAAGACACCTTGAAATCTCTGAAGAGGGGGAAAAAACGGAGGAAGACTAGACACAGGTCCCCGTCTCCAGTGTCTAATACAGACAATTATGATGTGGACTCAGATTCATCTAATTCCTCCTCCTCTTCTTCTTCTTCATCATAGTCTTCTTCCTCTGGGGGTCACAGCTGTTTCCCCTTAGAAGACACCGATGGCCTCATTAAAGCAGTGAGGAGTACTATGGGGTTAGTAGACTCGCACCCCAAAAGGTCGGTTCAGGACATAATGTTCGGGGGTCTTGAGCAAAAGAAAAAGAGGGCTTTTCCACTTAATGAGACTATTTCCGCTCTAATCAAAAAAGAATGGAAAAATAACCATAAGGAAGGCGTTATTAACGCCAAAGAGGAAGTACCCCTTTGAAGATGAATCCTGCTCCTTTTGGGAAAATGCCCCCAAACTAGATGTAGCTATATCTAAGGGTACCGTCACACAGTGCAATTTTGATCGCTACGACGGTACGATTCGTGACGTTCTAGCGATATCGTTACGATATCGCAGTGTCTGACACGCAGCAGTGATCAGGGATCCTGCTGAGAATCGTACGTCGTAGCAGATCGTTTGGAACTTTCTTTCGTCGCTTGATCACCCGCTGACATCGCTGGATCGTTGTGTGTGACAGCGAACCAGCGATGCGTTCGCTGGTAACCAGGGTAAACATCGGGTAACTAAGCGCAGGGCCGCACTTAGTAACCCGATGTTTACCGTGGTTACCAGCGTAAAAGTAAAAAAAAACAAACCGTACATGCTCACCATCTGATGTCCGTCCGGTCCCTTGCCGTCCGCTTCCCGCTCTGACTGTCTGCCGGCCAGAAAGTGAGAGCAGATCACAGCGGTGACGTCACCGCTGCACTCTGCTCTCACTGTACGGCCGGATCTGTCAGAGCAGGAAGCGGACGGCAAGGGACCGGACGGACATCAGATGGTGAGCATGTACGGTTTTTTTTTTTTTACTTTTACGCTGGTAACCACGGTATACATCGGGTTACTAAGCGCAGCCCTGCGCTTAGTAACCCGATGTTTACCCTGGTTACCCGGGGACTTCGGCATCGCTCCAGCGCCGTGATTGCAACGTGTGACCGCAGTCTACGACGCTGGAGCGATAATCATACGATCGCTGCGACGTCACGGATCGTGCCGTCGTAGCGATCAAAATTGCACTGTGTGACGGTACCCTTAGGCATCTAAGAAATTCGCCCTCCCTTTTGAGGACATGGGGGTCTTGAAAGACCCTATGGACAAAAAGGCGGATGCCTTTCTCAAAAGTTCCTGGGAAGCAGCTGGGGGAGGTCTAAAGCCGGCAGTCGCTGCCGCATGCACGTCCCGTTCGTTAATGATTTGGTTAGACCAACTGGAGAACCAGCTAAAGGGGAAAACATCCTGTGACTCCATACTGAGCACCTTGCCTGTACTAAGAGGGGCGGCCGCGTTTTTAGCAGATGCTTCTGCTGATTCTGTTAGATTGGCTGCCTGGTCAGCGGTCTTCTCTAACGCGGCTAAGCGCGCCCTCTGGCTTAAGTGCTGGCCGGGGGACTTACAGACAAAATCTAAGTTATGTACCATTCCTTGTGAAGGGGAGTTTTTGTTTGGTCCCACCCTGGATGACATCCTGGAGAAGGCAGGAGATAGAAAGAAATCTTTTCCCTCCCTGGGGTTCCCTGCTTATAGACGGCCCTTTCGGAGCAAGAGGTTTTTCCGTAAAAAGCAAGGGAGAAACCAGGGAAAATGGGAATATAACAAAAACAGAAATAAAGGATACCTGTTTAACAAAAACCCCAGCGACAACAAGAAACCTTCTCAATGAAGGTTGGCCCCAGGTTGGGGGGAGATTGTCACTCTTTGTCCCGGCCTGGGAAAAGATTACTTGCAGCCAATGGATCCTGGGCATAATAAAATCAGGTCTGAAACTAACATTTCTGAGAACTCCTCGCCCCTTATTATCGATAACCTCTCCAAGGTCTTCAGTGGAAGAGCAATTGGCATTAGAAAACGAGGTCATAGGACTAGTGGACAAGGGAGTTCTTCTGGAAGTTCCCCCTCAAGAAAGAGGGCACGGTTATTATTCCCCTCTATTTCTGAGAAAAAAACCAGATGGGTCGTACAGGACTATCATAAACCTGAAAAGCCTAAACAAATACCTAGAGGTTCAACCATTCAAAATGGAGACGATAAAGTCATCTATAAAAATGCTGTTTCCTCGGTGTTTTATGGTAGTCCTGAACCTGAAGGATGCCTACTATCACGTCCCTATCCACATAGATCACCAGAGGTTTCTCAGGATAGCAGTTCATATCAGGGGGATATTACGTCACTTTCAATTTTCAGCCCTACCTTTCGGACTAGCAATAGCCCCGAGAATATTCACAAAAATAATTTCGGAGGTGATGGCTCATCTCAGAGAGCAAGACACCTTGATTGTACTCTATCTGGATGACTTTTTGGTGATAGGCTCCTCCCCCCAACACTGCAGCAATCAGCTGGAGTCAGTGACGAGGTCTCTAGAGGATCTGGGCTGGCTAATAAACTTAAAAAAGTCCAGATTGGTGCCTTCCCAGGTCCAGGAATACCTAGGTTTCACACTGGACTCTATAAAGGAAGAGTGCCGTTTTCCCGGGGAAAAAATACAGAGAATAATAAGACTAGTGTCCAAAATACAAGCTCTCCCTTCTATAACTCTACGTCAGGCTATGTCCCTCTTGGTGTCCATGACTTCTTGCATACCTGCGGTCCAATGGGCTCAGCTCCATTCGAGACACCTTCAATGGCAGATTTTATCAGAAGAGATCTCTCTGGGAAGGCGTTTAGAAAGTCAGTTGAGATTATCTCCAAACACAACTCAGTCATTAACCTGGTGGGCATCGCAAAGGAATCTTTCCCAGGGAGTCCCGTGGGTAATCCCAATCTCAAAAATACTGAGAACAGATGCAAGCCCCAGCAGGTGGGGAGCTCATTTGGGCGACCTAGTAGCTCAGGGTACCTGGTCGACATCCCTGCGGGAGGAATCTTCCAATATGAAAGAGCTCCTAGCGGTCAAGTTCTCCCTGCAGGAATTCTTGGGGGCCCTTCACTCCCACCACGTCAGTCATGTCAGACAACAGGGTGGTAGTAGCATACCTGAATCACCAGGAGGGGACTCGCTCCAAAAGTCTGATGGAAGTAACCGAGGAAATCTTTCAGATAGCCGAGGACAACCTGACAAGTCTGCACATAAGGGGAGTGGACAACTACAAAGCGGACTTTCTGAGCCGCTCCAGTCTAAAGCAAGGGGAATGGGAGCTAAATCGGACAGTATTCACCCAGATTACAGAAAAATGGGGGGTTCCCGACATAGACCTCTTTGCCAACAACACAAACAAAAAAAGTAACCTTTTTGCTCCATATCTCCTCGGGGGAACCCAGTGGCTCTGGATGTGTTCCTGATTCCATGGCGGCATCATCTGGCCTACGCATTTCCCCCATTTGCTCTGATTCCGGCAGTGCTGAGGAAGATTCGGGAGGACGGGGCTCATGTAATCTTAATAGCCCCGTTCTGGCCGAAGAGACATTGGTTCTCTTGGATGAGGAGAATGTTGATATCCGACCCGTGGGTACTCCCAGACCTCCCAGGCTTACTCTCCCAAGGCCCGGTCAACCATCCACAAGTTACGAGCTTACACTTGACATCCTGGCATTTGAGAGGAAGCTACTAGAGGATAGAGGATTTTCGCCAGGGTTAGTATCCACTCTTTTACAAAGTAGGAAACTGGTTACAACAAAGCAATATGGGAAGATATGGAAAAATTCCTGTTTATCGGGCACCAAAATAGGGGAAAAGGTTCCCCTTAAAACCATATTAGAATTTTTACAAAACGGGTTGGAGATCGGTTTAGCCACGAGTACCCTGAAAGTCCATGTGGCAGCATTGGGAGCTCTGTTTAATTATGATTTGGCAGGTAACCGGTGGGTTTCAAGGTTCATCAGAGCAGCAAGTAGATCGAGGCTAATTCCAATAAAAACCGCCCCTCAATGGGATTTAAATTTGGTCCTTAAAGCCCTGACCAAACCACCCTTCGAACCCTTGGAGAATGTCCCGTTAAAACTCCTATCCCTCAAAACATCCCTGCTAGTTGCCCTCACATCTGCTCATAGAATTAGCGACATACAGGCATTATCTGCTAACCCTCCATACACACAGGTTTTAGAGGATAGAGTTATTCTCAAAATAGACCCTGCATACCTCCCGAAAGTGGCATCCCGGTTCCACAGAACTCAAGAGATCTTTCTTCCCTCCTTTTGTCCTAACCCTAAAAATAAGGAGGAGGAAGCGTTACATACACTAGATGTAAGGAGATGCCTCATGCAGTACTTGGAAGCCACCAGAGAGAGTAGGGAGGATGCCTCTCTTTTTGTGTGCTTTTAGGGTCCCCGAAAGGGGAAAAAAGCCTCCAAAGCCACTCTGGCGAGATGGATCATGGACACTATCAGCTTGTCATATTCATCAAGTGGAATGTCCGTTCCAGGGGAGGTCAAGGCTCACTCAACGAGGGCAGTGGCGGCTTCTTGGGCGGAGAAGGCCGGAGCTTCTATTGACCAGATATGTAGAGCTGCTACTTGGTCATCACCTTCCACATTCTATAGGCACTATAGATTGGACCTTATCTCCTCTTCAGACCTTACCTTCGGTAAAAGGGTTCTGGAAGCGGTGGTCCCTCCCTGAATGTACAATCTATGAAATCTCTCCGTGGTGCCGTCATGGGCGACAGAGAAAAATATAGTTCTTACCGATAACGGTATTTCTCTGAGCCCATGACGGCACCCGTACATTCCCTCCCTTCACTTTGGGTGTGCACGTTAATATAAGCCATAGGTTATTTATGATAGGTCACGCGGTATCTCGATTAAGTTAATTTAAAGTAATGTTGAAACTAATAAGCTGTTCCATAGTCTCCCATCGTTCTCTTGTAAACAACTGATGCGGGAGAGTGGTACCGCCTTTTTATCTGTAGGTTTCCTGTCCTTGGTGGGCGGATCCCCTCTCTCCATGGTGCCGTCATGAGCTCAGAGAAATACAGTTATCGGTAAGAACTATATTTTTCCCTTTTATGCTGAGAATACATGCACGCTTGGCCGAGCCGAGTGGACGTCTGTATAGGGGTGCAATCGGGCAGATATATAAATCGGACAGAGATCAAAACGCAGCTCTCCCGGCCTGAACATGACAGCTGCATAGAAATACTTGGAGCTATCGCGCTCCGGTAGGGAGAGCAGCCAGCCAGTACATGCAATGCATTTTGATCTCCATCCGATTTACATGGCAGTTTGCCTACGCCTTAAGGATGGCCAACAGATCTGTGTGTAGCCAGCTTAAAAGGATCCATCTAATATGTGTGACTTTCTTCCTGGGAGATCGGAAGAACGATGGATCAGTTTGAATGAAAATGCTATCCTTCTGTTCTCCGGGCAGAAGAGGTGCACCAGATGTGTCCTAGTAGCCGCTTACTCTCCTATCCCCATAGAGAAAACATGAACACGAGAGATCACGCGTGGCCATCTGAACTATCTGAGATGTATGGCCACCTTGACTCGTCATGATCTTTAAAGAGGTTATCCAGTGCCGCACGCTAATCCGCTAATCCCTTTTAATAGGTTCCTCCACTGTTTTCTGTTGTATTTTCTATTTCCTACTTGCACCAGGCAATGTAAAGTAGTTACTCGAATATTTGCCAGATTATGTTCTTTTCTTTAGGTTTCGGTGGAAACTGCTAATTAATAATACTATGACGTGAAAGTAATGGCACTTCCAGAAGATTAGTGGCTCTCGTGCTCGAGTAAATGGTCCACTGAACCAGAGTGACATAACTGTGCCGCCATCTACACATCCCATAGGAAGCAAAACTGAGCGCTGGACGTGGTTCGAGGAGCCGGGTAGCAGTTATTGGCAGTTTTATGGCCTCGCGAGGTCTGACCCGGTTGTTTTTGTCGCTCAACCATTTGTCTTTGACAATCCCAAGACAAACACATTATGATTTGTATGTAGTGCAGTATATAAATGTGACATGGAATGATGAAGAGGATGAGCCAAGGATACAGGAGCCATTGACTCCAGAGGTTAGGTGTTATATATTACCCAGATCATAGAAGTGCATAGGATGGAATATTTAAAGACCTCAGCAAGGTCATCTCTTCTGAAGGACACTTATGCAATGTGATAAGGAAGAAGCCAGTGCTACTGTGGCTTCATTTCTGTCTCTACTAGATGTTCTTATGGTGAAGGGCTGAACAAAACTTGACTTCTTTCTGGAGACTTAATGGATGGACAGTGCTGTTTTGTAAAAGGGTCCACTCTTATAATCAAATCCTCAGGAATCGAAATTAGCAAAAAGATTTGCATGACCGTGGTCCATCCAGCTGTCATATTGGTAGCACATGGCTGCCGGACTGGAGCCCTGTGGACCTGGAATCCTCAGCACCTCTTCTGAATCAGAAGTCTGGCACAATATCATATGTGCATCGAGCTCGAACGATGACGTTGTATCGGGCTAACGAATTGGAAGAGGAGTTGAGGGTACCGATAGGAGGTTCAGAAAGCTCTGGAACAGTGAACATGGCCCCTGGACGCTCTGTACTCAACAACGAGGTCCTTGGCCATCGCCTAATTGCTTTCTCTTCAACTTTTTAATCTCTTGGTCATCAAACCAGCATGCAGTCACACATTCCACATGGCACGGGCAACTATGGTCATGTCAAGGCCACTAAAGGCTCTGTCCGGTAAAGGTGGCCTTCTGGGAGGAATGATGACTTTGACATCCACATGCCCTCAGGGTGGATTGATTTAAATCACGCCGATTTAAATCATGATTTAAATCACGATTTAAATCAAAAGATTTTTTTCTATTTAAATCGGATCGATTTAAATCATGATTTTAATCATGATTTAAATCACTGATTTATATCAAAAGGTTTTTTTTAATATAAATCACGATTAAAATGAGAAGTGAGAGCAGTGCGCATGTGCGCCCATAGTTACACGGACGAAGCTAGGGGCAACGATCTAACGCCAGGGTGAGGGGGGGACCCCAAAGTAAGTAAAAATCTTTTTTGTTTTACTATATGGCAATAGGTAGGTGTTTAAAAGCAGCATGTCTTAATTGTATAAACTATTAATAGCCTCCACATTTTGTTCATACTGCCCCTTTAATTCCACACTTCTAGCTTGGTTTCACTTTTGGTTTAGTTTCTTTTTCCATTCAGTTGACATGCCCAAACTTGTTGGATAGTCAGCATCCTACAGAAACCTCTGGAAGAGCATGGCATTGTGAATGTTACACATATACAGCCTTTATTCTACTGAGTTAAACAACTCAGCTTTATCTCATGATGGAAGAACCTTTGGATGGTAAAATATTTTCCTCAAAAAGCAGTTTATTGAAAAAAATCCGATTTAAATCAAAAAAATCCAATTTAAATCAAAAAAATCAGATTTTTTTGATTTTTTAAAAAAAACATTGATTTTTATCCACCCTGCATGCCCTCAGGATTGGTAGTTCCTAATGTTACAAATTCATTATCAGCCAAGACTCGAGACCTCTATACACATTGGATGAAAGTTGGCTGAACCCATTAACAGGACCGGCTGACTATCTGATGTGTGGGAGGGCCCACCTGACTCTTCCTCGGCCGATAATGAGAAGGATCGGGTCACTAGAATTTCAAATGGATCCTTTTGTTTTCAGGAGAGATATGATGTCCGAGATGTCCCTATTCTCCTCTCTCCAATGCTTGGCCAGGCGTGCTATATGGTGGCATCTGCATCGATAGCACTGTTTTCTGATCAAGCATTTGTCCTAATATCTCATGTATGGGGTCAACTTGGTATCCAAGCATAAAGCACAAGAATCCAAAAGTTTTCACGGCATTAAATTTCGAGGCTTGGTTTTCTGCTTTACATATGGAATTTCTTAAATTGTTAAACTTGAAAAATCAATGTACTAAAAAAAGAAAAACAAACCATGGAACTTGGCATTTTACTTTGTACCAAAAATCCTGTGCATCCTGAACAACAAAAGGATTTTTTTTTCTTTACGTAAAGTGCAGCTCGATGCCCAGTTTATCTGCCACCTCTGCAGTCTATCAGTGGTGGATGGTTTCCTTGACAAGGAGCGAGGTGCTTGCAGGCCCTATGCATGGAGCGAGGTGCTTGCAGGCCCTATGCATGGAGCGAGGTGCTTGCAGGCCCTATGCATGGAGCGAGGTGCTTGCAGGCCCTATGCATGGAGCGAGGTGCTTGCAGGCCCTATGCATGGAGCGAGGTGCTTGCAGGCCCTATGCATGGAGCGAGGTGCTTGCAGGCCCTATGCATGGAGCGAGGTGCTTGCAGGCCCTATGCATGGAGCGAGGTGCTTGCAGGCCCTATGCATGGAGCGAGGTGCTTGCAGGCCCTATGCATGGAGCGAGGTGCTTGCAGGCCCTATGCATGGAGCGAGGTGCTTGCAGGCCCTATGCATGGAGCGAGGTGCTTGCAGGCCCTATGCATGGAGCGAGGTGCTTGCAGGCCCTATGCATGGAGCGAGGTGCTTGCAGGCCCTATGCATGGAGCGAGGTGCTTGCAGGCCCTATGCATGGAGCGAGGTGCTTGCAGGCCCTATGCATGGAGCGAGGTGCTTGCAGGCCCTATGCATGGAGCGAGGTGCTTGCAGGCCCTATGCATGGAGCGAGGGGCTTGCAGGCCCTATGCATGGAGCGAGGGGCTTGCAGGCCCTATGCATGGAGCGAGGTGCTTGCAGGCCCTATGCATGGAGCGAGGTGCTTGCAGGCCCTATGCATGGAGCGAGGTGCTTGCAGGCCCTATGCATGGAGCGAGGTGCTTGCAGGCCCTATGCATGGAGCGAGGTGCTTGCAGGCCCTATGCATGGAGCGAGGTGCTTGCAGGCCCTATGCATGGAGCGAGGTGCTTGTCTTTCGCAGTCTATCGGTGCCAGATGGCTTCCTAGGCAAGGAGTGCAGCGCTGACAAGCTCTTTGCTATGGAGCTTGTAAGCGCGGCTCTGGCTAGCTCAAGTATCCCTGTTCTCCTCCGATGTTGCGGAGTCAATTTTCAACAATGCCGCTGACCCGAACTGTCGATCAAGTCAGGATCACAAGCAGGAAGTCTGCAGAGAGGTGCGATTCTGATGGATGTTGAACATAACCTTTTAAATAGGTGGTTTCTTAAATATGTCTTTTTAGAAGAAGTGCATGAAGACTGCAGTAATCTAAAGTCGGTGGAGCGTCCTGTGCTATTAAGTATTGAAGTTCTGTTGTTTTGTGGTTTGCTATCGGGCAGTGCCATAATGTCGCTTTTCTCGCACCACATGGATGATAAGGCGGTCGTCCATCCATATGGCGCCAAGATGGGAAGGCTGTAATGTACCTTTCATCTGGTACGTAGCGTAGCATTTATTTATTGCAGAGGGAAAAGCCACAACTCGGCCGCAGATTTCCGAGAACGTTCTTCTTGGGAATAATCCATAAGGACTCGGCAGCAAGAATTCTGCATCCTGTTCTTGGAAATCTCCCGGTCTGATCGCAGGATCATTGTAATCCCTTCTGGATTTTATATGATTCGTTTTGTTTATTTTACATCAAAGCCTTTTTAATGCTCGATGGCGGCCTGGAAATCTGGAGAAGAAATCCAAGTCTCTATCAGTAAAAGTGACCGGAATAGTAGATTTGTCTAAAAGTTAGATTTGCAGAAAACTTGCTTGTATTTTTTTTTTTCTTTTTAATGTTATTTGTAAACATTTTTTCCAGTGGACTTACTCCTTACTTTACACTGCAGCATGTATAAGCACAAGCGCTATCACTTACATGGATAGCTTATTTTCATGACAAGGCCTGCATTTGTATAACTTCCTATATACTAATTTAGCAACAACAACAAAAAATAAAGGCTTTACTCCTTACTTTACACTGCAGCTCCTTAGTTGTCTGTTATATAGAAGTTCAAGCTTTCTCTTATTCATGTATATAACATCAGGTCCACAATATTTATAAACTACAATATCCTGTTTAGCTATGGGAAAAAATTAAGGATATCATTGACTTTACTCCTTACTTTACACTGCATTTCAGCTTCTTTAAAGGGGACCTTTTAGATATAATTTTTTATCCCCATGTAATTGCTGCTGTTCCCCTGAATCCGGCGTTGTTTCTTTTTTTTTTCCCTGTGCCTCTCCATTCCTTAGATATGGCCCTTTTTATAAATCTAGTCTGGTTAGCGAAAAGGGAGTGGTGCTTAGTGTGTCCATGAAGACAACGCCCACTTGGCTAAATAGAGTAGATGTATGAATAGAGAAAAAGGGACTGTATCTCGGGAACGGAGAGGCACAGGAAAAAGAGGAAAACATCGCCGGATTCAGGAGAACAGCGGCATTTACACTAAATAAAAAAAGACATATTTATGGCGAGTGACAGATTCTCTGAGATTGATGGCCATGTAAAAGCACAAGTTCTTTCTCACATGCTTGACAGAAAGGACAGAATATTTATGAGCTGTCATTATATCTATCACAATGAAAGAAAACCGCTATCTCCCAGGGTTGCCATGCATGTTGAGCCACTCCGGCCCATTTAGTTTCTTTATCCTGGAGTTCCTCCTTAATATTCACTTTATTAATCTCCTATGATTTATTTGGTAGTGATTATAAAAGCTCTCTTCTCACTCAGGCTTCCAAAAACATACAATAGATTGTTAGAAGCCAGAAAACACTTCCGTGCATGGTTTCCAACATTTTCATAGAATGGCGGAATGTGTTAAATCATTTTACATGCGGCACAAAGCGGAACCTTGAAAAGCGATGCCCTTTGGGGAGTGTATTTTGCAGATCTCCTTTGGAGGGGACTTTTTGTTGAATAATAGAATGAATTCTATTGTCCCTCACACTTGCCTTCAGCCTGGAGTCGGCTTGAATGAGAAACGTGGATGTCAAATATATCTATAAACAGAATTTGTTAAAAGCGCGATGTGTATTACTCACATGGATCCCGTTTTTTTTTTTTTTGTGTACAGGAAAAGTGCAGATACAAACATCACCTGCAGTAACCATGTCATGCTCCTTCGTATAACAGCTAAACTGCAGGTGCTGTTGGGGGAGAGGAAAAGTCTTCCCACATCATTAGAAATGCATTTTGCCACCATGCAAGAGTTTGGTCAATTTTGCTGCCCAAGCTGATCGCTTAAAGGGAACCTATCACTTGGCATAAATAAGTCATTTTATTACGTGGGGTAAATGCCGCTGTTCTCCTGAATCCAGCGCTGTTTTTCTTTTCTTCCTACGTCTCTCCATTCCTGAGATATGGCCCTCTTTCAGCATATATAAATCTAGTTTTTAATCCTAGTGGGCGTGGTCTCCGACTCTTCACTGTGGCCGTTTTCTTGACCACGCCCTCTCATCTTAAAATGCAACATTTATATACAGGGAAAGTGGGGCCGTATCTCAGGAATGGAGAGGTGCAGGAAGAAAAGGAAAACTGCGCTGGATTCAGGAGAACAGCGGCATTTACAACAGATTGAAACATTGCATATTTATGGCAAGTGACCAGTCTCCTTTAAATAGTTGTGCTTACAGCCCACCACATGAGACTGATTATCAACAGATGGTGTTTAGCCCTCCCGAACAAAATGAGGAGAGGGGGAAGGAAGGTTGTGTTTATGCTAACCTTCTACATCTGTCTCTAAAATGAGTATAGAAGCTTCACCTGAGGAGCAAATGAGGAAATGGCTTTTGTTGTGTAGTTAACGCTTTTGCGGCTCTTTTACTGACCAAGGTGAAAACTTGGATTGTAGGCTAATGTTGTCACGGGACACAAACAATAATAATTAGTAATAAAAGTCAACATGTTATCTATGAAGTTGAGCAAGTTGCCCCGCTCTCTCTGCTGCGGGCCTCCCGCTCTCTCTGCTGCGGGCCTCCCGCTCTCTCTGCTGCGGGCCTCCCGCTCTCTCTGCTGCGGGCCTCCCGCTCTCTCTGCTGCGGGCCTCCCGCTCTCTCTGCTGCGGGCCTCCCGCTCTCTCTGCTGCGGGCCTCCCGCTCTCTCTGCTGCGGGCCTCCCGCTCTCTCTGCTGCGGGCCTCCCGCTCTCTCTCTCTGCTGCGGGCCTCCCGCTCTCTCTCTCTGCTGCGGGCCTCCCGCTCTCTCTGCTGCGGGCCTCCCGCTCTCTCTCTCTGTGCTGCTGCGGCCCCGCTTTCTGCTGTGGCCCGCTCTCTCTGCCGTGGCCCTGATCCCACTGATCACTATTCTGCCTCTTGTTCTTCACTGCGGCTCTATCACATCGGAGTCCTTTAATCAAGCATACATTTCAGGGTAGTGTTCCTTTCATTTACTCGCTAATTACAATGTATCCGTACAATGTGACACCTCTGACACGTGCGCCGCCGTATTGGTCCATTCCTCCGCTGTAACATCGGGCCACAGCTGCTAAATGTCCGCCAGACTGAGTATTGCACTGGGGATGCCAGATCACGCGGCGTTTGTAGGATACATCATTAGCCATACTTGTTCATTTAGAGCCTAAGTGCAGTTTATTCTTTAGTTACTGCCCAGTGCTGCTGGTGCTGGCAGACAGTGTTCTCGCCGCTGCGCCGCTCATGTTCTGCATTATTTTTCCCGGCTCCCATTATTTTATGGACTGAGACTCGATCCCGGTGTCTTCACGACGCACACCTATTAATGCGCGGTGTAGCGGCCCTCGGGGATCCGCGCCATGTGCTTATTGAGAACTGGTGAATTAGTTTTTTTTCCCATTTCAGCTGTTTTGTTTTGTTTTTTCCCATCAACTAACAGAGGAAGGTGGATTTTCGCTTGTCACAGCCGTAAAAGTCTGCAACATCATTCTAGGATCCTCTATCGATCATTTGTTACCTTAAGGGCTTGTTCACATTGTGCAGTTTTGTTGCAGAAAAAAAAAAAAAAGCGCAATGCCAGCAAAAGTGTATGTTACATCGGAAATTATTTTTTTCTTAATTCTTTCAGCATTTTTACCCATTCAAATGAAAGGAGAAAACATGCAGGTAAAAATGCATCAAAAATGCTAAGAAAATAAAAACCTGTTGTAAATACTAAATTTGTGCTCATACTGATTCACTCCAAAAACAGTTGGAAACTTTTTTCCATTTTTTTTCTATGAGAAAAGCCACTTTGGTGTTTATATCAGCATTTTTTTTTTAAATTCCTGAAGAAGTTTAGAAAAAACTCCTCAGAGGGAAAAAGAAAAAGTGGAAAAAAGTGCATGTCTCTACTCTAAAACATACCCTAATGGAATCCGCTCCAAACTAGGAACTGTGCAATCATAGAGCTGCAATAAAAAAAAATAAAGACTCTGGGAGAATAAATACTTACTAAAGGAAGGAAACGAAAAAAATTCCCTAAAAAATAAGTGGTTCCTGAAATGGGGAAAGTTTTATTGAATGCCTTAAAAACTTTTGTCTGTTGCACCTCGTGATCCCTTATCCACAGGAAAGGAGCTAACTTCCTGATTGTTGAGGATCGGACTATTGGGACCCCCTTCCAACCCGAGAACGGGGCTCGGAACGCTCCGTCTGAATGTAACGGAGCTCGAGCGTTCTCACCTGGAGATGGCCAAGTCCAGCTTTATGGGGTAGGGAATACGATCAAAAAAGTTTTTTTTTTTTTTTTTTGGGCATTGCGAGCTAAAAGAATTAAAATATCACTACTACATAAAATGCTCTTATTTATTTTATTAAAATGCGGTATTCCCTGGGCATAATTTTTGGGCCGTTTTTCTCATGGTCTTCTTTATAGCCACCAAAGATCCTGGCAGGGCTGTGGAGTCTGTAAGCCAAACCTCCGACTCCTCAATTTCCATGACACCAACTCAGATCCCGGATCTGTTTTACGATGGATCCAATTGTCACCATCAGACCCAAATATCTTATAATGGAGTCCATCGTGGCCATGAAGGTTTCCGTCAGATTGACGGTGAGAACAATCCAAGCTTGGGCGTATATCTGGTACATGTTGTCGGTGCTAATTTTTGCACAATCTTTCATTGCACCTTGATACCTAGGACTGGATTTCCAAAGCCACAGAGTACACACAGACACATGGCTTTTCTGCCGATACATGGGGTCATTAGATGCTTCGGTTGACCACTTTGACCAATTTTTTGCCATTGGCTATTGATCATTGTACGTGACCACAATGTTTTCCGCATACTTTCCTGATAATGAGGTTCTGCCAGTGATTCTTGGCTGCAAATCTAATGTTCATTTTTTCATTTGGGATCGAGGGATTTGGGTCTTTGATGGGAAATCAGACTTGTCCCAGGAATCTTCAGATGATCTTGCACACGTCGCTCTGGCACACAAGGCTCCTCTTGTCTCCGTCTATTATACAGCCATTACTGTGGTAGATATTAAGGCTTTCTTCTCGCTGTCGCTCACATCTCTCTTGTGCTGGTGCAGTGAGCGGCTGCAGGTTTTGTGCTGTTATTGAGTGACCCCCGTCTCAGAGACATTCCTCGTTATGAATAGTGAAGATTGCTTGTTAAGTGGCGAGAGGCGCTGGGCACATTTCATTCCGGCTCCTTTTGTGTTTTTCCTCTTGCTCGGTCTCTGCATGGACGCTGCCAGCCTCCCATTAATACTGGAGCCAAATGACTGTCAGCTGGATCCTCCACTTCCTATTCCGCCGCTCGTTTAATGAGTTTGCATTGTGCTGGACTCTACGCTAAACCCTTTCCTGTCCAACCTTTGTGAAAACTGGCAGGCTGGTGACGGTCAAAGAGGGTGAGGGAGACATGGAAAATCACACGAAGAATATATCCTCCCGACTGGTCTCGTGTATCGTCTAATGGAGAGGTTCACCTGGATTGTCATGCCAATCGATGCATCCAATCCTGGTAGCATTTATACGGAATGCCAAAAATTAGCATTATTGTGCTTGTTAATAATTTGGCCATTTTGCCTAAATTTTTGGATGACTAAGATCTAAACAACCAGTGGTGCACAATTTGTGATAAACCGACAGCTTAAACCACCCTCGAGGGTCTTCCCATCCAGGACATTTTCGGGAGAACAGTGGTCCCCTGCTCTTCTCGCAGTGACATTGGTAACCAAAAGTAGTGCCTCAGTGGCATTATCCGCAGTGACGTACTATTTCATGACCACTTTGTCAGACCCCGGGATGTTGCATCACTGATCTCTAGGAAGTCATCTGAATCATTGCGTATTGGCACAAATTTCACTTGATCTTTCGCACTTCTGGTGTTTAGTTCCAATGTCCATTTTATGGACAACCCCTATTAGGCTAAATTCAGATCATTCTTCTTCACGTTCAACACTCCCTCTAGAAGTCTCTCCTATCGAGCCCAAAAATGGTATTCGGATGTTCCAGAGATGTAGCTTGTAGGAGGCCAATGAACTCTAAAATATGAAGCTTTAGACTTCTCTTTTCCATTGCTATTCGTCTCATGTGGTAGACTAGTAGATAAAAACCTACATTAAGGCAGAACCCCCTGGCCGAGATCTGTGCGGGAGAAGATGCAAGGAACCCAACCTTCATCATAAAGTGGACCTGCCACAAATTTACCGTATATTATGGATTCTCCATGTAAATACTGCTATTCTCCTGAATCTGGCATTGTTCGTTTTTTTTTTTTTTTGCGGTATCCTGTTACTAAGATATGGCCCCTTCTTCTCTGTATATAAATCTAATCTTGCTAGCCATGTGGGCGTGGTTATGAACCTCTCTCTGTGGGTGTCCTTTTGAGAACCACTCCTATTTAGCTAACAAAACTACATTTCTATGCAGGGAAGAGTGGGTCAAATCTTAGTAACTGAGAGGAGCGGAAAAAAAAGAAAAACATCGCCAGTATCAGGAGAACATCAGCATTGACACCAGGTAAAAGTAAGTATATGGCAAGTGACAGGACATCTTTAAGCATTCATACTGTTAATCTGAGGCATCAAAGACCATAATGTCACCTTGAGTTTTTTTCTTGTTAAGTTTCTTTAAATCCTTTTCTCACTTTATTTTTTAATTCCAATGGAAACTTTGTGATAACTACTGCGACATATATAGGATCCGCAGAGGCGTTACCCATTCTTAAACTCTCTTCAGTATCACTGCAAATCTACACAACTCTGCCAGCAAAGCTGGATGACCGGTTATGGTGACCCTTATGGTGGTCGTGCAGTTTTCACACCAGATTTTGTTAAAAAAATGTTTTAATATTTTCGGGAAGTGCTTTACAGAATTATCATATAGTTAAAGCGTCTTGAGATGAAAGGACTATCAGTCATAGCCACCTGGTTTCTAGGAATCCCTTTACAGGTATGTACCTCTATAAGTTACTACCAGGACCCACATATGTAGCGTGCCCCACCTGCTCCACAGGTGTCGAGAATCTTTATGCCATCTGTTTATACCGGCTGCTAGTTTTTACTTTTGTGAGACCTCTGTAACAATGTGGCCATCATTCTTCATGAAGCTTTTTCTGAATCGATCAAGTACCTGATAGTTTTAATATCCATAGGGTGTAAGTAATAACTAGTGCAGAGAATCCGGTGTCTTCCTTGGTAAGTGATGTTCTTGTTTTCAGACTCTTAAATATGGGGCTCTTACCAATGTCCTGATAATTATTAATTTGGGCACCAATTTTATTAAAAATGACTGGTAGGCCTTCTCAAAAGTTGTGTGGGGACCTAAATTGGACAGGTTGGATTTTTCAATTTCTAGTCTTATTGATTACAGACTCAACAGAAGTTTTGATAGTCATCCACAAGACCATACTCCAACTCTTCTCCGACCGCTGGTAACCTAATTGATAACGAAAACAGGACTGTGCGTAACCCCATCTTGAACAGGATGGTGGTGCAAGTGCTCTCTCCACTCCATTCGTTGTCCATGTGACTGCCAGGGAAGACCATTTTAACAGGGCTGTGGTGTCGGAAAGCCAAACCTTTGACTTCGACTCCTCAATTTTCCAGACTTTTGACTCCGACTCCACGACTCCGATTCCACAGCACTTGTCACTACTGAGCATGTACGTAAAGTGCAGCACAGATTCATCTCATGTACGACTCCACAGCACTGGTCACTAGTGAGCTTGTATGTAAAGTGCAGCACAGGGTCATCTTCACTAAAAGCCGAGATCCTTAGATCAGGAATAGAACAGATATTTGTAGGACATTTTATAACTTTCCCAAATTATGAAAATATTTACAGCACATCCTGTACTGAACCCAATTTATTTTATATTTTAGGAGTCTGGTCTATTTTATGCCTACTCTAACTCAGACTCCACCAAAATGGACACCGACTCCACAGCCCAGAGGCCAAGTACAGCGTTCAACATTTTTAGGGAAGTCCCATAGTCCAAACAATGGAGCTGGGGTAGAGCATGAGCACCTCTACCCCATTCAAGACTGGCTACGTTGTGCATTGTTCTCGGGATTGTGGTGGGCTCAAGAGGATAAACCTTCAGGGATCAGTAAGGTATCCTCTACACTACCCTTCTGGATATTAGATAACTTACTAATTTAGGAATAACCCTTTAAAAGTAATGCATGTACTCCATGTTAAAACCTGAGGTTAATTCTAGCCAAGAGAACGTCAACGTACTCTTCTCCGGCTACAATGTACAGCTTTCTCCAGGAAGCCTTTTGACCTCTGTAATGACCTATTTTGTTACTATCTTTTTTTAAAGGATATCCCCCAAAGAGGATATTTACTGAAAAGCTAAGGATTAGATCGCCAACGTTTGCTGCTGATCTGTATCTCCCATGACGTCTCATTTCAGTCGACTCTCCGGCAGCTGTTTGTATGGCATTATGTAGTTCACCGCTAGTAGGAATATCGATCACCTCTGGTCTTCCGTTTACAGGGACGTTTAGAATGTCTTATAGGGTTTTCTGGGATTAAATTTGATTCTTGCCACTAGAAATAATAATAATAATAATAATAATAATAATAATATGTATATATAGATAATATTTCTGATGGTTAATGGGTAGACCGCCATCTCTGATGTCAATGCGGAATTCAGCTTCACGTGGCAAAGTTTAGGATGAAGAGGCTATTAACTGGAATGGGATTTTGAGGATTCTGGAAATCCTAATGAGACCACGTTGGGTTACTGCCTGGAATCATGATGTGAATATCTACTGCTTACTTCCCATAACCCCCAAGTAAACAAATGCAACACTGCCGGTTGCGGAGAATGGCGGCCTCCAGCTTATTTTCCTTGCACGTTCTGTGCGATACCTTAGTATAAGAGTGGGATAAGCCTCCTTACCTTTTTCTAGGATGTAGTAAGGACTTGGAGGGAGGATTCAAAGATAAAAGGGGTCCTGCTGGCAATCTGTGGTGGGCCCTCTTCTGTTTTTTATTTTAATGTGGAAATAATACTACCGGTAAATGTATTCAGCTGTGAACGAGAAGCAATAAAAAAAAAAAAACGTGCTCCCTGTGGCATGCGGTTTCACTCCTGCGTTTTACCAATGCCTATTCTGTGCACCGTGGAGAGAGGAGGGATAACAGGTATCAATGGGGACCCTCCATCTTGTGAGCGGGTGCAGCAGTACCCTTTTCTTTATTAACGGTGAAGTGGTGCCGCTATCACTGCGAGTGGTTTAATCCCACTCTATAGACACCACAGGGATCAGCGAAAGCAGAAGGTGTCTCTTCATGATACTCTTGTGGGATCAGCGGTGTGCGTTTTATCTCCTGTGATGCCGGCGTACATGACCGCGTTACTCCATTGCTCCATTGGGCAGAGATTGGAGATTTTATTAGAAGAATCCTCAGTGAATCTCACACAATGGGATTGAGCCGCGTCTATAGGCAAGATGTAAGACACAGCATACACAGACCTATGAAATGGAACGCCTACCACATACGTTGGGTAGAAGACCGGCCGGTCCATGCATGCCCTATTATTAACTTGATTTTTATTTGCATGTTTTTTTTTTTCTTTTTTAGATATATAATCTCTATTAATTAGAAACTTTTTTAGTATCATTATACACTAACCTTGTCCTTACTAAAGGTCCTCAGGCTCTGTGTGTGGCAGTCTACTGCACCTCCTTAATATGACTTGCAAAGGTGTATGACAAGATTTCTGTTGGCTCGAATTTAATGGAATACGTGGGGTATGTGCACACTGAGTTTTTGGAGCAAAAACTCTAGGGTTTTCGAGGAGCTTTGAGTATTTGAGGAGGATTTTGAGTGTATGTGCACACGTTGCGGAATTTGCTGCGGATTTTTCCGCAGCGGATTTGTATAATCCGCAGTGCAAAACCACTGCGGTTTTCACGCGGTTTCTTCTGCGTATTCCTCTGTGGGTTTTCAACTGCACTTTCCTATTGGTGCAGGTTGAAAACTGCTGCGGTATCCGCAGAGAGAAGTGACATGCTACTTCTTTTTTTTCCGCAGCGTTTCCGCGCGGAATTTTCCGCAGCATGTGCACAGCGGTTTTTTTTCCCCCATAGGTTTACATGGTACTGTAAACTTAGGGAAAACTGCTGCGGATCCGCAGCGTCAAATCCGCTGCGGATCCGCAGCAAAATCCGCAGCGTGTGCACATACCCTGAAAGTTTCCGCTCTGTTCTTCTTCCAAAAACTCAGCAAAAAGACTTGGTGTGCGCTTACCCTTAAAAGGTTTGCCTACTACTTTTATATTGCTGACTTACACTCAGGTTTGATGAAGTTCCATTAACTGACCCTCCCAACAACCAGGTATCACCACCTCCACCGGTGACCAGATATATACAGTGGAATACCACAGATCTATTGGACCTCCACTGATCTTGAGGATAGATCATCAATTTAAAAGTAATGGACAACTCCTTTGACCTCTATACTTCTACATATAAAAGGAGATACCCAGTGGTAAAGCATGACCTATAGTATCTTGGAGGGACCTTACGACACCGATCACTTATAGGGCAACCTACTTGACTTCAATAACTCTGACCACCTTTAAAAAAAAAATAAAAATAAATCTGCTGAAGTTTCTTCACATCATAATATTCCTCAACACTTGACAATGGGATAGGTCTCATTTGTCTGGAATTGGACCTCCAGTGTGTCACCACGGGCTTTAATGTGCCACTATAAGTTAATATTGATGTTAAAGGGATTGTTCCTTTTGAAACACTTATGATACACTCTAGTACATTCTGGCTATGTCTCGCACTGGAGGGCCGGGCCTGCCCTACATTACATAGATGATATTTTAATTCCAACTCTCACTGTTTTAAGACAAGGGATTCAATCCATAACAAATTACATTTGTTTTTTCCCCAAAATTTCCATTCTTTGTCGTCTTTTGAGGACTGAGAAGGGGTAAAAATAATAAAGTATCTTATACTTCACTGTTCAAGGCCCCCCACATCTGTTGTTATGCCATGGCAGCTCATCTCAACTGGTTTTCAGTCCTTTACCCGGGGACGATGCATGTGATGATGGTCGTACATCATGACTATGAAACCAGTGACCGGCCAATCGCTGGTCTCTGCATCACACATGACCTAGCAAGGTCAATTACTGGCCATATTTCAGGATAAACTGAAGAACAGCACGGAGAACCCAGGAGCTGTGGCGTAACGGCCTAGTACAGGAGGCATGATATATTTTATTTTTTAAACCTTTTCATCCCCTCTATTTAGAATTATTTAATATTTGGAGAGACCTCAGAGCATATTTAAAAAAAAAAAATCTATTTCTGTCAATCCACGGCGATTTTCTATTAGGACCAAATTGGAGTTGCCATCCAAATCGAGTATATTTGCCAGAAACGAACATCTGGAAATTGTTTTCTTTTTGTCCCTGTGTAATACTTAATTTCCCCTGCGGGGGTGCTGCAGGGATGCTTAATATTTACTACCAGGTTGCTCCACCGATCACATTTGATCATGGAGTCCTAGCGGGGAGACACTTTGTGATCAGCTTATCGTCAAGGGGTGGTTCGAAGTAGAGAATCCATTTTAGAAATCAAAGATGGGGGGGTCTTTGTTCCGGTGGCAAGGCTGGGTTAATTTGAAAAGATAATTCCCATTTTGATACTATGTGACATTTAGTATAACATTGGTAATAATCTTCTTTAAGTATCTGTGTCGTTAAATATTTAAAGGTGTCCTATAGGCGATGCTCCTGTTGCGTGACCTCATCTCTTGCCGGGATTTGGCCGTGTATGGTTATCAAAGCTTTTAACAAGTTGCGTTATCCCAGTAAAGCTAATAATTCTCATCTTTGTACCAGCGAGAGCCGAGGCTGTGATCGCTATGGGATTGGTTTCATTACGTCAAATTGTTTATCCCAATCTTTGCTTATACGAAGGGATTTGTTCTGGAGAAGCCGGGGGTATATTGCATTAATGTGGGCAGATACAGCTTTAGATGAGATGTATTAATGCTCTTTTAAGTTGAAAAGCCCCAGGGTATGTAGCATATATACCGTATTCTGTAGGATGCCGTTAATGATTGGCCCTTGCTTTCGTTATTTTATGTTTCTGGCTTTTGGGAGTAGGATGTATTTATTTTCTTTGGTCTGTTGATTTGGTGTAGAGGGCACAAGTCTTATTTTCTCTCTGAGATGGGTTTGATTTTCTGTCCGGATTTATTATGAGATGGGCTGGTGAGAATGGTGGAGGAATATTTATGCCGTGCCGAGAAGTTTGATCGTCGGCCCTTCCATGGGCTTGCGTGTAACTGGGCAGGACACGTTATAAAGTGCCTGTGGCCGCCCTGCACAGTGGCTCCGCTGCTTCACATTAGTGTCACCGATAGTCACATTTTGGCAAGCACAAGTTCCAAAATCTAGAAGTAATATTTCTTGATCATTTGAGTTAACAAGATTTCGCCAGCTGACTGCTGAGCCCTTGGATGGGGAGGTGAAAAGATGTTTGCGGCTCACGTCTTGAGATATCAAAGAACTTACAGAACAGTTCACATTACTCATATACCCGACTCCTTTTTTTCATCCATGTACATAATTGTTCAATGTGCATAAATCTATGTATAATACTTATACATGTCCCAAAATCATCCATCATAGTTTAAGGTTGAAGGTAGACTTATTTTGATCAGTGTATATCAGAGAGAGAGATCAAATTTACAGTGTCCTATAAAACTGTGTTGTTCATTTCTGAATTATTCTGTACTTTGGTATCTACCGTGATTGACTGTCATTCAGGAGCACCTAATTAATGTCTCCTAAATGTCCATAGACCCCCAAGATGCTGTGCAGCTTTGCATGGCATCCAGTTTTTGCCTTTTCCCGGTTCTGTGCCTGTGTAATCAATCACTCTGTGATGAACTTGAAACATCTGAATAGAAATTTCTATAATTTTCTCCCAGATAGCGAAATGAGGCAGCACAATTGTGGCTAATACTTAGAAAATCTCATCTCAACCATTTGGCCATCATAGCGCCATCATATTCTGCCGTACTGTGCAGGCATATCATCATCACTGTACCAATCGCATCTCACAATCTACAATTCCTATCAGTATGTCTGTGTGGGTGGAAGCCATAGATCCTGGAGGAAATCCACGCAAACACAGGGAGAACATACAAACGTCTTTCAGATATTGTCCTTGGTGAGATTTGACCCCAGCGTTGTCAATGCTATCCACTGAGCTGTCATTTTGCCCAGTAAACACAAGACACTAAATTGACGTGGTCTTGTCGTAGTTTAGAACAATCTTCTAGAACCAGCTGGTGATTCCCTAACGAAAAGTTAAAAATTCATGTTCACTTGTCTTGTTATAACTGTTGGGTCATGTTCAGACATGGCAGAATGGTACACCTGAATAAGGTTTCCAAAACTCCATCCATCTAACCATTTATTGCTGACGAATATACTTTTATTGGATTTGCTTCTGCAGTTTTAATCTTTTACAGCAAAATAAACCTCTCTTACAAATACCACCCAGGAGAGGTAGCTACCCTATAGAAAAATAAAAATAATTAAAATTTTGAGCCTTATAACTTGCTCCTGTGCCAGACCTTTGTTAGGAAGGTCAGCATGCATGAAGTTTAATCTTCCAGATGGGAAAATATGGGTTGTACATTCTCAAAAGAATTCTCCATACTTCTGCCAAGTGGAGGTAGATTTCCTGTAAGTCAACGTTCGACCTTTTTAACAAGTCTGACAACAGGATCAAGGATTAAGACCAAACTCTCTGAGACCACCTGAGGATGGAGGGCTTGTTGGCGTTTGCATTGTCCTTATACCTATAGTAAAAGCACCTATAAAATTAAGGGTGGTTTTCCTTGAGTTTTGACCAAAGTTGACCTTATGTGACCTTGGAACATTTCTAAGCATGTATGATCCTTACTCGCCATCGAAGCACCATTGACCTCTCCATCTTCGCGTTACGTCTACGGCCATGTTATATAACTGCGTAAGGAAAACCTTTTCTCTCTTCAGACATATCTCATGCCTGAAATCCATAAAGTACAATGTATGGAAATACATTCCAGGGCTGGATCACTTTTAATAACATCTTTTTTTTTTTTAAATGCTTCAAGGGATGTAACCCTGAGCCTGAAAACGGCAGAAGTTCTTCTTCCATAATTACTGTGAATTTTCATCAGATGCTTGAGAAACGTCCTTCACCACCTTCTCAATGTCTCGTACTAGCGAGTTGCATTTTAACATTTGTACTTGTTGTTTCGACTCGATTTTATGAGACAACGTCGAAAACATGCAGCAAAGCGTTGGCACGGAATGCGGGGCACTGTACAGATTGTAACCGAGGTCTCCGTTCATCGGAGTCTAGTGATCTGCGAATGAAAATATTGTCTGCCACGTACGCTTTCCAAGCTGCGGGAAGTCAGCTACGTGGTAGAGGAATGCGCTAACCAAGTGTGGGTAATCTGGACTGATGCCGCCTCTTTATCCTGTGTTATATGTGTGTATAACATTGCCATTTTCTGCTGATCCGTGCTTCCTTCTGGCCTTAATTTACTCTTTCAGTGTTCAATGTAATATCGCACCTGTCCTTCATACCTACACATTATTACCCAGATGGCTGCTGCCAATGGCCTGTGCCCCGGTGCCAGCTCCTTGTTTGGCAGGTCGGCATGCATGCCGCTTAATCTCCTGGCTGGGAATATGTGGGCTGTACGTTCTCAGAAGAATCTCTGTACATGAGCGTTCAGTTATCCAGGCCGGGCAGCCAGTTTACTTTACTAATTAGGACAATTCCGGCAGTAACTGACGTTATTAGCAAAGCAAATACTATGGGTAATATGGAAGAGCAACATTGCACCACGGTGCTATTACCGACCTGCCACATTCTGTATTATTCCAAGCAAATCTGGAGGAAGGGAAATGTGGTGGGAGATGGAAATTCTGTAGGGAGGACACCAGAATTGGCAGGGCGTGTGCATAGAAGAGAAGAAGCCCAAGAGCAGACATCAAAACGAGCTTCCTTCCCGTACACGTCTTCCTTTCCAGTCTATGTGCAGAAGAAGGATGGTGTAACCCTTGAATGAAGGGTTGTTCTGCAAAGATAGGGTCAAGTTGACCCATGACACAGCCGCATTGAGAGTGTAGAAGAAAAGTCCACAGAGTAGAGTATGTAGAGTTGGCCATACTAAGGTGCATGATCACTTTTTGGCCAAACGGAGATGAGTTGTTGTTGTGCCCTGGAGTCTAAGGCCAAAAAGGTCCTCTTTGTCCTATGTATGAAGACCTGTACTAAATAGCTTTGATGATTGGGGGCCCTGATGGAGTCTTTATATTGGGGCCTACCAGCTTCAAATTATGCCTTTGTGGATAAATGTATGTGTGGCCAAATGTACGTTTAGCCAAGCATTCATGTATTATCCATGGGAAGAGAAGAAGCAACTACTGACGGGCACATCTGGCAGCGGCTTATCACCACTGAGATAAAAAAAAATGAGAATAAATTAATCTGCCCTATCCTCCTCATCAATCGGGAGAGAGACTGGAGGCATCCCATATGCACTAGATGATCTTCCGGGTCCTCTGAAATCCATGGATTCGGTTGAATTTAATCGAATGTATGTTGGGTGCCTGAAGGCCTCTTAAAGACGACCATTTATTTTCTAATATGTGAAAAAAATTGAGTGATTTTTAGTTATAGTTTTTGCATCATATTTTCATCAGTGCTTGCTCCATGTTGTTTATGTGCACACGTTTAATATATGCAGAAGATTTTTCTGCAGCAGAAACCAAAGTGTTGTCAGGCGTTTCCCCTCTCCCCTTAGACTATAATGGGTGCCGATTTTAATCCATGATGAGGATGGATAGAACATGTATGGGAAAAACGGACGTATGAATCGGGTGCAGTCAATAGCGGAAGCTTATAAGGGTAGAAGAGCAATGGAGGTAGAGGGGAAGAAGATGAGAATCTTGAGGGCTGTCATACAAGTTGATAAAAAACCATAGGATCCAAGCAAGGGTCGTTATCATGGGGACGGTTCCTCACTCTTCTGCTCAGTGAGGGGTGAGTAATTGTTTCTGATTACAGGCTCAAGGAGCCATTATGTTACGACACAACAGGTTGATTTCACTATGACTATGTGAGCAGACGCCGTGTGTGTTCTTGTGCCAGGAGGGGAGCAGAAGGTTTGCTGCGTGCACATCTGCAGAAGGTTCACCGTGTGTCTTGTCTCTGTCAGGGCGAAGTTCCAGTCTCCATGGCTCCTCAGAAAATTTTGCCATACCTGATTCGTTCTATGAGCAACTACAAAGCTCTGGTATGTGACAGTGTCTACCCGTTGTATTGTGTCTGTGTTACCAGACGTAGACCTCCTCATTGTATTGGAACCCATTAGTTCCCCAGTGAAGGTGATCACTTTTTCATTATCGTTGCCATTCATCAAACCATTTTTGCATTTCTTTCCCTCGCCTGTTCTTCTATAGAGCATTATTTCCTTCAAATCAAAAAAATTCTCTTGCGAATAAAATTTATATTGTACTGTTGAAATGGAAAAAAAAATGATCACCGCTTCCCTAACTGCATAGAGAAGGACAAATATTGCAGCTAGTTAGGAGGTTTGGAATCACCACCTCTACCCAAGCGGTTATGGATACCAAATTGATTATCGCCATTCTTATTTGTATGGTGTAACGGCCAGAGTTGAGCAAGACTGTACACGAGACCCTGATTTAGCGGCCACTTCTATGGTCCATAGCTAGAACCCTGCAAACCTCTTCCAACTTGCCAGCATCCGTGCCTCCTCTTCTGAATAGTCACCCCACCTTGACATCCTGCTTGTGTCACACCGAAATAATGTTGTCAAGCTTGACCTACTAATCAGAAGAGGATCCGGGCATACTGACAATTTGCATGGTCCTGGATCAGTGGCAACGAACTACCAACTTTGTTGTCAGATCAGGATCCAGCAAATCTGTTTGCTCAGCTCTAGTAAAGACAGAAAATAATTTCCGACAACTCGACAAAGACATCTCTGGAACACTTCTATTTACTTGTAATTTTTTGATTTAGGTGGGAAATGCTCTTTTGTCAGTGTCTTTTATTGACCCCATTAAATGTTTTTGATTTTTGTTGTTAGCTTCTAGTCCTTATTACATCGATGTGATTAGTTGTAAATTGTTTCTTGGAGGGGTATGATGGCGGTTCTTGCATATGTGGTCTCGAAGAGAAAGTCAAATGACTTTTTTTGTTGCAATCCTTGACCTTCCAGAACCAAGAACCTGAAGTTCTCAAATTTAATGTATCTGTGATCTTCTAAAATTGATTTATCCTGACAAAATGAAATGTTCAAAAACATAATTAAAATTTCACCACAGACGACCTTGTTGTTGTGAACATTGTATCGTTTAACCCCGTCTTCTAAATGTAGACCTCTACAAGTCGTTTAGAAGCCATCGGTGCCAGGTCAGAAGTGTGCGGTTACATGGAGGACAACCTCTTCATTTTTTTGTACAGAAGTGGTAATTATGGAGAAGATAAAGGATGTTTGATTAAATAAGTACACTTTTTGTTTCATTTAGGGGACATTTTTCATTGCTTTATTCTGAAATGTTCTTTCGCTGGGTGAATTTTTGGTGGCAGTTGATTTTTGTGTTGAAGGAAAAATGTCTATGGAGATGAAACTGACTGGTTGCTACAATGTGGATCCCATAATGTAATACTGAGCATTAACCTTTTTATTCGAAACAGGTTAGGAACCCAAGAAGTCACCGATAGGCCTGCCTCGATCATGCAGTCACCAAAGAGATTCTCTCATAAATAAACAATAGGGCGTGTTATTTAATTTGGAAGGGTTGTGTATGACAAATTTTCGATTGTGGTGGTTCCATCACTTGTACCTCCATTAATCTAATGAAAGGAGTCGTGACGATGCCCACCTCAATGGAGTAATTGGCACTTTAGTCATTGTCTTCAAGACTGCTGGGGCTACCCAAGACCACCTTGAAGCCTCAGTCTTGGGATCAGTGTAAGTCTCAGAGACGGGTTCCCTTTAAATGACTATCCTCACCTGATTCATGCTGCCCAATTTTCTACTTTTTGTCTTAAGTTACCAGATACAGCTCCAACATTTCAGCAGTGGCCAAGCATGCACAGTGCTTACAATCTCTTCCCAACAGAAATTGTAAGTGCTGCTTTAAAGCTAACAGGATTGCTGGAATTGGCCAGCTTCAGTGCCCCTTTGCTCCTCTGATGCTACAGAGGTAACGTTACCTCTGTTTACAGCTGCAGAGAGTGCACAACTGGGGCCAGCGGTGCGATAATGCTGCTAGTCTAAACTGTTAATCAGTAGAGCCGCAGATTTGATATTATATTGGATTTCAGTCATTATTTGGACTTTTTCCCTGGATTTTACGTTTTTCTGCTCCACGGTGAAGGTAAATTGGTTTAACCATTTGCACATAACTCTGCATCTGCATAGTAAACCAGCACGGACAGATGTAATGAAGTGGGCATTTTTTCCATTATCCCTGTAATGTTTTCGAACACGAATGCTGTTGCAGTTACTCTGAAAATCGCTGACTGTGAACACTGATGCGTACATTAATGTAGTGAACTGCGGGCGGCTGACACTTTACACTATCAAATATCGGGTCATCCTTTTTTTTTCTTTTTTTTTTTTTAGCATTGTTCGAAATTATTTTTTTTCTGTTTGAGAAGGCTCTAAAACTGATAAAAGTGAGATCTAAGGGGTCTACACTTGTTTTCTCGACACTCAGGCTTTTTAACGCTGGAATCCACTAACGTTCTTTAATAATTAACTATCCTGGTTCATAACGGGAAGAGTGAACTTTGCTAGGAGCTCCCGGTATGTTACGTCATGCCAAAAACTTGCCACCGCTCCTCTGCCTCCAGGATCTCTGCTTGCTTTTGTGAGAGTGTGCTCCTGATTTTTGACAGTTTGGAGCAGTGGCCCAGCCGTGCTATCAGCCCAAACTTCACGCTACCTAATGCTGCAAGCAGAGAACGCTTATCCTCTGCTCCATCAGAAGAGCGCAAAGGCACACACTGGCCAGCATGAGAGCAGCGCTTGCAAGCTCTATAGCAAACCACTTTCAAGTGCATGCTCCTTGTCTTGGAACCAGGCCACCACTGAGAGATCTGTAGTGGTGGCAGATAAAAATAGGCAACGAGCAGTGAACTATAAAATTGTTAAAAATCCTGTCCTTTCTTGAGATTTTTAAAAAGCAAATTTGCTTGTTTTTACCGACATTTTTTTCAATTTTGTAAGATGTTAAGAAAACAGTTTTAAGAATAAAAGCATAGAATAAGAAAAAAAAATAGATCTTATAGATGGGAGGATGAGCAATGACCTCCTGAGCGGGTGATGGAGTGCACAGGTTTGCGGTAAGACTGGGTTGCTACCTTCACACTCATGCACTAATTCGCCTCCACGTGTGGACAAGTTATTTGGCCACAATCATCAGCCGCACCATCGGATCATCCCCTTATCTTGTGTTTTTGGTTGGTGGGTGCACTTCTTGCAAAAAAACAAAAAACAAACCTGACAAGCCTATAATAAAGTTGTCCATACACATGAGAAATGTTTGCCGAACACCTTTTTAGTTGACTGTTATCCCCGATTTTTCTCCCTATACATGAACGTTCTTCTCAGCCGGGAATTTCATCCTGAAGAACAGTGGAAAGAAGTAGATTCCAGGAGCTCAGATGGTGTTTTTTCATCTGGAGAACAATCAACCCTAAGTTTCTCCGAGAACACATTAGTCAACCCATCCTGCCGATAATGGTGGGTCCATCCAACGTTGACCCAATGTATATGAAGGCCAATATGTGAAATAAGGTCACCCACCAGATGCCACTCAGGGTTAAATAGAGCAGATTCGGAGATGCTGTCACTGTGAGCCCATTTTACAAGTATTCGCCTATCGGCAGTCATTAGTTGCCTTCGGGTGTATGCGGGGAGCGGCCTTAGATTTCCGCTCCTGTTTACTGCACAATGGCCTACTCAGCATTCTCCTGATGCTCGGTGTAAATTCTCTCTAACGAGATGCTGGCTCTAACAAGCTCACTTCATTAATTTTTACAGTTTATTAAAAACATAAAATAGAGTTGCTGCGGGCGGCTTTGGTATCTGAGTCCTGCAACAATTGTGTCATAGCCTGGGAATTTGTGAAGAAAATGTGTCCACCATTGCCAGTGCTGTAACATCTGGCTTCTACTTGAGGTTCTCACGGTTTTGTCTTTATATAGCACTTTCCAATTTTTGAGCAGGGAAAAAGAATAACGTAGAAAAGGAGGCCAATGTGTCAAACCTCGTGATCATGTCTTATTACTATAGACTCACATGTATTTCATCAGTCGATTAAAGAATCTCTATATATCACAATAGGTGATGTCAAAGCTCACCTTCTCCTCCTCCTGTACAATGACTGATAACACCTCTATATACAGTACATAACACGGGATCCACCATTCACAATAGGTGATATCACAGCTCACCTCCTCCTGTACAATGACTGATCACACCTCTATATACAGTACATAACACAGGATCCACCATTCACAATAGGTGATATCACAGCTCACTTCCTCCTGTACAATGACTGATAACACCTCTATATACAGTAGATAACACAGGATCCACCATTCACAATAGGTGATGTCACAGATCACCTCCTCCTGTACAATGACTGATAACACCTCTATATACAGTAAATCGCACAGGACATTCGCAATAGATGTCATAGCTAACCTTCTTCGACTCCCCTTGCACTCGCTCATTAAACACTTCAATACAAAAGATAAGCTAAAAGCCTATTTTTTTGCTGCTAATGTTCATGTGCATTTCCTCAAACAAGAAGTTGGTCTAAAAATGCCTTAGTGAGAAAATTGCAAGATTTTTTTTTTTTTTTTTTTTTTTTTTAATATTTCTGAAAAAGTGAAAAACACAAATGGGATTTTTTTTTTTTACAATTTTCACTTAGATATTTATATGAAAAATAAAAACATTTTTTTTTCTTTTTAATACATTTGACATTCAATTGTGATTTAAACAATAGGGCATTTTGTGACCCGTTCCATTTTAATGGCAATCCTATTGATGAACCGTAATTGTGTGTGAAGAATAAAACCCTTCCACAATTGTTTATTCTTTGCCTTTTTCACGTGGCGCTACAATAGCAGAAATGTTACTTTTTAACAGAGCGCTTTGTTTTGTGTTTTTTTTTTTTTTAATTTAACTTTGAACCGCGCGCCGTCAAAACAGTCTTCATCGCTTTGAGCAAATCTTCCCCCGTTAAACATCGGATGGATGGCGATGCATCAGCGAGATTTAATGCCGGATCTAACGCACATGACAAGATGTTATAAAGTATCTATCGGTTATAAGAAAGCGTTTGATTTGTTGAGAAGTTGCCGTACCAAACCGCGAACATTCCGACACGTTCAAAAGACTTCGTGTCAGAAGATAACGATGGGATTATGGGTTTGGAGACTAAGGGATGTGTTCATCAAAGGGTTTTTATTTTTTTACTGTGAGGGAAATAAGAGGCATTTTATGTTCTACGGAGTCCATACAGCTACAAGATACTTTCAACCTAAAGTGAAACAAATAAGGATCTTTGAAAAAGAATCATCTCTAACAAATATCAAAAATTTAGTTATTTCTTTTTTAACGTGTGTTTGTGTGTGTGTGTGTATGTATGTATGTGTGTGTGTATATACACTCACCGGCCACTTTATTAGGTACACCATGCTAGTAACGGGTTGGACCCCCTTTTGCCTTCAGAACTGCCTCAATTCTTCGTGGCATAGATTCAACAAGGTGCTGGAAGCATTCCTCAGAGATTTTGGTCCATATTGACATGATGGCATCACACAGTTGCCGCAGATTTGTCGGCTGCACATCCCAAAGATGCTCCATACAAGGCAGGATGGATCCATGCTTTCATGTTGTTTATGCCAAATTCTGACCCTACCATCCGAATGTCGCAGCAGAAATCGAGACTCATCAGACCAAGCAACATTTCGATGAGCTTGTACAAATTGTAGCCTCAGTTTCCTGTTCTTAGCTGAAAGGAGTGGTACCCGGTGTGGTCTTCTGCTGCTGTAGCCCATCTGCCTCAAAGTTCGACGCACTGTGCGTTCAGAGATGCTCTTAGGCCTACCTTGGTTGTAACGGGTGGCGATTTGAGTCACTGTTGCCTTTCTATCAGCTCGAACCAGTCTGCCCATTCTCCTCTGACCTCTGGCATCAACAAGGCATTTCCGCCCACAGAACTGCCGCTCACTGGATTTTTTTTCTTTTTCGGACCATTCTCTGTAAACCCTAGAGATGGTTGTGCGTGAAAATCCCAGTAGATCAGCAGTTTCTGAAATACTCAGACCAGCCCTTCTGGCACCAACAACCATGCCACGTTCAAAGGCACTCAAATCACCTTTCTTCCCCATACTGATGCTCGGCTTGAACTGCAGGAGATTGTCTTGACCATGTCTACATGCCTAAATGCACTGAGTTGCCGCCATGTGATTGGCTGATTAGAAATTAAGTGTTAACAAGAAGTTGGACAGGTGTACCTAATAAAGTGGCTGGTGAGTGTGTGTATGTGTATATATATATATATATATATATATATATATATATATATATATATATATATATATATATATATATATATATATATATATATATATATATATATATATATATATAATTTTTTTTTTTTAGAGGACATGATCTCTTCTATTGAAGTATTTTGATTTGTGTGCAATGTGGACCACGAGTTATTTTTTTTTTTTCCAAGATCTTCCCTTAACCTCTTCCTGGACCACACAGCACCACTCGAATATCCTGTGGCTTTAGCGCTCAATGGAAATTGGCATTTTGTGTGGGTTTTCACGAAAAACAAATCTTACACATTTTTCAATTGATGAAAAGTTAGACTTTTGTCTAAAGATTCTATAAGCAAAGAAAAGGGCATGTGGTTTTTTTTCTGATGTGGTTGCCCAAAAAAAGTTTAGAGATCACGGATTGACCTAAAAGGGGATATTGTATTTCGTGTCTATTCAGCCTAGAATTACTAATAGAAAGGAATAGACCGGGAGGATAAGGATATACCGTATTTAGTAACATAGTAACATAGTTAGTAAGGCCGAAAAAAGACATTTGTGCATTCAGTTCAGCCTATATTCCATCATAATAAATCCCCAGATCTACGTCCTTCTACAGAACCTAATAATTGTATGATACAATATTGTTCTGCTCCAGGAAGACATCCAGGCCACTCTTGAACCCCTCGACTGAGTTCGCCATCACCACCTCCTCAGGCAAGCAATTCCAGATTCTCACTGCCCTAACAGTAAAGAATCCTCTTCTATGTTGGTGGAAAAACCTTCTCTCCTCCAGACGCAAAGAATGCCCCCTTGTGCCCGTCACCTTTCTTGGTATAAACAGATCCTCAGCGAGATATTTGTATTGTCCCCTTATATACTTGGTTATTAGATCGCCCCTCAGTTGTCTTTTTTCTAGACTAAATAATCCTAATTTCGCTAATCTATCTGGGTATTGTAGTAGACATTTTGAGACAAAAAGGGTTGTGTAAAAAATGCAATACTTCTTCTTGAACATTTTGAATAAAAGGGGTCATCCTCCAGTGGACAACCCCTTACTAATTGGCCTCGGTACAAGCTCCCGGACTGGCGCTGTTCCTCTGCCATAGAGTTTACACCTAGCGTGACTGTCACGTGAGCTCAGCAGCCTAAACATGTCTTTGTCTCACCAATTTTCTTACTTTTTTTTTCACCACACTGGACCCGTTTGTAATTTTAATAGATTGTCCACGAATGTCAACATTAGGGCCGTATAAATCAGACTGGCCGGCAGCTTTTCCTATTCTAGTGTGACCGCTTCATGTATTTCTGTGCAGCTGTCAAGCTTAGGCCGGGAGAGCCGCCGGCCAGTCCATGCACTCCGATTTTGGTCCGATTTAATACAGCCATCTGACTGCCCCCTTAGATTAGTTGATGGGATGTAATGGAAGAGAATGGTGTCTTGTGAAGAAACACCACATCTCTGTACACAATGTAGTGTCTGCTCTCAGGCCTGAAGCTCAGAGCATTCACTTCAATAGGAGTTGAGCTTCGGTACCCAGGAACGGCCACTACACAGTGTACTCAGCTATGCTATTTCAGCTCCTCACACTGTGAACGTCTGATGGCCTCGTGCCTGCTGGAAACTTATCGGCAGGGAGGCAAGTTATCAGACACCCACCAATCTGATTGTAGAGGCCTATCCTAAGGATAAGGTCATCAACATCCAACCTATTTAAATATTTCAATAATTTTAAATGGTGGATTCTAGTGGAAAATAATTACATTTTAGGTAGGCATCACTGGCTTTCATGGAAGGGAAAAGGACTAGTGATGAGCGAGTATACTCATTGCTCGGGTTTCTCCAAGCATACTCGGGTGGTCTCCGAGTATTTGTGAGTGCGCGGAGATTGTTTTCGTCAGTTTTGGTCGACACATCTGCATGATTTACAGCTACTAGACAGCTTGATTACATGTGGGGATTCCCTAGCAACCAGGCAACCCCCACATGTACTCAGGCTGGCTAGTAGCTGTAAATCATGCAGCTGTGGGGACAAAAACTAAATCTCTGAGCACTAGCAAATACTGGGAGAACCCCCGAGCGTGCTCTGGAAAACCCAAGCAACGAGTATACTCGCTCATCACTAAAAAAGACACCATTGGAAAAGTTTAGAATGGGTTTACAAATTAAGGTGCTGAATTTTTTGTGCTCAAAACAGGGGGTACAGTTTCCCCTACGTGCCCCTTACACAATCCAATTTCATATCTTTATTGGCTGTTAAAGAGGGTTTTCCAGGCTCTACAAATTGCAGAATCCTGACAGTGTCCAGCTTTGCTACTCTAGTGGGCAGTCAAGAGGATGAGAATCTAGTCAGCACAAAACTAGAGGTAGAGAAGAATCCTGACAGTTTGGATATTGCACACTGTTGGGGTTCAACTATCTACAGTCACATGGGGTGACTGCAGAAATTTGTTGAGACCGGAAAACCTTTTGAATTAGTTCCTAGAAAAAAGGGTGCCCATACATATTGGATAGAGGTCTAAAGAGGATTAGGCTGGATTTTCATGTTCTTCTATTGTTTCATCTGGTCATAAGAGGCTTCAGAGGCTTTGAAGATTCAGGTCATCTTTTGGATGTGTTGAGGCTCGCATACAGATGTTTTTACGATATCGCTGTGTATCTGAAGTCTTTACTTCACTGCTGAGATTGTAATTTCCTCCTCTCTGGCTCGGCGGTTGTAGTCTCTGTGTCGGTGATCATGTGATTTATTTGTCACCTAATCAATGATTAATAACCATCAGCTGCTCGGCGGCCCAAGGAACAGATTCTCTCCTTCAGCTTGGAAGGTGCGTATTAGGTTGTGTGTCTCACTTAACACCTGGTATTCCTATGATATGGTCGGATTAGAGTCACGCGTTCCTGATCTGCTGTCACGTAGACCCTCACTGATGCTTTTATAATGCAAATAAAGCCAAAGCCTGTCATGGACTCGTTGCCTCTCTATAAAACAGGTATGCTTCATTAAGTCATTGAACCAGGATTTGTCATGTTCATTGGCTGCAAAACAGCAAATTCCTGAACATCCCAATCTGCTTGTTAATATTATAAACTATAAAAAGAGACCGTTCACCATGAGATTTCTTTCCTAAACTTTAAATTTTCCTCTAAGAATCGAAGATCATTTTTTTCTCCAGTGTAGAAGAGAAGGTTGGTGATGAGCAATGGATCGAATCTCCCTTTCTTGTTGGCTTGTGGTTTATGCTACCCAAGGGTAAGGCTAGTATCAGCCATAACTTCGGTAGTCTTCCAAAACCAAAGGCCTCTGTACCAACTGCTGATGTTGGCAAGCACGGAAGTCCCCCTACACATAAAGTCGGGGTACATCAAGTTGTAACTTAGATGCCAACTCCTTCCTTTTTTCGATTAGGTCACTCTCCCCAAAGAACTCGTGAACGCTCTACAGATCTGAAAGCTATCTAAGATGTATGAGCCCCCGATAAATATTGTTGGCCAAAACAATGGGTTCTGAAAACAGTCAAATGTGTATGAGAGCTCAAGATGGTTATTTGAGAAGTTAAGGATCTGGCTTGTCCAATTTTTGATGATCCTTTTGCTCTTGAGGAGAGAAGACATATCTGGTGATGGTGGCTCGCTCTTAGCGAATACAAGTGCTTGGACAAATTAGTGTTCCTGTGTATGGGAGAGCTAGCCGACATGGCTGGTGGTCAAGCCATCTAATTTGTATCTGTGAACTTGAGGCTTTTTGTGTGTTCGAGGGCTTTGTGTGGTAGAAACTTCAAGTGCAATGTTGCCTTGTATCCAACCGAGAATAACCCCATTCTCTAGGTAAATTTTCCAAGCTCATGTGAATAAAACTACGTTAAGCGTGATAACTCTTTATTTTGTGCTGACATACCAGCCACCTACGTGATATATTTATCTCTTGTATTTCTAGTAAGTAGGAGAAATGGGTGGAAACGTTGTTGTGATTGTATGTAGACTCTTTATATCATACCTTGATGTTACATCGTCAAGAGGCAGAGACCAAAAGGTGAAGATCAAACTGGACTTGGGTGCAGATTAATTTGGGCTAGTCTACAGGGTGCAGATTAATCTAGGCTTGGATAGAGGGTGCAGATTAATATGGGCTTTGGGTACAGGGTGCTGATTAATATTGGTTAATTTTTGTTGTTTCGCCATGAACAGAGACTTTTTACATCTCCCCATATTGGTGGCAAATGTAAAGGAACTGTCTATCTGGTTTAGTTCATTAGTCTTGTCGGTCTTCTCTGTCCCTGCATCAGCTTGGGTAATGAACTGAGCCAGACAAAAAGCCCCTCTCCACACAATACAGTGTCGAAACAAGGGTTGATGTGTAGTTTCCAGGACCAAGAAAAGGATCAGAAATTAGGCAATGGGTCTGGTATTTAGAATCAACATGAATTGGTACATTTTTAATATTTTATTATAACGTCTCCTATTCCATGACGCTTTACATGTGAGGAGGGGTGTACATAATAAACAGTACAATAATCATGAACAATACAAGTCATGACTGGTACAGTAGGAGAGAGGACCCTGCCCGTGAGAACTGTCTACAAGGGATGGGTGGGGATACAATAGGCAAGAGCAGAGCTGGTCGTGCAGCAGTTTGGTGGATCGGTGATCACTCCAGGTTGTAGGCTTGTTGGAAGAGGTAGATCTTTTTTTAATCAGATATTTTTATTGATTAATAAGGATAATACATGAAAATTGCATTACTGTAAACAGCAAACATATAAATTATTACTTTTTAAGAAACATTTTAGCCCCGAACCGAACTCCCCCCTCCCACCTCCCCCCCACCCTTTAGAGACCTGACGAGAGCCGCCCCAGTTCGCTACATCATACATAGATAAAAAAGAAAAGAAAAGGAAGATGGCATATTGATAACAATCCCGAGAGAACCAGAGGGAAGAGGTAGATCTTCAGGTTCCTTTTGAAGGTTTCCACAGTAGGCAAGAGTCTGATATGTTGGGGTAGAGAGTTCCAGAGTAGGGGGGGATGCGCAAGAGAAATCTTGTATGCGATTGTGGGAAGAGGAGAGGGGAGTAGAGAAGGAGATCTTGAGGATCGGAGGTTGCACACAAGTAAGTATGGGGGATTAGGTGTTTTATAAATTTACATTTTGAAAACCGCTTTGAGGAACATATTTGTATCATGTAATGTTATGACTTAAGACTAGGCCTCACATATAGAATATCTGATGAGTTGTGGAATGAAGGTTTGGCTTTTTTTCATGTACAGCTCTACACCTGGTCACCCGCAGAGCAGTAAACCGCCATGCCGTTCCAATCAAGTGACTGGGATTGTGGTGTAAACCTCTGCACCGCATGTGGTTGGGAGAACTTTGAAGGAGACATATCGCTATTTAAAGGGACTCTGTCACCTGAATTTGGAGGGAACAATCTTCAGCCATTGGGGCGGGGTTTTTGGGTGTTTGATTCACCCTTTCCTTACCCGCTGACTGCATGCTGGCTGCAATATTGCATT
Source organism: Ranitomeya variabilis (assembly GCF_051348905.1). Lineage (NCBI taxonomy): Eukaryota > Metazoa > Chordata > Amphibia > Anura > Dendrobatidae > Ranitomeya > Ranitomeya variabilis. Next base: position 267,675,414 of record NC_135235.1, on the reverse strand, counting down.
GAAGTTCATTCTCTGTCCTCCGTAGTACATGCCTGCACAAGGCAATCTTGCCTTACGCAGGCGTGTACTATGGAGGACAGAGAATGAACTTCAATCCAATCCAGCATGCAGTTAGCGGGTAAGGAAAGGGTGAATCAAACACCTGAAAACCCCGCCTCTATGGCTGAAGATTGTTCCCTCCAAATTCAGGTGACAGAGTCCCTTTAAGCCCTGGCCAGGGGCGTAACTACCGCGGTCGCAGCGGTCGCAGCTGCGACGGGGCCCAGACTACTTAGGGGCCCCATGGACAGGAGTGAAGGAGAATGAAATGACCCATGATTGATGATGATCCACCATTTGTGAGTGACCCGCAGCAGGGAGCCGTCACCGCTCTCTAATTATACTTACCTACTCCCGGCACGGTCCCTGGACGTCCCTGCTTCTTCCAGCGCTGCAGATTCTTCCTGCACTGAGCGGTCACATGGTCCCGCTCATTACAGAAATGAATATGCGGCTCCACCTCCCATAGGGGTGGAGCCGCATATTCATTTCTGTATTGAACGGTAACTGTGACCGCTCAATACAGGAAGAATCTGCAGCGCTGGAAGAAGCAGGGACGTCCAGGGACCGTGCCGGGAGTAGGTGAGTATACAGCGCTGCGCGATATTTACCGCTCCTCGTTCCGGTGCGGCTCTGTCATCAGCGTCCTCTGGCAGTGACGCTCAGGTCAGAGGGCGCGGTGACGTAGTCAGTGCGCGCCCTCTGCTGAACGTCAGTGCCGAAGACGGAGCCGCACGAGGAGCAGCCAGGTAAATATTGAAAGTGCCGGGGGTCCTGAGCGAAGAGAGAGGTGAGGTGAGTATGTGATTTATTTTTTTTATGACAGCAAAAGCATAAGGGGCAAGTGACTGTACGGAGCATTTTATGGGGCCATAACAATTGTGCAGCACTATAAGGGGCAGTGACTGTGCGGAGCATCTTACGGGGCCATAACACTTGTGCAGCACTATAAGGGGCAAGTAGCTGTGCGGAGCATCTGTATGGGGCCATAACAATTGTGCAGCATTATAAGGGGCAGTGGCTATACGGAGCATTTTATGGGGCCATAACACTTGTGCAGCGCCAGCACTATAAGGGGCAGTGGCTGTGCGGAGCATCTTATGGGGCCATAACAATTGTGCAGCATTATAAGGGGCAGTGACTGTGCGGAGCATCTTATGGGGCCATAACACTTGTGCAGCATTATAAGGGGCAGTGGCTATACGGAGCATTTTATGGGGCCATAACACTTGTGCAGCGCCAGCACTATAAGGGGCAGTGGCTGTGCGGAGCATCTTATGGGGCCATAACAATTGTGCAGCACTATAAGGGGCAAGTGGCTGTGCGGAGCATCTTATGGGGCCATAATGAACGGTGCAGAGCATTATATATGGCACAGCTTTATATGGCGTATCTATGGGGCCATAATGACCGGTGCAGAGCATAATACATGGCACAGCTTTCTATGGAGCATCTATGGGGCAATAATGAATGGTGCAGAGCATTATATATGGCACAGCTTTCTATGGAGCATCTATGGGGCCATAATGAACGGTGCAGAGCATTATATATGGGGCAGCTTTATATGGAGCATCTATGGGGCAATAATCAACGGTATGGAGCACTATGAGGGGGGCTGCGTTGTATTCTATGGGGGTTACCTTGAGTTGTATGGCAGGGCTGCGGGGGGGGCCCCATTTGGAAGTTCGCACCGGGGCCCATAACTTTGTAGTTACGCCACTGGCCCTGGCAGTCGGGTCCCCACCAATCAATGCAAAATGGCATTTCTTTAGCAGTAACTAGAACTTGTAATTGTGAAAAAAACAAAACAAAAACAAAACAAAGAGCAATTTATTGTTTTTACTAATTTTTCCAGCATTGAAAGTCATAAAACTTTACCAATTACTATTTCAGGGGATTGGTCTTCATGCATTTGAAGTGGAAGAAATAAAAAGTGCATGTAAGTGACTTCCAAACCCCTGCTATTTGCCTGTCTGTCAGAACTGGAGTACAGATGATGGCAGTGATGGGTCAGCTCGGCTCCTTCATGAACTCTGGAAAGTAGGAGACCTCAGCTGACCCATCACTGCCATCATCTGTGCTCCAAATGAGTACATTCTGATATCAACGAGTTTGGAAGCCACCTAAATGCACTTTTTTTTGGGGGGGGACAGGAATGAAGACCAATCCGCCCAAAAAGTTTTTGCAAAGTTTTATAACTTTCGATGCTGAATCAATTTCTAAAAAAAAAAAAAAATGACGAAAGTTTAGTTACTCTTTTTAAAAACTGACGTCAACTAGAGGAAAGTGGTTGCCGGTCACCCCAAATGATTTTTCGGAACTTCGCTTTGACTAATGAAGACTCTTCCCACCACAATGGCTACGATCCGGAACGATTAGGCAGTTTGGGATCCAAAAGCTCAAATATCTACATCCAGAATAAATGTTTAATGTATCAACTACTCTACTGCGAGGAATCTGATGATATACCGCTATGCTCGCTGTTTTCTGTAATTTTTTTTTTCGTACCCCTTGGGCAAAAAGAAAGTGAATGGGAATGTTTATTTTCCTTGAATTATGGCGCTCGCTCGTAGGCTCGCTCGCCTCCTTTATTGCCGCTCATAAGGAAGCATGATATTGCTTTTATGGACTGAGGAAACCTCACGGCTTCTAACATGAGAACAAAGTGTGCACTAATAAAAACTGCTTTTCTGGAAACACATGGAGGCTTGTTTTCTTAGCATGGGCTCCTCTCGCGGGGATGCGGCTGTGAATATTACATTAGACTAATGCTCTTCCCATACAGGGTCTTGCATTATGCAGCAGCGGCTAATTCCATGTTCATGTACTGAACCTCACGTGATTTATGATGGAGCTTAGTCTATTGTTATCCCCCTTAATGTGATGCACGGTAATGTAAAGGCTTTCTGACAAGACCACCGCTTCCTATTCAGCAGGGGTCTCCCATTGAATGGGGAATGAAGGACTGACTTCTTTGAAATAGAGCAAATCATGTTCCGGTTTTTACCGTCAGATTTTTTTTTTTTTTTCAAGCTTAATGCATCTCGCTACAATGTGATCATTATGGTCATTATGTCATGTAGCATTTTACGGAATGCATCAAAACATGTGGAGCACAATGGTGTGATCTTCAGCGGATCTACAATTCTCTGAAGAACAGAACCATTGTAGTCATGAAAGATGAGAAACTCCATAGAGGAAAAGACGTATATGGACCGTCATGGCACATATCATACTTGTTCTTGTCGACTATGTTTCGGAGTGACTGAAGCCTCTAAACAATTGACTTCTATAAGTGGATAAGATAACTTGTAGGTTATTTATTATCAGTATTTATTTTATTTATTTATTTTTTATTACAATTTTTTAGCCTTTAAAGAAAGGGTCTCGTCCAGGCTTGGACTGGCTTACCGGGGAAATGGAGAATCCTCCGGTAGGCCCCCATGAAGAAGTACTAATGCATAGTGCTATTACACATGATAAAAGTATATTTTAATAATTAAACAAGCTAGCCAAGGTAATATTACCTAGCTGCAAAAGTACAGTAAATTTGTGTACTTTGATCAAGTTAATTTTGCAAGTAGCTGAACAGAGGGCCCAAAGAATCCATGTTACTGGTGGTCCTTTGCCAACCCAGTCCGACACTGTTTTCCTCTTAAATTTCTGCAGTTAACTGGTACAACCGTAGGAAATTGCATCTAGCCAGAAGATGTGCTTGAATTTACCACTGCCCTAGGGCAAATACAGGGCGTATGTTGTATCAAAGAAAACTTTCAAAAAGAATATGGACACTACGACATGGATTTTCAGAGTACATTCATTGGGTCTGGGATCTATTTAATATTGCCTGTAGTTAATATTGTAAAATTTAGAGACTACACAGGAAAAAATGATTTGCAGGACCTTTGCCCAGCGGACACGTCTGTAATCCATGGCCACCGGAACCAGAGCTCTACAAATTTCTACCTACTTACCGGCATCTTCAACACTTCTGATTGGTAGGTTTGGTTCGTCGTCATAGGTGCAAAACTGATATCACGCTGCCGATGCCGTAAGGCACGAGGAGGTTTCCAGGGATTCGGTCTACCAATGTGCCCACTGGACGAGGGTCTTACAAATCATTCTGATAAATTGTACTAGTGACAGATCCCTTCTAACCTGGTGGAGGATATGAGACCTGGTATGGCCCAGAGATGTGTAATAGTCATGGAACCTCCAGGCCACAGAACAACCACTATTATGATATGGAAACCATCGTTAACTGTGTTACTTAAGTTATCTTGTAGGATGACTTTGAAAATGTAATCTGCTGACCCCTTTGTTGGCATGGAGGTCACTCATTTCCGTAAAAGTAGTGGAGACCACAGTAAAAACCTGCCAAACTCAATTAGAAATCAGTGACTTCTGTTGGGCGCTGGTGGAATTGGTCGTGTGATGGACCTGACAATACTTTGTGCCATCTGTTAAAAATCCAAAGCCATGACGGCAGTGTGAATAGCTCCCTAAGGGTCGCTGTCACAATTGCGAGTGCAGTGCGAGAAACTCGCGGAAGTCTCTCGCATTAATACCCGGCACTGCCTCCGTCGGTTCGGACGGGAGCGGTCAGCTGCATAGAAATACATGCAGCCGCACACTGCAGTTCCGGGTATTGAGGCGAGAGACTCGCGCAAGTTTCTCGCTTTGCATTCGCTAATGTGACACGGGCCTAAGACCTATTTACTTGGACTGATTTCAGCCTATAAACGAGCACCGATTGACTATTTGATCAGTGCTAGTTTAATGGTCCATGCACACGCTCTGACTCTATCGGTAATTCCTTCAGTCTGTCCTCATACAGTATGCATGTTGTCCCCGGTTTACACAGGCCGAGGTGCTGCCAATCATGATGATCTATGAACACAAAATGACTGTTCAAACCAAGCACAGGAGCTCTGAACACCTTTTGGCATTGCCAAACAGATCCATGCTTCCATGTTTCTGGGCTCTTATTTTCCTCGATTGGATCTTGAAAAACCAGAGCTGTCAAAGAACTGCTGACTTAGGTGGAAAACAAGTATACAGGAGTGCTCGACCACACTGAGGTCGCATCGGACACCTGTGCTTGGTTTGGATCGTCAATTTTTTTTTTTTTTTTGCTGGCAGCCACCCTTTTTATGGCCTGTATGAACCATCAACAATCAAGTGTTTTGCTCATTTTGGAGGCTGATCAGCAGCTTGTTGTCTGTGCGCCATCGGTGTCCTTTCCGTTTTGCCTTTGTCCTTTCCGTTTTGCCTTTGTCCTTTCTGTTTTGCCTTTGTCCTTTCCGTTTTGCCTTTGTCCTTTCCGTTTTGCCTTTGTCCTTTCCGTTTTGCCTTTGTCCTTTCCGTTTTGCCTTTGTCCTTTCCGTTTTGCCTTTGTCCTTTCCGTTTTGCCTTTGTCCTTTCCGTTTTGCCTTTGTCCTTTCCGTTTTGCCTTTGTCCTTTCCGTTTTGCCTTTGTCCTTTCCGTTTTGCCTTTGTCCTTTCCGTTTTGCCTTTGTCCTTTCCGTTTTGCCTTTGTCCTTTCCGTTTTGCCTTTGTCCTTGCCGTTTTGCCTTTGTCCTTGCCTGCGGAATTTGGCCCCTCCCCACTATCCTTGAATTAACCTACAATATCATGTGTATGTGTGTATATATATATATATATATATATATATATATATATATATATATATATATATATATATATATATGTATATATATATATATAATACTAATAAATAATAATTTTTCATCTTACAAAATTCGCAACTGTGTGATATTTCTATAAAAAAAAAAGAAAAACAAACCTCTGTATGATGCAATAAAGCATTTCCATCACGAAAACCTTTTTCTGTTCGAGGCCCCATGCGGCTGTCCTGTAATATTGAATTACGCTGCAGTATGGAGCAGTAGGATTAATGGGCACTCCTGTACGGTGTTGTACATGTGTAATGGGGACAGTAGAGCTGTGTGCAGGACCTAATAGCACACATAAGGAAGCAGTCACTGTTGCCCTGCTGGGAATCGGGGTCATTACCGCTGAAGCATGCCTTGCTCCATGTGACGCCCACCACATTCTCTGGCATCCCTTGGCCCCGCTGCAGACCTGAACCTATTTCTGGCTGATTAGTGTAACACTTTTTTATTCTTTCGGTCCGTGCAATGGTTCCAAGTTACATCGAAATACTTGGAGAGGATAGAGCGAGAATTGATGCGCATTGTGAGCCACCTTCCCAGCCGCAGCTGCACAAAGCGTCTCTTATGCAAATGGGAATTTGTAATCCACCCGGCGTACCTGTATCAAGAAAGGGCCGGCTGTGATTTTATTTTTTATTTTTCCCCCGACTGGTTAACATCAGTGATGGTTCTCTTTTTTTCAAGGATGAATGATTTTATGACACACACACAGCTGCAAGTGAGCGCGCGTCGCTGATGAAAATTTCCACTTGCAACCAGTAAATTAAGGGTTTTCACATTACCAATCCGGACCTGGATTGTGTTTCTAATTTTTTGTACCATATGGTTATTTTTATTGTTTTGTTTAATAATGTACTTAAAGTCGCTGAAACGGTGAAGTAATTATAATGGCGAGCGTTATTAATTACCGTGGAATTACCGGTGCTGAAACCACACTCTCAATAAAAAAAAAAAGTAGGGGAAGGTGAAGTAGACGGTGAGCCACTTCTGTCTTTCGGGATGAGACGTACCTGGTAGGAAATCTACAGGATGGGGGATAACTTGCCAACTGATGGGGGCACGGCTGTTGGGATGCTCAGGAACGGGGCTCTGAAGTACCGAGGCATGCAAATCATCCTTCCACTCATTCTGGAGGAGAAGGGTGCTGGTGTCCATGTATGCCCACCATTTGTATTTGAGCCCCATTCTTGGGTCGTTAAAAGTCCTAAGTGACTGGACTCCAGATATTCATCATCTTATCACTCAAACAGAACTTGTAAAGATGGGACTTACCCTTTTATAGGGTTTGTCCACTGCTTGTCAACCCATGCCGAATCTAGTTCAATAGAAAATTAAAAAGCATGCTCACTCACCAGCTGTTCCAACGATGTTGTGGCTTCTGTTCCTAACGGTGACTTGATATTATGTGCTGCGTTGGCTGCCGCTAATCTGCACTTACTGATTTGCCGCAGCTCATCAGTATAATAAAGACTGCAGCCGGACAGTGAATGCTGATTGGATGAAGTTCTCACTTGACCGAACAGAGCTCCGGGATACCTGGTGCTCACATTGCTGGAACTGCTCTGGTGCAGTACTATTATTATTTTTATTATTATTATTATTATTATTATTATTATTATTATACATTTTTATAGCGCCATTTATTCCGTGGCACTTTACATGTGAAAAAGGTGGCAAATATAGACAAATACATTAAACATGAGCAAAAAACAAGGCACACAGGTACATAAGGAGGGAGGACCCTGCCCGCGAGGGCTCAGTCTGCAGGGGATGGGTGAGGATACACTAGGAGAGGGTAGAGCTGGTTGTGTGGTGGTTCAGTAGGTTGAGGATCACTGCAGGCTGTAGGTTTGTCGGAAGAGGTGAGTCTTCAGGTTCATTTTGAAGCTTTCAGTGGTATGCGAGAGTCTGTGTTGGGTTAGAGAGTTCCAGAGTATGGGGGAAGCACGGGAGAAGTCTTAGATGCGGTTGTGGGAAGAAGAGATGAGAGGGGAGTAGAGGAGGAGATCTTGAGAGGATCGGATGTTGCGTGTAGGTAAGTACCGGGAGACCATGTCACAGATGTATGGAGGAGACAGGTTGTGATGGCTTTGTATGTCATTGTAAGGGTTTTGAACTGGAGTCTCTGGGCGATAGAAAGCCAGTGAAGGGCTTGGCATAGGGGAGAGGCTGGGGAATATCGGGGAGACATGTAGTCGGGCAGCAGAGTTTAGGATGGATTGGAGTGGTGCCAGAGTGCTAGAGGGAGGCCAGAGAGTAGGAGGTTGCAGTAGTCAAGGCGGGAGATAAGGGCATGCACTAGTGTTTTTGTGGTGTCGCGGTCAAGGAATGCGCGGATCCGGGAAATATTTTTGAGTTTGAGACGGCAGGAGGAGGCAAGGGCTTGGATATGTGGCTTGAAAGAGAGGGCAGAGTCAAGGATCACCCCGAGGCATCGGGCATGTGGGACTGGGGAAAGTGAGCAGCCATTGACATTGATGGATAGGTATGGTGCAGGGGTAGAATGAGATGGGGGAAAGATGATGAATTCTGTTTTGTCCATGTTCAGTTTTAGAAAGCGAGCAGAAAAGACCGAGATAGCAGAAACAGTGTGGCATTTTGTTAAGTAAGGAGGTGAGGTCAGGTCCGGATAGGTAGATCTGCGTGTCAGCGGCATAGAGATGATACTGCATACCGTTGGATTCTATGAGCTGTCCCAGGCTGAAGGTGTAGATGGAGAAGAGTAGGGGTCCTAGAACAGAGCCTTGAGGAACATCACGAACACCGACAGATAAGGGGTGAAGTGAGGAGGTGGCGTGGGGGAGGGAGACACTGAATGTTTGGTCTGTCAGATATGACGAGATCCAGGATAGGGCCAAGTCTGTGATGCCAAGAGATGAGAGGATCTGTAACCGAAGGGAGTGGTCCACAGTGTCAATGGCAGAAGACTGGTTCAGGAGAAGGTGGACAGAGTAGTGTCGCTTGCTCTTGGCAGTTAGGTCATTGGTGACTTTAGGGCGGTTTCGGTTGAGTGATGGGGTCAGAAGCCAGATTGTAACCTTCAAAGAGGGAGCAGGAGGAGAGGTGGGAGGACAGTTCAAGATGGACGTGTTGTTCCAGTAATATTGAGGCATAAGGGAGAAGATATATTGGGCGATAGCTAGACACAGAGGATGGGTCGAGGGAGGGCTTTTTGAGGATGGGTGTGATCTTGGCATATTTGAAGGATGAGAAGACACCTGTTGTGAGTGAGAGGTTGAAGAGGTGTGTTAGGGTTGGGATGAAGACCGTGGCAAGGTTAGGGATGAGGTGGGAGTGGGTCAAGCGTGCAGGTGGTGAGGTGTGATCTTGACAGGAGGGTGGTGAGCTGATCTTCTGCCATGGTGGAGAAGCTGGTTTTGGAGGAACAAGTTTGAGCACCTAAGAGGGGCATTGGATGCTGTGGGCCAAAGCTTTCTCTGATCGTATCGATCTTCTGTTTGAAGAAAGAGGCAAAGTCTTCAGCAGAAATGAGAGGGAAGGGAGGAGGAGCAGGGGGACGGAGTAGAGAATTGAAAGTGTTGCAAAGCTGTTTAGGGTTGTGAGACATGGAGGATATGAGAGATAAGTAAGTTTGCTTTGTGGCAGTGAGCGTGGACTTGAAGCTGGCGAGGGACTGCTTGTATGCCGTGAAGTGATCGGCAGAGTGGGATCGCTTCCATCTTCTCTCAGCGACCCTGAAAGCCTGTCTCGGTTCTTTGGTCAGGCTGGTCAGCCAGGGCTGCCTGTTGTATATGAGTTTTGCTATGCATGAGCGGGGCGGCCAAATCGAGTGTTGCTGTTATTGTGGTGTTATAAAAAGAGGCAGCAGCATCTGTCATGAAGGGAGGTTATGTCTGTAAGAGGGAGAAGGGACTCCGAGAGTGATTGTAAGTTGAGATGTTTTAGATTTCTGAGAGGGTGAGTGAGTTTGTAGAGTGGGGGTTGCACACTAGGAAGAGGAAAGGGAAGAGCATGTCAGTAGGTTGTGGTCAGACAGGGGGAGGGGTGAGTTAGTGAGATTAGTAAGGGAGCAGAGGCAGGTGAAGATGAGGTCCAGCGTGTGGCTGTCTTTGTGAGTGGCCTCAGAGGACCATTGAGTGAGGCAGTAAAAGTTTAGAGGCAGCTGAGGTGGAAGTGTCAATGGGGATATTGAAGTCACCCATGATAATAGTGAGGATGTCAGCCAAGAGGAAATGAAGTAGCCAGGTGGTGAAGTGGTCGAGAAAGGTGGAGATGGCTAGTTCTGGGGGAGGTAGATTACATCCAGCTGGAGGTTGGAGGGGGAATAGATGCGGATATGGAGTTCACCTCAAACGAGGGAAGAGTAGCGGAGGGTGGTAGCGGGATTGGAGTAAAGGAGCAGGTGTCAGACAGGAGCAAGCTAACTCCTCCACCACGTTTGTTGCTGGGGCAAGAGGTGTGTATAATGTTTTCTCATTTTACTCGGGGGATTTCGGGCATTTTAGAAGGGAGTATCCGAGCCCCTTTAAGCTTGGTTTACTCTGTCACTAAGCAGTGATTGATGGTATTTGGTGGTTCTTCGAACTTGAGAACGGGGCTCTGAAATGCGCCATCACTGTGCGCAGCCGCCACTCCGATCAATGACTGACTGCACCGACCACTAAACTCCTCTGTCTGCAGCAGCTCCATAGACCATGTATGATGCAGCCGTCTGCAGGAACACTCGTGCCCAATTATCGGCTCATGTAAGCTCAATAGCAATTAGCCGATGAGCAAGTAAAACGCTCTTTTTCCAGGTGATCGGGTCATTTATGCAGCATAAAATCCATTATTTTTGGCAGCACATCTATCCCTGGAAATAGGGTAAGAACTGATGACAATATGCCATACAGTTTGCATCGGCATGCGTGAGACTACCTTAGAGGGTTTTCCCACTTTTTTTATTTTATAAGTGTATGTATTGAAGCTTAAAAATGCTTTTTTACAATTATGTTTTACATTAAAAATGTTGCACCGTTCGGCTGTTTCAGGGTCTTTGTTTTTCTGCACTTTGGACTTTGACAGCGTCATCTCTCTTTTTCCGATTTATGACCACAGACCACATCAAAGTGTGCTCACTGGTAGATTCTCAGTTAACTCATTCTGCAGTCGGCAATAGCCGTGTAACGCAGAGGCTATAGAAGTCAAATAGTGTTAGATTTTTAATGAAACCCAATTGCAAAAATTATTTTTATCCCCCCAAAAATATGAATTTGAGTAAAAAAACTTGAAATGATCACTTGTTCATCAGCGTTCGCTAGGGGCAGGCATTTAATGGTGTAAACCAAGCTTTATTCTAGACTGATACCGGCACTTCTATAAAGATCTTTCTCTTGTGTAATTTTAGTTTTTGGAAATGCCGTCTTGGTGAGCATTCTGATATTATGCATGATGTACAAGCTGTTGTAACCAGCCTGTGGGTTGAAGGCCACTACAAAGGGGCATGGTAGGGAAAACTGATATTTTAATATACCTTCCACCAACTTGTTTTAAATCTTTCTCCACGCTTTTCTGTAAAACCCAGAAAGAGCTGTCAGTCAAGGTAGATGTTGGCGGAGACGGATGGAAAACAAGTAGGTGCACCGCTCCAGGGGTGCGCCGATCTGTTTGCGCCCCGCAAAGGGTGATCTGACTTACTTGTGCCGCGCCAAAGGTGCGCTGACCTGCTTGTGCCATGCCAAGGGTACACCGACCTACTTGGGCCATGCCAAGGGTGCGTCGAGGTGCACGTGACGAGCCTAGGGTGCGTCGAGGTGCGTGTGACGCGCCTAGGGTGCGTCGAGGTGCTCAGGACGTTCCAAGGGTGCGTCGATGTGCTCGGGACATGCCAAGAGTGCGTCGAGGTGCTCGGGACATGCCAAGGGTGCGTCAATGTGCTCGGGACATTCCAAAGGTGCGTCGATGTGCTCTGGATGTTCTATGGGTGCGTCGATGTGCTCGGGACGTTCCATGGGTGCGTCGATGTGCTCGGGACATGCCAAGAGTGCGTCAATGTGCTCGGGACATTCCAAGGGTGCGTCGATGTGCTCGGGACATTCCAAGGGTGCGTCGATGTGCTTGGCACATTCCAAGGGTGCGTCGATGTGCTCGGCACGTTCCAAGGGTGTGTCGATGTGCTCAGGACGTGTCAAGAGTGCGTTGAGGTGCTCGTGACATGCCAAGGGTGCGTCGATGTGCTCGGCACGTTCCAAGGGTGCGTCGATGTGCTCAGGACGTGCCAAGGGTGCGTTGAGGTGCTCGGTACGTGCCAAGGGTGCGTTGAGGTGCTCGGGACGTGCCAAGGGTGCGTTGAGGTGCTCGGGACGTGCCAAGGGTGTGTCAAGGTGCTTGGGACGTGCCAAGGGTGTGTCAAGGTGCTTGGGACGTGCCAAGGGTGCGTCGAGGTGCTTGGGACGTGCCAAGGGTGCGTCGAGGTGCTCTGGAAGTGCCAAGGGTGCGTCGAGGTGCTCGGGACGTGCCATGGGTGGGTTGAGGCGCTCGGGCTACGCCATGGGTGTGCCAAGGTGCTTGATTTGAAGTCATTCTGTGCCGACAAAATTCCCTTTTTTATAATTACAGAATATTTTTCTTTTTCTATGCAAATAGTCTATTTGCTGATTGGATTGTGAATGATCTAATCAAGGACTGCGTGTTATTCTCTACATAGGATCCAGATCGCCACTTATAATTCAGATTGATGCCGCCCTATTTACACAAAGGATTCTGTATGGATTTTATGCAGAGAAATTAATCTCCTTTAGACACAAGACCGGCCATATTGGTATTCTATATACAGTCACTGAATTAATCTTTATAATGCTGCATTGTGACTTCCACATCACATGAACGGCGGTGACACCGATTCACTATGGATGCTGCATCACTGACGCACATAATCTGCAGAAGACGCCGGGGCTACATGCCTCAGATTAGTCTCCGAGTGGCACTGCATCAGGCTCTGGAGGCAATTACAACTTTTTATAACGACCTTATTGGCTCAATTTGGAATATTGTCCACAAGCGATCTCCGAGATCAGTGCAATAAACTCACATCAGACTTGCATGAAAAAAACCTGACCGATTTTCATCACTCTTTTGAATGCAGTTTTCATTAGTTTGACGTCCGTGTTTGTTTTTACCATCGGTGATTTTCTCGTGGGCCACAAAAAAATAAAGGAAAGCCTTTTCAAAGCTTCTGTCCATTACAGTATTGAAAACCGGTGTAAAAAAAAAAATGTGATGTGAACATCCACATGGGCTATAATGTGTGCATGTCTTATTCAGGAAAAAACACGGATAAAACACGTACTGTAAAAGAAACAGTAAAGTTAAAAATCTGAAGAAAAAAAAAAAACAAAGTTCAAATTTCCTTTTTACATCACTAAACCTAAAGCAAATTAAATTAATCCGATCAGTTTATGGTGTAACGAGAAATTCCAGAATTGAATTTTTTTGATCAGCCACTGCAACAAGCGGCGATCAAAGCCTCATATCTGTTTATTTTTGCCCTCTTTATAGTTGCATAACCCTCTTTAAAGATGGTCTGTTGTCAGGCAAAAACTGGGCCGTAATTGCTCTTATTTTATTCCTGCCGCTTCCATAAGTATTTTTTTTTATTATTTTAAAATCCGCACTACAGTTCTAGAGATACGGGCTTTTTTTTTTTTTTTTTTTTTTTTAATTTACTTAGGTCTAATTTCAAATTTTGACAAGGAGGTGGGGCTTACACAGAAAATATGCAAAACAGCCTAGAGACACTCCCCTTAGGAGTTTGTGAGCCACAACCTTGGTTAAAAAGCCAATATCTCTAAAACTGTATGGTGAATTAAACAGAAAAAAACATGATCTGTTCAGGTTAGCAGTAAGAATTATGTAAGAGCAAAATTTGGCAACTTTTGGCCCAGTGACTGGTTCTCATAAAGTAATCAAATTCTTGCATGCCATGGAGTTTTTTGGCTCTGTGATGGGAGCTGCTAGTGCTCATCACCCCAGGTAAAGACTCGTATAAAGTAGAAATCTGTCTTTCGAGACTGCATGCCAACACGGATGTAGTGGGGTATTGTCTAGGCAAACTTCAGCGCGTCTTCTCATGCAAGGATGTATTATTCACCCGCTATTGTTCGCGGCCTCTGTGATTCCAGGTGAAAAACTGTTCAAATTCAGCATCTTGAACCATGAACGTAGAGTCTTCATCTGCTCCTGCCACACCAGAACAGGTGGCCAGGACTATGGGGAGTGCTGCTTCTCCCTCCCCACCCTCGTCACCAATCAGGCTACTAAATGTACTTGGAATGGTGCCCGGTGGAGTGTCACGTTTTTCAGGGAGACTGTATGTGAGACACCCACTGAACAGACTTTCTTCTTAAATAATTAAAGTTTTAAAAAGGAAAGAAAAAAAAAGAAAATGTGTTTGTGTGTTCAATCTGTTCAGCAAGTGTTGGTAGAAGGTGAGATTTCCTCAACAATGCTACCAGGTGACTTCAGTGTTATGGTCAACTTTAAGGGGTTCGTTCATGTTCATAAACAGTTGAAATGTCAAAGTGCCCTTAAAAATAAAGTTTCTTAAAACATTTACTATGTTCTCAATTTTATAGATTACAACTCTTGGCCTAGGTTACCGGTCACCTTCTGTCCATTAGCCGTGGCCTTTTACTTAGACAAGCTTTGGCCAGGCTTAGTGCCCCTGTTCTTATTTGATGCTTCACAGGCAAAGCTACCTCTGCCAGATGCATGGGAGAGCGGGGCTAGTGGTACGACCATGGCATCGGCATGAATTGTCAAAATTCGGGAGCACATCGCTTCCCATCCCCTAGTGATACAACCATGGCGTCGGTACGAATTGTCAATCTTCAGGAGCACATTGCTTCCCATCCCCGGGAGACGGGAGCTGTGCGGTCCTGAAGACAGAAGATGAGCTCACCACTTAGAACGCCTCCGTAATTTGGAGAACGCCTCATTGATCTGTGTGGTCAGCCATATGGAGCCTCGTGGACTCTTGTGGCTGCCACATTACTGCTTTGTCCAACTCTGAGCTTGTACATAGCATTGGGCCTTCCGTATGTAGATTGGGACCTGATTCACAATTCATACAGTGATTTTCACTGCGTACAAATGACCTGTAATCCCAACTCCTTGGCCTTTGTCCTCATCATTTATGGTTTGTCTTCTAGGAGAGCGTCAGAATTTGGAAACAGAGAATGTGACCGTGGTGGAAGGAGAGGTCGCGACCATAAGCTGTCGGGTTAAGAACAATGATGATTCTGTAATTCAGCTGCTGAACCCAAATCGGCAAACCATCTACTTTCGAGATTTCAGACGTAAGTGACTACAGACGTTATCTGACTGGGGTTTCTAGTGACCATAATTTGCAGTATTTTTTATTGGTATTTTTTTTTTTATTTCCTATGTCACTATTTTTTTTTTTTTAATAAAATTTCACAACATTTGCTAAAGGAATATAAACCAGCTCACCCGTGATGCATAAGCTGAACTTCGGGAGCACGGACCCGCTGTGTCCAGGCGTATAGGATCCAAAAGAAGAAAGTGTCCAGCTTCACCGAATCCGTGAAAAAAAGGTTTCTTTATTCAAAACTTGATTCACACCCATATGGTTTGTGCTGAAGTTTGTATCCTCTATGTTGCAAGTTTGTGAATAAAGAATCCTTTTTTTCACGGATTCGGTGAAGCTGGATATTTTCTTCTTTAGAACATTTACTAAACCCAATAACAGACGGATACTATTAATTCTGTTCATTTGACTTTTTAGCAATCTTATTACCGCACACTGAATTACAATGACCGATAACACCTCTATATACAGTAGATAACACAGGACCCACCATTCACAATAGGTGATGTCACAGCTCACCTCCTCCTCCTGTACAATGACTGATAACACCTCTATATACAACAGATAACACAGGATCCACCATTCACAATAGGTGATATCACAGCTCACTTCCTCCCCCTCCCTACACAATATTTGCTGATAATAGACTATGCCTATTAAATTCTCTGATAGAAGTCAACGAGTCAGTGTTGTTGTGTGTATTGGGGTCTGTCTGTGTCTGCCGAAAAAACCCAGCCTGTAAGAGCCTAGTATTAGCCCTAGTGGTCAGTGTGAAAATTGCACAATTTTATGATTCATATGTAATATATTTATATAAATTCCACAACTGTTAATTCTTTATTTCCTTGTTGCAAAAATGCATTTTGTAATTAATGCAAAGTTCCTGCATAGTGGGTATGCTGTAACCTCGGCATAGTGCGGGGTTGGTTTTATATTGAGCCATTTTCCCCCATGTCCCACCACAGTTGCACGTCTATACATTATACGTGATGGTGTTTGCTTTTTTTTCTTTCTCCCAAGCCAGAAAGATTCGATAGTCCCAAGAATAATTATTTAATGTCGTTCACTAGTTGTGACAGCTGCTCGGCTCCGCCGGCATGTTACATGTTTTATTACATACATCATGCTGCATTACATCATGGTTTTGACAGTCGGCCGGTCACAAATGGCTTCTGATTTATTGATTGCTGCAGAAAAACAATCTGTCACCTCAATCCACACTAAGCAGGTCTGTAAAAAAAAGAAAGGTTCACAAAATCTTGGTGGCACAATAATGCTGTTACAATCCCCGACACAGCCGAGCGCAGCTACTCCCTTCTCTATGTATCCCCCCTATGCATTATTGCTTCCCAGCTCTACAGGACGGCTTATTACAGGGACTGTTCCACATTTCTCAGCAGCATTTGCTCCTCGGCCTGTTACTGGCTGATACGTAGTGCATTATTTATTCCCTGTATTTGCTGTTCTGCTGTAGTGAATGTGCCGGTGCACGGGATGTGTCCGGGAGCTGATACACAGTTATTAGTGCTGAGCGAGTATTCTCGGTACTCTGGTTTCCCCGATCATGCTCGGGTGGTCTCCGAGTGTTTTGGCATGCTCGGATATTTAGTTTTCGTCACCGCAGCTGCATGATTTGCGACTACTAGACAGCCTGAATACATGTGGGGGTTGGCTGTTTGTTAGGGAATTCCCATATGTATTCAGCCTGTCTAGCAGCCGCATATCATGCAGCTGCGGCGGCAAAAACTAAATCTCTGAGCACGCCAAAATATGCGGGTACCACCCGAGTAACAAGTATACTCGCTCATGACTAATAGTTACCTGTAGTGACGACGCCGGTGCACGGGATGTGTCCTGGAGATGATACATCTTCTCAATCTATACCCTTGGCCTGGGACAACTCATAAAGTCCTATGGCTTCCAGTACCATCTATATGCCGATGAGACTCAGATCTACCTCTCTGGCCCAGATGTCACCTCTCTGCTCTCCAGAATCCCAGAGTGTCTATCAGCCATATCCTCCTTCTTCTCCTCTCGCTTCCTCAAGCTCAATGTGGACAAATCTGAACTAATTATCTCTCCTCCATCTCGCATATCTTCCCTACCTGATCTATTTATCAAAATAAATGAAATCACACTTTCCCCTGTCCCAGAAGTCCGCTGCCTCGGAGTAACCCTCGACTTTACCCTGTCCTTGAAACCAGACATCCAAGCTCTCGCCACCTTCTGTCGCCTCCAGCTCAAAAATATTTCCAGAATCCGTCCTTTCCTCAACCCTCACTCTACCAAAATGCTCGTGCATGCCCTAATCATCTCCCGCCTCGACTACTGCAACATCCTCCTCTGTGGCCTACCTTCTAACACTTTCGCATCCCTCCAGTCCGTCCTTAACTCTGCTGCCCGAATAATTAATCTCTCTCCTCGCTACACTCCTGCTTCCCCTCTTTGCAAATCCCTTCACTGGCTCCCAATTTCCCAGCGTATCCAGTTTAAACTACTAACACTGGCCTACAAAGCCATCCATAACCTTTCTCCTCCATATATTTCTGAACCAATCTCTCAATATCTTCTCACGTAATCTCTGGTCCTCCCAAGACCTCCTTCTCTCCACGCTTATTCGCTCCTCACCCATTCGCCTCCAAGACGTCTCCCAAATATCCCCCATCATCTGGAATTCTGTGCCCCAACATGTCCGGTTATCCACCACATTTGGATCCTTCAAACGAAACCTGAAAGCCCACCTCTTCAAAAAAAGCTTACAACCTGTAATGACCACACGACCACCTCAACACCATCGGATCTAGTGCAACCCCCGACCTACTGTCTCCTCCCCCATAATCCTGTACAATGTAAGCCCACAAGGGCAGGGTCCTCTCCCCTCTATCAGTCTGTCATTGTTGTTTTGTTTAATGTAAGTGATATTTGTATTTTGATGTAACCCCTTGTCATGTACAGCACCATGGAATTAATGGTGCTATATAAATAATAATACATAGTTATCTATAGTGAATGCACCTTTGCATGGGATGTGTCTGGGAGCTGATACCTAGTTATCTGTAGTGACTGTGCCGGTGTACGGGATGTGTCCGGGAGCTGATACATAGTTGTCTGCAGTAAATGCGCCTCTGCAGGGGATGTGTCCGGAGCTGATACATTGGTTATCTGCAATGAATGCGCCTCTGCACGGGATGTGTCCAGGAGCTGATACATTGGTTATCTGCAGTGAATGCGCCTCTGCACGGGATGTGTCCAGGTGCTGATACATGGCTATCTGTAGTGACTGCATCGGTTCCCGGGATGTGTCCAGGAGCTGATACATAGTTATCTGTAGTGACTGCATCGGTGCCCGGGATGTGTCCAGGAGCTGATACATAGTTATCTGTAGTGACTGCATCGGTGCCCGGGATGTGTCCAGGAGCTGATACATAGTTATCTGTAGTGACTGCATCGGTGCCCGGGATGTGTCCAGGAGCTGATACATAGTTATCTGTAGTGACTGCATCGGTGCCCGGGATGTGTCCGGGAGCTGATACATAGTTATCTGCAGTGAATGCGCCTCTGCACCGCATGTGTCCAGGAGCTGATACATAGTTATCTGTAGTGAATGCACGGGTGCACGGGATGTGTCCAGGAGCTGATACATGTTTATCTGTAGTGACTGCGCCGGTGCACGGGATGTGTCCAGGAGCTGATACATAGTTATCCGTAGTGAATGCGCGGGTGCACGGGATGTGTCCAGGAGGTGTAACATAGTTATCTATAGTGAATGCGTCAGTGCATGGGATGTGTCCTGGAGCTGATACATAGTTATCTGCAGGAATGCACCTCTGCACGGGATGTGTCCGGGGAGCTGATGCAGAGTTATCTGTAGTGAATGCGCCGGTGCACGGGATGTGTCCAGGAGCTGATACATAGTTATCTGCAGGAATGCACCTCTGCACAGGATGTGTCCTGGAGCTGATGCAGAGTTATCTGTAGTAAATGCGCCGGTGCACGGTATGTGTCTGGGAGCTGATACATAGTTATCTGTAGTGAATGCGCCGGTGCATGGGATGTGTCCTGGAGCTGATACATAGTTATCTGCAGGAATGCACCTCTGCACGGTATGTGTCCGGGGAGCTGATGCATAGTTATCTGTAGTGAATGCGCCGGTGCACGGGATGTGTCCGGGGAGCTGATGCATAGTTATCTGTAGTGAATGCGCCGGTGCACGGGATGTGTCCGGGGAGCTGATGCATGGTTATCTGTAGTGAATGCGCCGGTGCACGGGATGTGTCCAGGAGCTGATACATAGTTATCTGCAGGAATGCACCTCTGCACAGGATGTGTCCTGGAGCTGATGCAGAGTTATCTGTAGTGAATGCGCCGGTGCACAGTATGTGTCTGGGAGCTGATACATAGTTATCTATAGTGAATGCGTCGGTGCACGGGATGTGTCCGGGAGCTGATACATAGTTATCTGCAGGAATGCACCTCTGCACAGGATGTGTCCTGGAGCTGATGCAGAGTTATCTGTAGTGAATGCGCCGGTGCACAGTATGTGTCTGGGAGCTGATACATAGTTATCTGTAGTGAATGCGTCGGTGCACGGGATGTGTCCAGGAGCTGATACATAGTTATCTGCAGTGAATGCGCCTCTGCACAGGATGTGTCCTGGAGCTGATGCAGAGTTATCTGTAGTGAATGCGCCGGTGCACAGTATGTGTCTGGGAGCTGATACATAGTTATCTGTAGTGAATGCGTCGGTGCACGGGATGTGTCCGGGAGCTGATGCAGAGTTATCTGTAGTGTTTGTGCTGCAGACCTTATAACTTATTATTATAACAGGTTATTACAGGGGAACGTTTCACATTACTCTCATTAATTATTACATTATTTTTCTAGTATAAAACTTCTATTTAAAGATCCTTTTCCTGAAAGTAAGATAATTACCGTACCTCAATTCTTACCTCCGGTGATAAACTGCAAAGGGCTGTGGGAGGATGTAGGTGCATCGTTGTCTTCTGCAGCAGTGCTACATAGGGAACTTAGTGCATAATGGCCATCAAAGTCCATACCTCACCACCCTCCTGTGACTGATACCTCTATATACAGTAGATAACACAGGACCCCCATTCATAATAGGTGATGTCACCGCTCACCTCCACCTGTACAATGACTGATAACACCTCTATATACAGTAGACAACACAGGATCCACCATTCACAATAGGTGATGTCACAGCTCACCTCCTCCTCCTGTACGATGACTGATAACACCTCTATTTACAGTAGATAAAGCTGCATCCACAATAGATGTCACAGCTCACCTCCTCCTCCTCCTCCTTCTCCTGTACAATGACCTAATGAAATCCTGCACAGCAAATACTTAGTGCAGTTTAGGATTTGTCTGTATAAACCTGACTATAACAATGTATGATTTTCTGGTGACA
This sequence comes from Ranitomeya variabilis, assembly GCF_051348905.1. NCBI lineage: Eukaryota > Metazoa > Chordata > Amphibia > Anura > Dendrobatidae > Ranitomeya > Ranitomeya variabilis. The sequence goes on along the minus strand of NC_135235.1, from coordinate 267,654,921 downwards.
CTTGCCTTCATTGTATGGATTTCCTCAGCTTTGTCAGTATGCACATCACTTGGTCGTCTCCCTTGTGGATTTTCAGCACCTTTTAGATTTTTTTTTAATTTGTTTTTCTTAATTTGTTGACTGCGACTTGTGATTTTTTTTTTTTTTTTGTCACGGGTAATGTGCAAACTGTCACTACAGGCCAATGTTTTTCCTTTCGAGAAGGTGGCGTCTGTCCCCCTAGATGACACTTCTCTAATGAGGAGTATAGTAATAATCACACTTAAAGGTGTCGTCTCGTGTGATAAATGGTTAAAATAAGTTATTAAAAAAAAAAAAAAACAACCTGTGCAATATATTATTTTTTTAAATAAAAATTTGTCACTCCTGAAGTACGGAGCAATTTTTAATTCTATAGTTTACAGCTTGTTACCTAGATTACCGGCCACCACTGCATTCTATCAGAGGTGGACATGGGAGCGCAGCTCTCGCAAGCTCTTTGCTTTTCTGAAACTGGTTGGATCACGGTGCCCCAGAGGTTGCAGTGTCGGAGCGCTTGCAGTTTGGACTAGTGGCTCATCCATGCAGCTGACAATCATTCAGGAGCACACCACTCCCGGGCGAGGAAGCCGGGAGGCCGAGGAGCTGTGCGCTCCTGAAGATCCAGCTTGCGAAAATCTTCTTTAACAACCTTCAAATAAATATTGTATCATTGCCAGGCGAGTGTGTCAAACACAGGACCATGCAAAAATGTACATGTAGGGCCATCTGTATGAAAGACTTTGGGGTTTGCTCATTACAGGATCACCTGTTGTCTAAGGACCGGCCGCTGCTACATTGTGTACTGCGGGGAGCATGCTACGTTGTGTACTGCAGGGAGCATGCTACGTTGTGTGCTGCGGGGAGCATGCTACGTTGTAGCATGCTACGCTGTGTGCTGCGCGGAGCATGCTTCGCTGTGTGCTGCACGGAGCATGCTACGTTGTGTGCTGCGCGGAGCATGCTACGTTGTGTGCTGCGCGGAGCATGCTACGTTGTGTGCTGCGCGGAGCATGCTACGTTGTGTGCTGCGCGGAGCATGCTACGCTGTGTGCTGCGCGGAGCATGCTACGCTGTGTGCTGCGCGGAGCATGCTACGCTGTGTGCTGCGCGGAGCATGCTACGCTGTGTGCTGCGCGGAGCATGCTACGCTGTGTGCTGCGCGGAGCATGCTACGCTGTGTGCTGCGCGGAGCATGCTACGCTGTGTGCTGCGCGGAGCATGCTACGCTGTGTGCTGCGCGGAGCATGCTACGCTGTGTGCTGCGCGGAGCATGCTACGCTGTGCTGCGCGGAGCATGCTACGCTGTGTGCTGCGCGGAGCATGCTACGCTGTGTGCTGCGCGGAGCATGCTACGCTGTGTGCTGCGCGGAGCATGCTACGCTGTGTGCTGCGCGGAGCATGCTACGCTGTGTGCTGCGCGGAGCATGCTACGCTGTGTGCTGCGCGGAGCATGCTACGCTGTGTGCTGCGCGGAGCAGGCTACGCTGTGTGCTGCGCGGAGCAGGCTACGCTGTGTGCTGCGCGGAGCAGGCTACGCTGTGTGCTGCGCGGAGCAGGCTACGCTGTGTGCTGCGCGGAGCAGGCTACGCTGTGTGCTGCGCGGAGCAGGCTACGCTGTGTGCTGCGCGGAGCAGGCTACGCTGTGTGCTGCGCGGAGCAGGCTACGCTGTGTGCTGCGCGGAGCAGGCTACGCTGTGTGCTGCGCGGAGCAGGCTACGCTGTGTGCTGCGCGGAGCAGGCTACGCTGTGTGCTGCGCGGAGCAGGCTACGCTGTGTGCTGCGCGGAGCAGGCTACGCTGTGTGCTGCGCGGAGCAGGCTACGCTGTGTGCTGCGCGGAGCAGGCTACGCTGTGTGCTGCGCGGAGCAGGCTACGCTGTGTGCTGCGCGGAGCAGGCTACGCTGTGTGCTGCGCGGAGCAGGCTACGCTGTGTGCTGCGCGGAGCAGGCTACGCTGTGTGCTGCGCGGAGCAGGCTACGCTGTGTGCTGCGCGGAGCAGGCTACGCTGTGTGCTGCGCGGAGCAGGCTACGCTGTGTGCTGCGCGGAGCAGGCTACGCTGTGTGCTGCGCGGAGCATCGCTGTTTCTTCAGCCTTCAAGCAGAGCCGATTGCTGGAAGTGTTACTTGGCCGGCCGCAGACAATATAGCTCATTACCCTGATCCCCACCTCTCTCCACTATGACTAATAACTGACTAGATGCGATAGCGCTGCTCCTCCTGACCTCGCTTTATCATTGTCACTTGCAGTCTTCAGCACTCTGTTGATCTCTCCTGGCCGTAGACGTCTCCTGTACTGATGTCGGTTCCTTCAGCTCTTAGGACCGCCTCTAGCGATTCTACTCATCATTATGCATGTTATACATTTGTGGACCTGGGTGGTTTTGTTTCTGAATGAAATGATGTAGACTTTTGGGTTCCTCCTTATATCTAGTTGATGACCTCTTTGCTTTTGTAGTAAGCATTGCAGTTATCTGGGAAAGTGTCATCAGAAAATGACCTGTTCTCTATCAATAGTTATTATCATTTTTTATTTGATCAGTTATGACTGTGTGTGTATGTCTACTATATAATTGTCTAAGGGTCACTTCCGTCTGTCTGACCTTCTGTCTTTCTGTCACGGATATTCATTGGTCGCGGCCTCTGTCTGTCATGGAATCCAAGTCGCTGATTGGTCTCGGCAGCTGCCTGTCATGGCTGCCGCGACCAATCAGCGACGCCACAATCCGATTAGTCCCTCCCTACTCCCCTGCAGTCAGTGCCCGGCGCCCGCTCCATACTCCCCTCCAGTCACCTCTCACACAGGGTTAATGCCGGCGGTAACGGACCGCGTTATGCCGCGGGTAACTCACTCCGTTACCGCCGCTATTAACTCTGTGTGACCAAGTTTTTACTATTGATGCTGCCTATGCAGCGTCAATAGTAAAAACATCTAATGGTAAAAATAATTTTAAAAAAAATTATTATAATATACTCACCTTCCGCCGCCTTTCCCGCTCCTCGCGACGATCCGGTGGCAAGGAAAAGGACCTGCCATGACGTCACGGTCATGTGACCGCGATGTCATCACAGCGCCTGCGCGAGAAGGAGGCGACAGAACTACAACGGGTACCCTCGGAAGGTGAGTATATGTTTATTTTTTATTTTTTAACCTGTGACATACGTGGCTGGGTAATACACTACGTGACTGGCCAATATACTACGTGGCTGGGCAATATACTATTTGGCTCTGTGCTGTATACTACGTCGCTGTGCAATATACTACGTGGCTCTGTGCTGTATACTACGTCACTGGGCAATATACTACATAACTGAGCAATATACTACGTCACTGGGCAATATACTACGTAACTGGGCAATATACTACGTGGCTCTGTGCTGTATAGTACATGGGCTGGGCAATATACTACGTGGACATGCATATTCTAGAATACCCGATACGTTAGAATCGGGCCACCATCTAATATATATAGATTATCTATATCTATCTATCTATATCTATCTAATCTATCTATATTATCTATTTGTGCAATGTTCACCCCGGCCCCTAAGGCTGTGTTCACACTCCTTTTTTTCTGCAGGCAAAAGCCACTCTCTTGGCAGTAAAGGAGCTGCTTACAAAAAACATGTGTATGCATGAGATTTCTTAAAAATCATAACTTTTGCTGGTGCAGTAATTTGCATAAAAAAGCAGCAAAACACATCATGTGAACATAGCTTAAGTCTGATGATCTACAGGTGACTTCATTATCAACAAAGGCCAAGATTACAATGACAGATACTGTTTCCACATACATTCCTCGACATAGAAATTGCACCACCAAAAAGAAATGTCATGGATATATGGAACTCCGTCTCTCAGGATGGAGACATGTCACTGATCGGCAAATAATGAATAATGGAATAATTATATTCAAGACATCTGGATTTATTCAGAATGGAGTATCGGCGCCACATGCAGGAATCCCAGCACTTATACACCTTGACTGTTATCAATGAGGTTATTAATGTTCTGCCTCTCTGATTGATTGTATTTGGAAAAATCATAAAGATCTGCTACTGGCAGCTCCTTTGTAATTATTAACCAATGATGTCCCAGATGTGGAGACCAACTTGGAGATGCTGCAGGACATGGTAGCAAGTTTAGGACATGCAGGCTGTTTACAGTATCACCAGCAACTTACAACCTGGGGTTCAAAAACTGCTCCTGGGATACTCTAGAAAAATGGCCATTCCTTTGGTTCCAAGACCAAATCAAGATAAAGGAGAGTTGTTGGGGCACCTGGAATGAAGACAGGTCTGGTCCGGCTACTGTTATTTTTGTTTTGTTTTTTTACCACCCAACACCATAATCCCAGAAGTAGGGTTGGTGTTACATTCCCTCTTGAAGGCCTCTTCATGGTGTTGTCTACGGGGGCTGTAGATGGAGCCCAGAAGCTGCATTTGAGGTCTATCCTTTTTTGTAGCTTTTGTCTTGGATACAGGGATCTGTCTGGAGACAACAGGGCTATAAGATCTTATGATGCCGGGAGTAGAGGTGGGTGTCATGTATGACCAGACTGGACGTCCGTCTTGGGCAATGCAAATCGAAGTGCTGATCTCTTAATTCTCTTCTGAAGAGTGTTATGTATTTGGTCCCTGAATCTGACTGAGCACTAAGGACTAAGAGGTCTCCTTCCTTTTTTTGGAGAAGGCTTATGATAAACCTCCTCCAATACACTTTTTGCGGAGGTAACCCAGCAAAATTCATGAGGAACGACCTTATTCCAGGAGTCTGTCTATCCTTGCTGGATCCATGGTCTCCTTTAAATAGAACATAGTGGTGGGGGAGACAGAATTTACGAACAACCCAACGTCATATCCTACTGGCAGTGGTGGCCAATATCTAGAAGAACAGAGTTTATCAGGTTGCCCTCTGACAAGAAATGTACTCGGAACTCGAAGTGCCTTCCAATACGTTGCTTCTCAATACTTCTCGCTACTATTGATTTTCTGAAATACTTTTCTTTTTTACTCGTGCATTTGCTGACTTAATGGTTTGTAGTGTTTTGCTTTTGATGGTTTTGTAGAATGCAGTTTTCTGCCATCTTAGATATTGATAACTTGAGATTGTATTTATTTATTTGTAATTTTTCCATTATTTTTCAGCTTTAAAGGACTCTCGATTCCAGCTGGTGAACTTCTCCAGTAGTGAACTGAGGGTATCTCTCACGAATGTGTCCATCCACGATGAGGGGAGATACTTCTGCCAGCTGTACACGGACCCCCCACAGGAAGCATATACGACAATCACTGTTCTTAGTAAGGAGTAGCTACTTTCTCTCCTATTTAACTTTTTTTTTATTTTTGCTTGTTTTATCCATGAAAGCACCTTTTTTATGCTTTTCTTACATCACTTTGTTCTTGACCCTCTCATTCATTTTTCCCTTTTGACTTCTGCCGTTTCCTTGATACTAGAATTGTATCTTGTATTTTAAGCAATTGTTCGACGTAGAAAAAATTAATGCTTCTACATTTTGTTGACCTTCATTGACATCTAATGTTTCATCTACATCTGTTGTCGTCTGTGTAATCTGTCCTGACTTCCAGTTTTGTTTTTCTTTTATTTTGCATTAATATTTATCTTTCGACTTTTGAGCGCTTTGTTTTGTTTTTGTTTTACATTTTTGCTTTATAAACATCCTGTTCTTGTCGATTGATCGTTACAGCAGAAAAATAACTCTTCCTGGCTGTTAATGCAAGGCCTTATTTTTTACTGAAAGGCTCTACATACATTAAATTTGGCTGAATTGATAGTCACTGGTTAGGTGGACCATCTATGGAGGCCTCGCGAGCTCCCAACACATGATGGTGGTAGAGCGAGAGAGGTTTGACTTTAGACACCAAACCCTTTTGGTTCCGAGGGAAGTAAGCTACCGGCGTATTAGTTTCCATTCTCCCCATTGAAAACATGACTGAACTGAGCATGGCAGATGATCTCCAGTCGCTGTGTCCAAGTAGTGGCACCAGGATCTGACCTTGGCAGCTGATCCTCGCCCTTCAAAGACATGGCACTCGCTGCAAACTCATTCATGAGTCTTTACTTTTCTTTTACCTTTTTCTTGGGATCAGCCCCCTGGTTGGGTAGATATACACCCCTGCTCCTTTACTCAGGTACGTTTAATTCAGAGAGTCAAAGAAGGTCTCGGAATCTTGTCTGATAAGTTGTGTATCAGCAAGGCCCCCTCAAGGACACACATGACCCATAACCAGATGCAGGACAAGGAATTCTAATGGAGGCCTATTTACATTATGGTCCATGGAGGCCACCTCAGAGTGACATAGTGCTACAGAATCGAGCTGTTTGACTTCTATGCAAGGACCACCAGTTGTCTTCTGACCCCAGATGGACAGCATCATAGGCAAATATCGAGTTCCGGTAAGGAGACTTATGGCCAATGTATGCATGACAAACTGTGAAACACAGATGTGTGAAACCGGCCTTGGTACTTGGTTTACTTGCCATCTTAAAACTAACCAGTTGACTTATGTCGGCCATGAGAAATAAATTACATCCGGATTCTTTCTGGCAGTAAATAATGTTTTTTGAGAACACAGGTTTGGACATGTTGAAATCCAACTTGCCTGGTCCTCCTTTCTCCCAATATCTGCTTTCTGAGGACAGGCAAGAGTCACCACAGACGTGAGATTGTTAGTTGACTTTTATCGGAGTGTTTGACCGATGATACTTTTTTCGAGTCTGATCTAAAAATGTTTCTTTTTGTCAAATCACCAATTGATCGAAAAAGTTAGTTGTATTTTTGGTTCCCCCGATTCTCATCCCGTCTTCATTGTCATTTTTAGTTCCACCAAACAACTTGGTGATCGATGTGCAGAAGGACACGTATGTAGAAGGGGATGAAGTGGAGATGAATTGCACAGCCATGGCCAGCAAGCCGGCAGCAGTAATACGCTGGTACAAGGGCAGTCAGGAGCTGGAAGGTGAGAAAATTAAGTGCGTTGGGTGCAGGTGACAAGTGCTTAAGGGCAATTTACAAGGGATATTCCAATCCTTTACACCATGACCTATATGTCCGATAGGCGTGCGTCCTACCTACAGAATGAGAACCTATTGAATGATGTGGTCCGTGAAGAGGTGGCTGCACCAGTGCTGATCTCTCCATTTATTTGTAAAGGATTTCTGCATGTGCGGTCACCTCTTTATTCCAGAGAGCAGATGACAGCAGTGATGACTGCAGGACTTGGATGTCTATGATGGTAAATGTTTTGGGGACAGTAAGAGGTTTTCTAAAACTTTGATGATCTTACTTCATGGCCTCCATTGATCAGCGGATAGAAAGACACGTGGTTTCATTGTGTGCTAAACTGATATGTACATCTGGTAGCATCTGTACCTGGTACTGCAGCTGTATCCTATTAACTTGAATGGTACACAGCTACAGTACCAGGCACAATCCCTATAATTTGTGTGGACAAGGCAATCGTATTCACAAGAGAGCCCCAACCTTTTTTTCAATTAGCTGATCATGGCGGTGCTGGGACCCCAGATGATCTTATATTGTTCCTAAACATATTCCATCAGTATTGAAAAGTTTACAAAACTCTGAGGATATTTAGGATCGCATGGCGATAGATATCATTCTCTGATCACTAGACTGTGACTCTCTAGCTGCAAAACTACAACTTCAAGATGTAGCTAAACATAGACTGCTTCAAGACCATTGTGATATCTTATAATGGATATACTGATGGTGAGATCCAGAATGTTAATTCTGTGGATTAACTTTTGTCATATTAAACGGATTGTCCTGGACTTTGATTTTGTTAATATCCGATTGATGACGGTCCGACTTCCAATCGGACGTAACAGCACAACAGCTCCATACACTGTGTAGTGGCCTTCTCCGGTACTGCAGGTCAGATTAGAATTGCTGCAGTACAGAGAATGGCCACTACACCGTGTACGGAGCGCTGGTGTACCGGATCAGTAAAAGCTTCCAGGCTGCCACCAATCTTATATTGATTACTTAAGTCCAAGACTATCCTTTTAAGTCCACATGCCACGCCATTTTTTGGGGGGTCGAGGGTTGCAGTAGTTGTACTTTATTATAGGTGCATTTTTATTTATTTTTCTATTAGATGTAGAGCTCTACAGTAACACCTGAATGATTGCTAAGGATTTATCATGTTGGTTACTTCTCAGCGCCATTTAATTAAATTACTGTTTTAGAAATGATGGGCAGGAAAAACGTGATTGCCGAGGTCGCGGGTTTTCTTCTTACAAGACATAACGATTGTAATTCACTGCCTGCCGAGAACAGAAAATGACTTAGATTTTGATGGAACTTTACACTTTTTTCCGTGGAAACCTTGAAACAAAAAGCTTAGGAAGGTGCATTTATGGAGGCAGTGATGCTCTATAGATGGCGAAATTACACATTAGATTGGGGAAACTCGAGATCAGGTCATCCTGACATTGTGCCGGGTGGTAAATACGAATCCAGAACTAGGACATGGATTTCAGCATTCTCTGCACACCGAGAGGGAGAATCAGGATGGCTCCATGATGACGATGATGCATATTGCACAAAGAGGTAATGCTGTGGATGTTTGCAGGTGGCAAGACGGAGGTGGAGGCCATGGACAATAAGATGTTCAGAGTTCGCAGTCAGATATCCGTCACCATTCTACGAGAAGATGACGAGGTTCCGTTTGTCTGTCTTGTGGATCATCCGGCTGTGAAGGATCTGGAGACTCGGCAGTACATTGATGTGCAGTGTGAGTAGTATCCTAATGGGGAACTTTGGGGTTCACTTTATTTAATGAGATGGTTGATTTTAATATATCACTAAACCAGAACATTTTTTGGAATCCGTTCCATTCCTTGAATTGAGATACTTCTAGATGTTTAAAGAATTATTCCCAGTATTAGACAATATCCTCTATCTATAGGGTCAGAGACATCTTGCTGATCAGTAGGGGATTGATTGTCACTACCCCTACTGAACCTGAGAACTGGGCTTTAAGATGTCCCATTGAGATGGACCAGTGGTCACGCCGATGTTCCATTCATTCTTCTCTGTAGCGCTACAGTATTATTTTTCAATCAGTACCATAGACGACACATGGAGCGGTGACGCGCATGCACAGCTGCCAATCTGTTCCGACTGGGTATTCCAGATTTCTGGTCTCGGAATCCGTGGTGGTCCAAAGTATCAAGTTGTCACCTACCTCCAGAAAGTTGATATCTTCTGCTGTTGGGGATATCCCTTTATCACCTCTCCATAGGGAAGGGTTAGCTTGCTGCTGGGCTTCCACTGATTTTGGGAATGGGACTCGGAAGGGAGCCATAATCGCACCTGCGCATCACTATTCCACATATTGTCTATGGGACTGCTGGAAAAAGCTGAGCTGTACTTGCCATCTCTGTCAGTCCTATACAGAATATAGCCATGGACACCACATTTCAGAGCCCCATTCTTGAGGATCCCAACAGTCAGATCTCCAAATTATCAGCTATGCCATGGACTTGGGACAGCAGGACATTCCCAACATGAGACGTTAAGCCTAGCTCTTGAGTTATGGTACAGCATGCTCTTTTTGTTTTTTAGCTCTGTAGGTTTAGCGATTATAACGCCCCGAATGACCCTGCGGGTTATGAACCCTATATGTGCATAATGTACGTGTATAGACTTTGGATTGCATCAGTATGGCAGAGGTCCAGATTTAAAGTAATGTATCGGACGCAGCACTAGGACCACGCGATGGTTCTGAAGACCTCATCTACCCTCAGCACAGAGGGGACATGGTGGACATGATTAACCAAGCATTGATATTGCTTTGATATCCTATGTAATGTTCAGTTAGACGGCACGCCGCCTTTGATATATGGTAATGTCAAACGCTGCCTTCGCATGCTCTTTAAATGTCAGCTGCCAGAATTTATACAGTGTAAGGTATTGGGGCACTTAAAAAGTGGCCATAGAGATGATTATATGCTGGAGCTATACGGGGGCCAGCTGCAGGAACGGCACGTAAATCTGACCTAACCTGTATAGTTTATGAAGTGACTTGATGAATGGACATTGTGGCATTATATGTTCTCGTACATCGCTTTTGCTGATGACTATTGTACAGCTCTTTTAGGACCCTACTGAATTAACAGATCTCCCAATCATTAGCCGGAAGCAAGGTCTGCGTCTGCTGCAGATCTTGGTTGCGGTCATCCCATACTGGGTCCATGTTGGCTTTAATGTAGTCTGACAAGTACAGCATAACTATATTGCTGATTTTTTGGTGATGGTGACTTATTGCCTTATTGGTGGCCCTACAATTCATAGGGAGGTTGCATGAGCTGGATGGACTAGGCATTTCACGTATTCTCATTTAATGAGGGATTCCAGATGGGAGTCCCACCAATGGGATCTAGATTTCTCTGCAGAGTGGATCACTGTCTCGCGCTGCTGTCAGCAAAAAGGTGTTCGCAATTTCCTTAGAAAGAAATCTGAATTCCGACCACTTCTCGACTGACCGCACCAGCCATCGGATCCAATTTTTTAGAGAGATTGAAATCCCATTGGACTGCCCTGTGGCTATGCAAAACACGTACAATATGAGAATACCCCTATAAAGCTGGGGTCCCATAGGGGGCTTTGCATGCGGTTATCTCATATTAGCCATTGTCTCATAATCATGCCCCCTGATTTGCGAAATTGTAAGCAAATGCACAGAGAAAACTTTCCACAATGTGTTAATGAAGTTTTGCAAACCCCATTCACTTGTATTATATAGTAAATTGCTGCAGAATCCACACCGTAAATCCGCAGCACATCCTTTACGCGTGATCTTGGCTATTGTGTTTATTATTTTTGGGGGCCTAAGGAAGTTTTATGCTCGGGATCTTGGCCAAGATAGATTTTCATCATACCCATAAAAATATTACGTGTAGACTAAGGATGTGGCAAACACTTTCTTCTTGTCTGTGTAATTCTGAGAAACTAATTAAAGTTCTAAAACGTAAATGTAAATATTTATAGATACATTGGTGGAATATAGTGGTATGTGACTTTATTCTCCTCTTCCTATAGGATTAAATGAACTTGTCAAGGATTATTTACTGGTACGGCTGTATAGGACCTAGATCAACAATTAAAATGATACCCGTGTTGTAGAAATCCGATGCTCCAGTGCTGAGAAATCAGGCTGTAAAGCCACATGCAAATTCGCCTATGAGTGCATTAGGGGAGTGTCTATTCATTCTGACTACACAGACACGCCCCAAAGGCACTTCCAGGCGAATTTCCTTCGTTTTCTCATCGGATTCCTACAAGACAAGTATCATTTTTATTGTTAGACTAGGACCTATACATCCCTACCGCTGTAAAAACATCCTGACAGGTTCCCTTTAAACATTTCGGTCCCCCATGAGTCGCGTCAATGCTGTGATTTGACAGCACTTCATGTCGCCCTGGAGCCCTAGCCGCCTACTTATCCCTATGGTTTTGGCCCAGAGGTAAAATCTGAATAACTTAAACTTAATAGCCTCCCGTTCACACGTCTTGTGCAATTAAACTTTAAAAAAAAAAAAAATGGCCTGTTTGCAGTTTCCAATTCTTTAAATTCCATTGGTTGAAAATAATAATTGTGATAACCCAACAACGAGGAAAAAAAAATCCAAACTTTATAGTTAGTGCGAGTAGACAAAAAATTGTTTTTTTTCCTAACGTGTTTGTTATTGAAATCAATGAGGGAGAATGCCCCAAGACACCCAGTTGAGGGGTGCGTTCACATTGCATTTGCAGTGTGCCTCAGAAATACACAGCTGGAGAATTTCTCTACAATGGATGCCAGTGTATAGGCCAACGTCACATAGGCTTCAATGTTATAAATGGCGTCTCCTTGTAGAATAGCGTAGTTTATGATGGTACTCAAGGCAGAAAAAAGAAGAAAGCCATGCTGGCTCGAAAGAGGCCAAAGGGACATTTTTTTTCTTCTTTGACTAAATGGTGGGGGGCTCATGGTTATGTTTGATGTATAGATCATAAGCTTTCCAAATGGGGAGACCAAATGGACATTTTATTCAGGTAAATATGGGCCTCTTGCTATGTCTGACATATAGGCTGTGAGCGTTCCAGGTAGGAGGCTAAAATTACATTTGTTTGGCCTCCTTCTGGTAAACCAGGGCTTATGGCCATTTTTGGGCCATGAGTCTTCAAGTGAGGAATTTCAAAGAGCAGTTTTTTGGTTTCCATCAAGTAAATCGGGGCCTATGAATATGTTTGACATATTGCCTGAGCTGTCAAGTGGGGAGGCCAAAAAACTTTTTTTTTTTATTTTCCTCCTCCTGTTAATTTGAGACCTTTTGGATATGTTAGATGTATAGGCCATGAACTTTTCAAGTGAGGAGGCTATAAGGATATATTTTTGGGTTTCCATAGGGTAAATCGGGGCCTATTGATAGGTTTGGCATATAGACCGTTTGCTGCCAAGTGGGGGTTCCAAAAAGCAAGTTTTTTTTTGCGTCAGTCTGTAAATCGAGACCTTTGGCTATGTTTGACATATAGGGCATGAAGCTTCCAAGTCAAACGGCCACAAGGACAATTCTTTTGTTTCCATAGGGTAAATCAGGGCCTATGGATATCAGACATATAGGCCATGAGATTCCAAGTCTAGAGGGGAAAGCTTTTTTTTTTTTTTTTTTACCTCCTTCGGGTTAATCGTGGCCTACAGATGTTACACATAGGCCGAGAGCGTTCCAAGTGCATACGTCAAGTGTACACCTCTCAGTTGACTTCTGGTAGTGCCGTCCACATTCCGTGTTGCCGTATACATTGCCAGCAATGTGTATCGTCTACATCCCGGTACAGTCTGCTGTGGACATTCCTATATTAATGGTCAGATGGCGCCAATATTGACTCAGCGGCAAATTAGTCGATCGAGCACTACTGGCAAGAAAGCATTGTAACTCCAGCGGCGTAGAGCTGACTGCAGCCCATTCCTGGGAATAAATGCTGCAGCACATTAGTATGTTCTGCACTATATACACAGTAGTAATGAGAGCGTGCCCGGCCTTGTTAACCGTATATTCCCTGTGCGTCTGTTACATTCATTTACAGTAAAATATGGAGTCAATGTGTAGGAGAGTAAATCAGAGTATTAATTGGCAGAGCGGTTCTGCAGGGTTCCCCTATTAAATATTCAGCCTTATAAATGTGTGAAGTACAAATGCTGCAGAGATTTTCGCGGCCTCGTGACTGGAATGCCACTGCACGGTCCCCGTAATAAGTACTGTAATGATACCGAGCGTGATGAGATGTAATGTGCAGGACTCTGAGCACTCAGGCCTCTCCTGACGAGCGGATAGAAATATAGGACATTTTATAGGGAATGGATAAAAGGACCCATGCGTCCCCATTTGCAGGTACTGTACCCCCATTCTCATGGATGGCCGGGGTTCACCATGAGAAGGTTTGCTAACCTCATTCTGTAAAGCTTCTTGTGTCTGTACCGCAGACATTCTTCACTAATAACACTGGCCAATCTATAATAAGGGCACCCATGATTGTTTAGTAATCAATCGAAAAAACTTCTGTTTAAGCACAGACGTCTATCCATTAGGAAAACGACCTCCAGACTGATCTCCATCATTACTCTGTGAAGTGATCGTGTATGAGTCAGGGGTCACGAGGTCCATCGACAGGTTAGTTATAGGAGGCTTCAACTATGGCATGTATAAATAATGGGTGGGCATAAAACACAGCCCATTTCCTTTGTGTAATTCGTGCAGGATGACACTTATTGGGCCTCATTCATCAGTAATGTCTTATAGTAAAACTGTATTTTACCATAGCAACCAGTTCTCTGCCTTCATGTTGCCACAGAAACCAGAGCTCAACTTTAATTGTGCCGTGGCAACCAGAGTTCAGCTGTCATTGTGCCGTGGCAATCAGAGTTCAGCTGTCATTGTGCCAGTGTGGTGCAAGACATCATTAAGGCCCATTATCTCCTTCCTGCCATTTGGGTGATTCTCTGCAAAGGGCAGCAGTGATCTGTGTGTTTTTCCCTAACATGGCGTATTGTGAAATCAGAATAAGATGTACACACAGGATCATTCACAGAAACGCACGATTGTTCTGCTGGGAGATGTGCAAACCTTCCTGATCTAATAATAATCAGAAGACATGGTATGGAAGTGATGATATACAACATATTATCCATGGATGATGTAAAAAATAATAGCGATGTGTTCAGCAGCATCCGTCATTGCAGACGTCCAGGAGAGGATTATGAGAATCCAGAGGAAATCAAAGGAAAAATGATCCAAGCAGGCGTAAAACCTGTCGCCTTATTCTGGAAATCACCAAGTCTGTATGTTTTCTTAAGTCTGTTTCGCAGTCTCTACAAAAAATAAAAATGGAAGAGAAGTTATAATTTGGTACTACTACAAGATATGTCTGTGTGGATAAACTTACTGAATATCTTAGATTAATGGTAGAGGGTGAAAGCAACAGCCACCTGCGGGACCTATGGGCGCTCCAGTGTGCAGTAACACACTGATGTTACCTGCAGAGTCATGTAACCATTCACCCCTGCATATAGGGGTGGTCGTCACCCCCACTACAGTGCTGTTCCCTATGGCTTTGTTCACCATGTTTTATGGGCCATTCAAACACACTTTTTCAAGCAGAAAATACTTCAGGCTATAATTATTTTTTGGGAGATTTTTTTATAACTGTTTTATACTCCTGAATATTTTTTTTTTCCCCCTGGAACAGTTAGGTTTTTTTCCTCTGAAGCTTTTTTTTTTCTTCTTTTTTGCAGACGTTTGATTTGAAAACTAAAGTCACATTAGGTTTCCCTTGAAAGAAGCAATGTGTATTATTTTGTATCTACCAGGCTATTCACAACACCTCATCAGGAAAAGAACAAGCACTCAAAATAGCAGCAATGTGGATTTCCCATAAAATGAGTAGGAAGGTTTTTCTAAGCATTCTTTTTGGTGGATTTTTCAGAGGATCTACTTCCACCCCCTCCAAAAAAAAAAAAAAAAAAAAGACCTGGCACAACGTCATGTATGCACCACGCCACAATGGTGATATCGCATCGGGCCAGCTAATCAAAAGAAGAGCATATGCCAGTTCGCGAGTTTCCTGTCCGACTGACACGAAATCCTTAGCAAATTTATTTGCTTTTTTCTAGAAAAAAGACCTAGAATCTGTCGTCATGTAAAAAGTCTACAAAACGCAATTTCTGTTCATCGGTCCATTTTGCTTTCTGTTTTTTTGCTTTCCTCTTCCTTGTACGTCGCAGAGATGCTTCTTCCATCCTCCATAATGCACCTAAATTGAAACTATTGTGAAGTAATGTCTCCGTAATTGGCAAACAGAAATGATCTGATCTTCATAAATTGGCAGGTAGTGGAATTTCCAGCGACTCTTAATGCGTAATTCATTTATTCAAACTTAATGTCCATTAACATTTTGCGGGAGCTCGTTAGCTTTAATAATGCATTTCTACCTTTAACTTTAGCCACCAAAAGCCAGATTTAGATCAAAGAGATGAAGCTTCATCAGATAATAAGACTTCCTTGGCTCCTGATGTCTCCGGCCTTTCTCCTGCCCTTCATGTCAGAGGTGCGAGCACCGAGAGTAGTGGTAGTGGAATTAATCCACCGCAGTGCATCTCAATGTGACAAGACTCATTTTACACCGGATGAAATCCCAGCGCAATTTACTGCTTGAAGAAAAATCACAAGCCCTAACACCACATATATGTTCTGCTGGAACTATCATTATGGCATCACCCTGCCCTGGAGGTTCGACGTTCATAAAGGCATGCATAACAGAAAAGAAAACTTTAGGTAATAAGGATGCACTTATTAATTACCCCTGAGTTAAATGGGTTTGTTTTGCAATTATTTTTGACCGATCTCCAGAATCGGGGAGAAATGTTGTGGGATCTAGGTGGTGGGACTTCTATCAATCACATGGAATGGACTAATTATTTCTTCATTGCTTCTTTTTTTCTTTATGTGAGTGGTCTTGTATATAGAGGTCAGGGAAACCACTGATCTTCAGAAAAGGGGTCTGGTGTCACCAATTTGAATACATGCCCATTGCCCTTACATTTATTGTCCTTGGGACTAAGGAATCTGACCAAGAACGGTAAAGGGCAAAAAAGGTTTTCATCACGTGCACAACCGCTGATCCGTTCCCACTGCCGCAAGTTCAGTGATAAATACGTATTGTGGGGCATCCACTTTCATGAGGACCTGTCGCCACTCTTGACATCTGTTTCTGCAAATAGTTTGGTGCCTCCTAAAAATGACCGTTTTTGAGCATCTCCTAGAACTTTGCGGTGTTGTTACTCCTCAAAATACAATAATTTTCCCTACCGTTCCTCCACATTAATGATATGGGCGTGTTACTACAGTCAGCACTGATTGGACAGTGTCTGTGTAAGGAAACACCCCCAACTGGTAACACCCACTTGTCACTTCATTCATTGGATTTCGGATAGGTTCTCTTTAACCTCTTCTTGATGTTATGACGTACTAGTGTGTCACTTATCTGGTGTGGGTGTATGGAGCGGGCTCAGGATCTGGCTGTGTTACACAGCCAGCATCTGTCACTTAACAGTAGACCCACTTACCGCCCGATCATGGTTGTTTATCGCCTTAAATGCCACTTTTAATCTCTGGCATTGGCATTTGAATAGCACCAATGGGTTGTCTACTAAAGGCCCCTGGCAATGCCCCCTTGGTACTCCTGTGAAACACAGCCATGGGTTATGCTTTATAAAGACCATAATTTTCATGTTATACTGCAACATTCTGTTATTGGATTACTTAGAACAAGCGATCATAGGTTCAAATACCCGAAGAGGAATAAAAAAGTAACGTACGGTATGTAAACAGCAAAAAAATCTAAACGTTTTAATCACTCTCACTTTCGTTTGCTAAAATATTTGCAATTGCTGCTTCTGTAAAGGCCCTATCTATCAAAAATGAAGCATTAATTATCCTGTGCAGTAAAAACAATTAAAGATTTAAAAAATTCTAAACTCCGGAATTGCTGTTTTTGTCCAATTTTCCTGTGCATTATATTGTAAAATGAATGGTGTCTTTCAAAGTTACAACTCATCACACAAAAAAAAACTGTGAAAGGGAAAAAAAAAACAAAAAAAGGGAGCGAAAGAGAACGAAAATTGACCATGATGGGAAGTGCACTAAAGAAAAGTTTTAAAGAACTGTTTTTAAGAACTCCTCTTGTAGAAGGCATTGTCATGGGTAAATATTATTAGATGTAGCGCATTCCTCTGTAATCCTCCCGCGTATGTGCTCCACATCAGTGTTTATAAGACCTCACCTCCCTCCTCGTACGGTCCCTTGTTGCTCTACGACTTTGCCACTGCTTCTCAAGGTCAAGCAGGGACCGCTATGGCTGTTGAAACACCGATCCACCGCCATGGAGGACTTGTGCATATGAAGCTCCTGAGCTCTGCTCTTCTCCTGTGTTGTCCCCTCCCTCGTGTACTGCACTGTGCACCCAAGCTGAGAGCAACCCATTACTGGCCTGGCGCACACACTGTGTCTCTCCGTTATATATGACACTCGGACGGATGTATCAGTGTGGAACATGGCATAGATCTGTAGCTTCACCTCAGCATGAAGGCAAATGAGTTTCCTTCAGCCTGAGTTGCTTCAAGTGTGAAACTCGCTCTCCAGAAATTGATTTCATGTTGGCGAGATATAAATCTGGCCTTCTTTTATGCCTCTCAGCCCTCTCTTCACGTTGTCTTGCATGCCGAAACCCTCATGTTGGATAACTTGGCTCTGACTATTCATCACAGGTCTTAACACCGTCAGGGTCCACGATAACTGGATCTACTCTATATAACATACAATAGTTCTGATTAGGTGGGCCGACTTTGCTCCCTGCCTTTCCTTCCGCCTTTCTTTTCCTTTTTCAGTTCCTCGACTTTCCGTGCATGCTCCTTATTGGAAGTTGTTCATTTTTCTCTCTGTTCTTGAGATTAGTCATCCTTGTTAGCATTTATCTTCTCTCTTCCTTCTACCAGCTTGCGTGACCTTATTAAATTCTTCCATCGTACCCTGTCATTTTCTTAGCCTGCTGCTGTTCAATTTCCTCCTTGTCCTACACCGGTACGCTCCCCGGGACATCGGCTTGAGCTCCCTTGGTAGTTTCTCTGATTTACTGTTCGGAAAGATCACCATTCTTCAATCCTGGTCAATATCTTCTTTAGTGGGTGGAAATGTGAAGTTCATCTCCATAATTGCAGCATAAAGATATAAAGTATAACTAAAAAGGTTCAATAAATTTCTCCTAAATTTCATGAGAAAAGAAAAATATTCTTCTATTTTTGACTGAAGGATCAACATTGATGTCTGACGCAGCTTGGCTAAGCGGGAGTGTGAAATCTGTGTAGGCGAGGAAGGAAATAAAATGGATGGTCAAAAAGAATAGTAATTTCCAATACCATAAGTAAATGATAGAATACACATCCTTGGGTCATGTCATGGGTTAGCCCTGCTCTCTTAACACACTAGGGGTCCATATCTGACCAAAAGCAACATCTTCATGTTCTTCCTGTGCTTGGAAGAAAAAGGCAGAGGGATGCACCCACAAAAATCCTGGCACATCCAAAAATTAAACTTTTATTATACAATCAAAGCAAACTGAACAAAGAATCAACACATTAAAAACATTTAAAAATAGCAACAAAAAAGCCAAGAGAATTCAATTTTAGCATATGGTAAAGCGAACAAATGAAAACTTTAATGTCTAAGACCGACTACTATTAAGCAAGTAAGAAAGGCTCCCACGTGTATAGCTTATTTTGATCAGCTTCCTCATGGGTCTTCCTGTTTTTCCTGGGCTTGTGCTCGTGTCATCTGAGTACTCAACTTAAATCCTACAGGAACATGCATGGCTTATAAGTCTCCTCACTCTGACATGCCGGGCTTGGCTTGTCACTCTCAACAAGGAGATTTGTTACCCTTAGCCCCCAGTCCAGAGCCTCTCTCCTAGCCAAATCAGATCTCATATTTTGCCCTGATGAGGGTCAACACTGCAAAACATCATGTCTGCAAATTGAGATTCTGGTTTGGCTTTTATCCCAAGTCATATTGAAAGGCTCGTTAAAGACTTTTAGGATCAGTGATTCCAATAGGTGGAGCTGGAGCTTCCCCTCTGAAGAGTCAATTTGCATATGTGATTTAACAGAGAAGTTTGGATGACTTATAAGTCTCCTCACTCTGACATGCCAGGCTTGGCTTGTCACTCTCCTCACCACGAGTAGAAAGGTTGCCCCTTACATCCTACAGTCTAAAATATACAAAGAGGTTAATCCGCTTCCAATGAAATTCATCATCATCACATGTGGCTGATGTAAGTGGATGGTGAGCCTCGTGGGGACAGGGACTGATGTGAATGGTGACAATGGCTGCCAAATTTTGAACTGAAATTACCATGGGAAATTAGTTAATAAAACCAGGTTGTAGATTCGATAGTGCAACAGTTTTCCGTAACAACTCTTCCAGTAATGTGCAATTTTTGTAAAACCATCCTATCAGTCCAGGTCCACCATGATTCAGAGTAGATCCTTGCTGGGTCCATCCCTCACTAGAGAGTAGAGCATGGAAGAGCCGAGATACTTTTATATGTCGATTCTGTTACTAACGATCTTTTCTTTTTCGTCTTTTTCTAGATAAACCAGTGGTGATGGTATCAGTGGTTTATCCACTGGGTCTTACCAGGGAAGGAGAACCTCTGGAGTTAACATGTCGAACAGTTGGTAAACCCAGGTAATGTGTAGGCTGGGAGCAATAATTAGTGGAAAACTAACCATATAAACCTCATTCTAAATCTTCTGAGGATTTTCCCAAAAATGGCAATTATTACATGTAAACCTAAATCAAAATAAATATCTATTTTCTGGTAGTTCAACTGCTGGAATGTCCCAATCCTTGGGGCAAAGAACATCTTGTCAATCATCAGTAGAAGTTGTGAAAATCTCCATGTGATCGCCCAGTGGAAACGTTACAAAACGTACCCCACAAACTTATCTCTATTGAAGTGATCCTTGTACATTTAGAAGTGTGGGTGACATTTTGTCTCTTTTAAGGAAGTGCTTGAAGGACTTTTTCTCTCTGCTTTTACTTTCATATCTGTCAAACGTTAAAAAAAAGGAGTGTAGGCATGCATTAGACAACGGGGGCGATGCTTGGAAGTGTGGTGAAGGAAGTTCCAGCTTCTATGGTGCTGGCAGAAGGAAGAGGAACCTCCTACTAAGAAAAATATGACTAGCAAGTGAGTTTCGGGATAGTTCCTAGACATACTAGCCTATTTTGTGCTCCAAAAGCGGTTTTAACTTGTTGCTGGACATGAGGGCAGCAAGACCTTCAACGGACATGATGCGAATTCTGATTTCTTTAGGCTTGAAATTTAAAGAATAAAATCTAGAAATATCTAGAGTTAATGCGTTATCTTTTCATGACTGGTTGACAAAAAAAAGACAAGAATCTGTCTATTCTCGTTAAAATCCTGTGCCGTTTCCTCTGATTTACAGATAAGATACTAATTATAGATAGCTAGCTTGTTAAAGTGTGGGGATTTGACAAATAAATGTGTTAGATGTGTTTGGCATATGTCTTTTTTGTCTCCTCCGCAGAGTAGAAAAGGATTAAGAAAAGAAAAATATTGGGCAGAAATGGCAAGCATTAGGCTGGATTTTAGAGAACCGCTTTTTTTTCTATTTTGCAGCGCCTAGAGGTGCCTGTCCCTGTTGTAAGGACAGATCATCTGGTGTCTGATCAGGAGTCCTGCAAACCTATGTGTAAATATCAAGGATTGTTGTGTCTTGGATATGTTTTTACAGAAGACATGTATAGCGATATCGACTCGTTGATGTTCTCCATAGACACATATAGTGGTGTTCTTAGCCATGTGTATAACATTGATGAACATGTAGACCATAACTGACTTATTGATGATGTTACTGGATATATACGGTACCATTGACTCTTTAAAATTCTTCTTGTATATACATGGTGAAAATTGACCCATTGCTGTTCTCCACAGACATATACAGCAGCATTGACTCATTGATGTTCTCCATAGACACGTATAGTGGTGTTGGTGGTGTTCTTTAGCTATGTGTATAACATTGATGGACATGTAGACCATAACTGACTCATTGATGATGTTTCTGGTTATATACAGTACCATTGACTCTTTAAAATTCTTCTTGTATATACAAGACGAAAATTGACTCATTGATGTGTTCCACAGACATATACAGCGGCATTGACTCATTGATGTTCACCTTAAAACAGAGGCATGTTGATGATTTCCATAGATGTGTAAAGCAACATTGATTAAATGTTCTACGTTCTACATAGACATGTAGAGCGACATTGACTTCATGATATTCCTCATAGCCATCTAGAGCAACATCAGCTATTGGAAGTTCTATGTTGACTCGATGATGTTCTCCTTAGACATATATAGTGGTGGTGATGTGCTTTGAAGGCATTTATAGCAGCATTGACTTGTTGATGTTCCCCATACATGTAAAGAACATCATTGACTCATTGATGATCTCAATAGACGTGAAGAACATCATTGTCTCGTTGATGATCTCCATAGACATGTAGAGCAGCAACGACTTGTTGATGATCCTTATATACATTTGGGGCGGAATCGACTCATTAATGTTCTCCATAAATGTGAAGAGCATCATAGACCCATTGATGTACTCCATGAACAGGTAGAGCACCATTGTCTTGTTGATATTCTTCATAGATATTTCTATGATATCACTGACTCATCGATGTTCTCCATAGACATGTATAGTAGTAGCCATGTGTAGCAACAGTGACATATATAGAACATAACTGACTCAATGATGTTCTTCGGGGATATATACAGTAACATTGACTCATTAATATCCTTCTTAAATATGTATAGCAAAATTGACTCATTGATGTTCTCTACAGACACATAGTGGCATTGACTCATTGATGTTCACCGTAGAACAACAGAGACAAGTTGATGTTTTCCATAGACATGTTGAGCAACAATAATTACATTGTCTGCATAAATATGTAGAGCGATGTTGAATTCATGATGTTCTTCATAGCCATGTAGAGCAACATCAATTCTTTTTAAAAGGGTTGTCCATTACTAGAACAACCCCTTCTCGATCTAAATGTTTGGATCTGATATAATGACAAAGCCTATACTCCCCTACCGTGCTGGTGCCGTTCCAGTGGTGTCTACACTTGTGGTCCTGGGGCTTTTGTACAGTTGCATGACACATGGTGCCGGCTTCACAATCAGCGTTGGAGCCTTTGTACGAATTGAATATCAGTAGGAAATCTGAGATCAGCTGCAGCCCGGACTTCCTCTTCATGTTCAATTCGACAGAAGGCAGGGACAGGGACACCAACACTGACTGAATACCGGGCACCGCGTGTCATGCAACCGAACGAGAACAGCAGAACCGCTAATGCAGACACTGCGGAACGGTGTCGGTACGGGAGGTGAGTATAAGCTTTTTTATATATATTTCAAGAAATCCCATCTCCACTATGCATGCGGAGACGCCCGTGGCTTCCTTCTGAGACTGACATGCGGTGCGTCTTTCCAGACCGCAGCATGTCTATTTATCTTGCGGAGACGCTGAGTCTCCGCAAGATAAATGTCACCCGCACAATGTAATGAACACATGCGGAATCACCTGGGTTCAAGTCGGCAGCGGACATATGCTGCTTTCAAAGCGCTGCCGATTCCTGACCATGGGCACCTACCCTGAGATGTATAGAACAATATTGTCATATACATGCGTACAGCCAGTTTGATTCAATGTTCTCCATACATATGTAGAGTGATATTAACGTCATGTTCTTTGTAGACATGTAGAGTGATATTGACTCCTTGATGGTCTCCATAAACTTTCACAACATCTGTCATCCACTTCAGGTTTAGTATATGTTCATCCTACAGACTCGGGTTGCTACTGCGGCTGCCATAGTATATCTACCCCAGTGTTTTAGAATTGGTCATATATAATACATTACTTATAAAACCTCACATTACTACATGATAAAAAGTCTGCAGCAGATTTTATGAAGTCGCTGCCATTGCTTGATATTTAGTGCTGTTTTATATCTGGCCTTTCCATCTATTTATAAGCCACTGACATTAAATAATTGATTGCACCCGTCGGTTGTGACACTGACATGGTGTGAGTGACATTGAGCGAGGTGCGACATTGGCAGTGACAATGACGTTGATGTGGCACTGGCATGTAGTACGGGGTTTTTATATTTTCCCCCTTATGAATATGTTAATGTAGACGCATACAGATGGAATAGAAAGACTTGACAACAACTACTTTGTTTTAATTAACACCGCTGTCTAACATGCCTAAATGGAGCGTAATTCAATTAAAGTTTGCTTCCATTCTTTTTGTAAATGTGTGTTTCTATCATTCGGAGATGGAAGGCCTAATATACGCTGCGTGGTAAGCTGTCCATTATGGTAATGACCGATGAAGGACGGCTTCTTCATCTCTAATGATGGCAAAAAAAGCCAACAATATAAACGTCAACCACTTGATTGACCATGGTGAGCGTAAAGGATGACCATTCATATATAGAAGAGATGTATGCTCTTCAGCTACTGTCTCAAATGCATAGTTAGATCCATCGGAAGTTCTCGGATGAAAACTCCCGGTTGGGAAGGAATGGATGGGACCTGGAAAGGTAATGAAAATGCAGCTCTTGATTTCCAAGTGTGAATAAAAACAAAAACTTTTATTGAAACCTTCAAATTAAAATCCTAGAAACATAAAAAAAAATCAAGACCTCCTGAAGAGAGTAGCAAAAACCTGCCCGTTTCGAACCGGCATTGTGCACAAATGCCTTCTCGAAACACGTAGGTTTTTGCTACTTGCTTCAGAATTTTTTGATTTTTCAATGTTTCTAAGATTTTAATTTGGATGTTTCCAATACAAGTTTTTATTTGTATTCACACTGGGAATCAAGAGCTGTATTTTCACTAACTTTCCAAGATAACTGATCATACATGTCAGGATTTGCAGCTCCAAATCAAACTGGTGGACGAGTCTTTTCTGAAGCTGCCTACCTTAGGCCCAAGCAAGAATCACAAATCCACTTTGCATGTTGCAATTTATCTGGTCTTGATGACAACTTGTATTTTTTGTGTGCTGACCACCAATTTTTATTCCAACTGCCCTCCATTTTCAGGGATGTATTTGTTTTCTTTTTAATTAAAATTACACTTATTTTCAGTCTTCAATCTTCATTACTTTGTTCATTTTCAGTTTTTCATATTTTAATAAGCAATTTAAAGCCTGATACAAGTTTTTCGATTTTTTTTTTTTTTAATTGGAATGGCTCTCCCAGTAATAAAGGCTGGATGTGAGGTCTAGGTGTCTCACCCAGTATTATAGGTTGGATGTGAGGTCTAGGTGTCTTTTCCCATAATATAGGATGGATGTGAGGTCTAATAGTCTTTCACAGTAATATAGGTTGGATGTGAGGTCTGTGTGTCTCTCTGTAATATAGGTTGGATGTGAGGTCTGTGTCTCTCTCCCAGTAATATAGGCTGGATGTGAGGTCTGTGTGTCTCTCCCTGTAATATAGGCTGAATGTGAGCTCTGTGTCTCTCCCAGTAATATAGGCTGGATGAGAGCTCTGTGTGTCGCTCTGTAATATAGGCTGGATGTGAGGTCTAGGTGCCTCTCCCAGTAATATAGGTTGGATGTGAGGTCTGTGTGTCTCTCCCAGTAATATAGGCTGGATGTGAGCTCTATGTGTCTCTCCCAGTAATATAGGCTGGGTGTGAGCTCTGTGTGTCTCTCCCAGTAACATTGGCTGGATGTGAGCTTTGTGCGTCTCTCCCTGTAATATAGGTTGGATGTGAGGTCTGTGTCTCTCCCTGAAATGTAGGTTGGATATAGGTCTGTGTGTCTCTCCCTGTAATATAGGTTGGATGTGAGGTCTGTGTGTCTCTGCCAGTAATATAGGCTGGATGTGAGGTCTAGGTGTCTCTCCCAGTAATATAGGCTGGATGTGAGGTCTGTGTGTTTCTCAGTAATATAGGCTGGATATGAGGTCTGAGTGTCTCTCCCAGCAATATAGGTTGGATTTGAGCCCTGTGTGTATCCAGGGCACTGTGGTTCTCTTTAGCTCATATATCAGCAGGCTATCTTGCTCTTATTTCATCTTCATGTTCTTTCCTTCTTTTCTACTGACATTTTCTCCCCTTCCAGAGACTTTGCATGCTTTCTCCCCTAACCACTGGAGATTTGTATGCAAACCTCATCCTTTCCCTGCTCCTATCTGTAACACTGACAATAGAGAGTGGGAGAGCGCAGAGCTCATCTTGAGCAGGATCTCTGATGGATTTGTAACATTTCTGCATATCACTCAGCTAGAGAAAGGACTTACAGACTCTGCTACAGCAGCAGATTGGTAGAAACGTTTTAGTGAAGACTACTTAGAAAGTTACTGAACTTTGCCTATAGGATGCAGTTGGATCATCACATAAATTGTGTGCTCAGGTGTTTTTGGCCTTTCAAGACCTCTGCTTCAGCCAGTGACGACAGTAATAATTTTGCTTGTCTTATGTTGAAGTCCAGCACAAATAATTTAATTCTAGAGTAATTTTTCTACAGCGAGTGGAAACCTCACCTCACTGTCTTGTCTATTGCAGACCGGGGAAAGTCACGTGGATGCGAGTAGACGATGAACTTCCTGAGCATGTCCTCATTGAGGACGAGAAACTCTACTTCAGCAGCCTGAACAAGACGGATAACGGCACGTACCGGTGCGAAGCCTCCAACAGCGTGGGCAGCTCATCGGCCGATTACACGCTCTATGTGTATGGTAAGTACCGGAGTCTCAGTAACGTAATACATGGCCAACTTCTACTGATGACATCAAGTCTGTTCTTCAGTCTCGGTCTAAAACGTAGAGTAGAATACATCCAATATACTATCTGAACTAGTGAGACCCCCGTGTCCTTTACACTGAAACTCCAGATTGTACAGTAATCTATTTTAATATCTGCTGTTATTTCTGCTTTTTCTGTGTTTTTTTTTTTTCCCATGTTTCATTAGCATATTTTATTCCAAAATTAAGGCATGCATCCCACTGAGGGATAATCGGGAAACCTTTTCTGTCCTCTAATTACATTTATTCATAATTTTTAAAGAATCATGCATATAAAACCTTGATCAAAATACAGTAATGTGAATGGACCCCTAAAATAATGCAAAAAAACATCACCAGTAAATAAAATCCCCTGGATTTATCATATTTTGCTTAAAAGGAATCTGACAGAAGGTTTTTGCTAGTGAATATGAAAGCAGCGTGATGTATGGGGGCAGAGAGACTGATTTTAGCGACGTGTCACTTACAGGGTTGATATTTGTAGTTTCAATACAATCAGTGTTTTATCAGCAAGAGATTATCACTACCAGACTAGTTGTCCTGTGCCATGTAGTCCAACCACGCCCCCACCACTTATTGGCAGCTTTCTGTGTACACTGGCAGAAAGCTGCCAATCAGTGCTGTGGGCGGGGTTATGCAGAGCTCCGCATTCAGGGAACTGGTAGATCTGCAGCAGAGAAAACAGGGATTTCCTCAAAAGTGGAGCAAGCGGTCCAGTTATGTGACACATCACTGGAATCAGAGTCTGTCACTACATCATGCTGCTCTCAGATTACATGGCAAAAAAAACTGGTTACAAATTCCCTTAAATAATTGTTAAAGAACCTAGTCTCAAATTGTCTCATGCAAAAGATGTAATTTCTCCCAATTACCCCTAAGTAGTGACGGCAGATCTCCTGTAACTGCAGCTGTGGTGGTGCGGATGATATACAGTGCCTAAAAGTAGTATTCAACCCCCTGCAGATTTAGCAGGTTTAATAAGATGCAAATAAGTTAGAGCCTTCAAACTTCAAACAAGAGCAGGATTTATTAACAGATGCATAAATCTTACAAACTAAAAAGTTTTGTTGCTCAGTTAAATTTTTATAAATTTTAAACATAAAATTGTGGGTCAATTATTATTCAACCCCTAGGTTTAATACTTTGTGGAATAACCTTTGTTTGCAATTATAGCTAATAATCGTCTTTTATAAGACCTGATCAGGCCGGCACAGGTCTCTGGAGTTATCTTGGCCCACTCCTCCATGCAGATCTTCTCCAAGTTATCTAGGTTCTTTGGGTGTCTCATGTGGACTTTAATCTTGAGCTCCTTCCACAAGTTTTCAATTGGGTTAAGGTCAGGAGACTGACTAGGCCACTGCAACACCTTGATTTTTTGCTTCTTGAACCAGGCCTTGGTTTTCTTGGCTGTGTGCTTTGGGTCCTTGTCTTGTTGGAAGATGAAATGACGACCCATCTTAAGATCCTTGATGGAGGAGCGGAGGTTCTTGGCCAAAATCTCCAGGTAGGCCGTGCTATCCATCTTCCCATGGATGCGGACCAGATGGCCAGGCCCCTTGGCTGAGAAACAGCCCCACAGCATGATGCTGCCACCACCATGCTTGACTGTAGGGATGGTATTCTTGGGGTCGTATGCAGTGCCATCCAGTCTCCAAACGTCACGTGTGTGGTTGGCACCAAAGATCTCGATCTTGGTCTCATCAGACCAGAGAACCATGAACCAGTCAGTCTCAGAGTCCTCCAAGTGATCATGAGCAAACTGTAGACGAGCCTTGACATGACGCTTTGAAAGTAAAGGTACCTTACGGGCTCGTCTGGAACGGAGACCATTGCGGTGGAGTACGTTACTTATGGTATTGACTGAAACCAATGTCCCCACTGCCATGAGATCTTCCCGGAGCTCCTTCCTTGGTGTCCTTCGGTTAGCCTTGACTCTTCGGACAAGCCTGGCCTCGGCACGGGAGGAAACTTTCAAAGGCTGTCCAGGCCATGGAAGGCTAACAGTAGTTCCATAAGCCTTCCACTTCCGGATGATGCTCCCAACAGTGGAGACAGGTAGGCCCAACTCCTTGGAAAGGGTTTTGTACCCCTTGCCAGCCTTGTGACCCTCCACGATCTTGTCTCTGGTGGCCTTGGAATGCTCCTTTGTCTTTCCCATGTTGACCATGTTTGAGTGTTGTTCACAAGTTTGGGGAGGGTCTTAAATAGTCAGAAAAGGCTGGAAAAAGAGATAATTAATCCAAACATGTGAAGCTCATTGTTCTTTGTGCCTGAACTACTTTTTAATACTTTAGGGGAACCAAACAGAATTCTGGTGGGTTGAGGGGTTGAATAATAAATGACCCTCTGATAAAACTTTTCCCAATTTAAAAAAAAAAATAAACAAAGAAATAACATTCTTTTTTGCTGCAGTGCATTTCACACTTCCAGGCTGATCTACAGTCCAAATATCACAATGCCAAGTTAATTCCAAATGTGTAAACCTGCTAAATCTGCAGGGGGTTGAATACTACTTGTAGACACTGTACATCTAATCTGTATATACTGACGCATTAATTGTCTTTTAATTACTTCTGGAAAAAATGTAGATCTCTTGTGGGAGCATT
The DNA here is from genome assembly GCF_051348905.1 of Ranitomeya variabilis. Classification (NCBI taxonomy): domain Eukaryota; kingdom Metazoa; phylum Chordata; class Amphibia; order Anura; family Dendrobatidae; genus Ranitomeya; species Ranitomeya variabilis. The sequence continues at coordinate 267,626,296 of NC_135235.1, read as the reverse complement.
TTATTGCATGCATTTTTAGGTACTATTGGGTTTCATTAAAACATTTTGGACAGTTTTTATCTTCTACAGCCTCTACCTGTCGCCGTTCATAGCAGACTGCAGAATGATCTACCTGTGCATCCCATCAGGGGCGTCGTCTTGTAACCCTTATTTCTCTTCTCGTGAATCATCATCTAAGTTGATTTATGACCACCACAAAGTTCCAATAATTATAAGATCATCATTCAGGAGAAGATAGATAAAGCTGATGAATAGATTGGGCTCTCTGACTGATTCACTGGTAAATCATTCTGCTATGTACTGTTATACATAGTTGCTGTAGAAGACAAATGGTCCAACATTTTTAACAAAACTCAATTGCAAAAATATTTTCAGCGACAAATGCCAATGGAAAAGAAATCTGTAGCCAGATTCATGCCACCTAACCCGAGAGCACCATAATGTAGGGGCAGAGACCCTGAATCCAGAAATATCACTTACTGAGCTTCTTGCTGTAGTATTAATTAAATCACTGTTTTATTAGCAGGTAGTCCTCCTTATTCATAAGCTCTGTATAAACCTGCCCCACCACCACCGATTGGCAGTTTACTGCCTATGCACAGTGTACACAAAATGCTGCCAATCTGTGTAGGCTTATTCATAATTGAATAAAACTTGGCTAAAGAAAACCTTTGCGAGACGGTAGAGAAGAATAAGGACCCCTATCGTGTGGAAGCCCAAATATTACTGCAACGGGTGCTCCATTTTTACTGCGGACACAGGCAATGCTCTGGTAGAGGCATCATTCTGTGCTGCAACCTCCCCACACTTCAGGCTCTGTTCAGCATTTTTCACCCATTTTTTAAGCCAAGAAAACGTCTCCACCATATTTGTTCCTGTGGATCCACTTCAGACATCAAATACTGAAGTGTGAATGAGGCTGAAGCCTTGGGCCAGTTACACACATCCTTGAAATAATGGTCCCAGTATGAACTTTGACAGACGGACCCTCCACTGGTCTCTTGACCCGAACTTGATTTTGAAAAGACAGTCTCAACAACTAGGCCACAAAAAGGGGTGGGTTTTGTGAAAAAAAAAAAAAAAAAAAAGCAAAAGTTGATGCCTTGGACGCGATCCTTGACATTGTTGGGGGTGAGGACATTTTATGACCTGATAAGTTCAGGAGACCTTAATGTGTGAAATTGGCCTTATTCTTTACTCTTCTCTGACTGTGGACATCTTCCCAGGGTGGAGATAGGGCTGTATCTTGTGGTGGGTGTCCTGGTGCATCAGAACCTCACAAAGTTCTGATTTTATGAACAGAACTGGACTTGATTATAAATTATGTTCTTCATTATTCCTGATGTTCTGATGTACCCGTGAGCCCTACGTAAACCACTTTCTTTTGCGTATCATGATCTTAGAGGGCGTAGTGACCTGTGGGCACTCTGCTTCATCCCGGAGTCATCTGGTCCACAGGTCCACTCTACATTGTAAATGGCCAACTTGTTATTCCCAAGTAAAACTTACTGTAGACGAGCGAAGTCTTTAGGCAGCATGGATGGTGGAGTGGCAGCGTAGCTCCTTTGTTTCACTGCTCAATGGGGTCCCGTCTTCTTTTCCCTTAGCTGCTGGAGATACTTCTCTAGCATTAGAGATGATTCTTAAGTGACTTTTCTGCTGATCAATACTTGCCAAAATATCGAATACAAATTTCTGAAAAATTAGGCCTCACCTACTAGGAACACCTTAAGATCACTCCCAAAGCAGAGGCCTCACCCCCTAGGAACACCTAAGATCACTCCCAAACCAGCAACTTTTTTTTTTTTTTTTGTAAACCCCATCCTTTTTGGAGGTCAGGTTCTAGGATTGTCTTGGTAAAATCGAGATCTTTGTCAAGTATGTCATTCTGTTTCAGTGACCGGGAAAAGTCTAGATTTAAAGGGGGTTTTCTCTCATCTTAGTTGCAGTACCTGTGAATGACCACTATGTGTTGTATCGAGCTGGTTGTTCTGGCTCTCTACACTGTATATTTTTACTCTCTAGGCCCTGCAAGAAGATAATTGGTGGGAGAGCTGAGTATCATACCACCACCAAATTAATTTTTTTTTTATGTTGATGACACATTCTAAGAATGCCAACAGTAGCCACATCCTTGGACAACCCCTTTAAGAACTACTTGTTTTGACATATGGTATAATAAGTGTAGCGTTGAGTATCTGCTTTGTATGTTGGCATTTATCCCTTAAACAGTCCCATATAAACATTTTTTGGATATCCTATTTGCCCTCCATAACTAATGCTGCCACCCACAAGTACATGTGCACTTGACATTAATCCTAAATAGGGATGTGTATTACTATCGTAGGTCAACTGGGTCTATCACTACTCAACACCTTGGATATTGCGGGACATTTATTAATGAAAGTCTGTTCATCAGTTTAATTGTATGGACTCCCAGGAGCAAAGTGTGATATAACGGAATTATAGCAGCTGGCCAAATTGGGGTCTCTTGGATGGATGGGGTCCAGTTAACACAATCATTTCATTAATTATACTAAAAAATAAAATAAAACATAATGAAAATCTTCAAATAAACAGTGACACCTAGTGGCCAAACTGTATGAAAAACTTAATGCAACTTTTTATTAACTTTTAAACTTCTCACTTTACGTGTGTTTCCAATTATACAAGAATTAACTATAGAAATGAGTAATGCATGAGTTTATCTTTTTGTCAGCTGTAAGTTCCCGCACGTTGAACGTTGACAGGTCTTGATCGATAATTTGCGAGTGGTGGTTTTCCCTTTCTAAACTTTTAGGGAACAATGACATGTATGAATATAGTTCTACAGCACACACGAGCCGAGACTCGGCGCCACATTAAGCTGTCACTTTGTCTTCTATTTGTCTTTGTCATCTTGACAGTGACACCATTCTGCAGCCATATTCCCCGAACACTCATAAAAGTACTGCCTGTAATTAAGGGTTTGATGTATTAATTACAGACAGGCCGGCTCTGGGAGAGATAAAGGGACTTCCAGATGTGCCTGTGATTGGAGGCTGACATCCTGCTAACGTCTCCTATCGCACGCAGAGTACACGCGCGGCGCTCCCCGTTCGCCCTACCTTCCTCGCAAGTTCAAAGCCGGATTACTTCTCGGTATCTCTTTCATCAGGGCCTGGGGAACCGTGACTCATTAACAGGTGGCGGCAGAAACATGAAAGTGCTCCCCAATTTAATACCTTATTGTTTATTCTATCACCTGGAAAGCATTGAGCGCACAGATGAGCGCGGCCGTGTCTAGCGTATGCCTCTAATACACTCATGGTTATGGCAACAAAGTACCGATAACATAAATTGAAGCTTTGGGTCATAGTTTTAGGATGTCAAAGGTTTATCTTCCGTTATAAAATTACTAGAGTCCATCAAACAGATTCACAGGATCTTGATTCAGGCGCCATATTAGTAATCCATGGCTGCCGAACCATAGCTCTGTGAACCTCCTATCTGCTAGCATCACCGGCACCTCTCATTAGTTGGCCCGGCATGACGTCATAGTTTGGCATTTTGTGGCCAAACCACAAATCGTAAGAGGAGTTGGGAATGCTACCAATTAGGAGAAGGTTTGCAGGGCTCTGGACGAGCAGTGTGGCCACTGGACCTTTGTCCTGCAAATGTATTTGCTCCTCTCAAAAAAAAATAAAAAAATAAAAACCTCTGATTTAATAGCCGTAAAATAAACTCCTTAGAAACCAACCTTTCTCATTTTCTCACCAGCTCTTGGTGGTCACATTATCTGTAGGTGCAATGGCTTTGATCACCATACATTTGTGGTTCCTATGGACTAACTTCACTATTAGTAAAACATATCCTTCAAATGCCACCTTTTCCTTTTTCTGTTGGTGACTTCTGAAGCTGGTGACCATTTTTTTGATTCAATGGCTGTGATCACCAGTGGTTAATTTGTGGATTATGGCCCTAAATGAAATGCTTAAATTTTGGCTAGGGAGGGTGAAGTGTCCGATTAAGGCCGGATTCACACATCAGTGGTCCATGGTCCAAGTATGGACCTCAATGCATGGACTAGCTGCTGGTCTCCTCATCTGTATTGAGATTGTTGAGTTTGGGTCAGGAGACCTACAGGAGGTCCATGAATCTGTCTGTACTCTGAGCAGTTATATGTAAATCCAGATTAATATGCTTTACATTTTTTGTCAATATTGAATGGGTTGATCTTTAGTTTATTGTGCAGTTCTGGGAGCCGAAACTCCTAGGTGACCAGCCTTATTCTCCAAAGAGGAAACTCTGTGGCCAGGAGCTGGTACACGATGGCTATAAACATGGATGGACAACAATGCAATAAATGGTCATCATGAGTCCTTCACAGAGAAAACTAGTCAATATATATTGGGTTTCCATTAGAGCGGACCCAAAGAGTATATTTGAGATCTTGACTCATAATAAAGCAAATGAGTAAGAGATGAGCTAATGGGACCATTCCAGAATTATGTAAATGCCTACAACAAGCCTTGGGGAACAATCAAAGACTTGGAGATCGAAAAGACTAGGTGGAACGTGGACTAAAGACTTTAGACTTAGTAAAGGATTAATCACACCACCATGTTGTGGCCACATTTTCTCATCTGTATTACGACCACAAGTCTTTAAGCCCAAACTAACACCAACATAGACACAGATGATGCGAATAGGTCCGGAAAAGTGTAAGAAAACTGGCTTCTATCCGGTCGTTTGAACCTTCCTTTAGTCCAACATGCACTATATTTGTCAGTAGGATGTATCAATATGGTGCCGAATACCCCCCCGAAAAACAAGCTCTGAACATCATGGAGGACTTACGGAGTGCAATTTCTTAACATGCACAAGTATCAGAAGAAGTGGCCTCCATAAATCGGGTTGAATCAGAAAACATTCTTAAGAAGTTCCTTGTGACATTGAGACATGAACCCAACGTATCTACATGCCATATACCCCACCTACTTCTCTCCAGTACTCCAGATATTTTTAGCTGAAAACAAGTGACACCTTCCGCACCCCTTTTTTTCTTCGTGATTCATTAAAGAAAAGCATCTCCTTGATGACAAGCATGACAATCATCGAAGACAAACACTCCTACAAGCGGGGAAAACATCAAAAAAAGCAGCTTGTTAGATTTTTAAACAATCACAACCTGTTCTCGTCTTGCCGTTAATTCCCAGAATCACCAATTTGCTTTCATCTTTCGATGGCCTTTACAATCTGCTAATTTTTAATACTCTGGAATGAAAACCGTTTGGGGCCCGATTTTCTTCTTCATTTCTGATTTTTGCTTTTTTTTTTTTCTCAGTGCGGCTACCCATTAGCCAGTCATTTCATTCTGTCATTTGTAATCCTAAGATACCTAACGTAACCCGCTCTGCTAACAAAGACAGAAGAAAGCGTGGTCTAATAAAGCGCCGGGATATGCCCAGATTAATTAATTGATTTTATTATATAAATCACACAATTAAAGGCAGTGTTACAGCAAAAATTCCCTACGGTATATATTGGGATAAGACAATTAAAAACTGACAAGGTTGTCAAACCACGGCGAGGCGGCACTGGTGCCAGCAGAGATTAACTTTCCCCAGGATGCTTTATTCCAGGTGCAAAACTGTGTTTTACTTAATTAAATCCATTGCAAAAGTTAAAAAAATCAATAAAGATGTTGCCAAACCTCTTATCAATGTGTTTCCTATACAAACCTATGTGTTTCCTTGGTAACAGACTACAACCACATTCTATGTAGTCTGATCCTACAGTGGAATTGCCAAACATCTCTACCCTACTTTTTTGTTAACCTACACAATTGTCTGTTTGTCAGGATTAGGTGAAAACTGGAATAAATGCAAAAAACATAATAAAAATTGGCACATTTGGTTTGTAATCGGCAACAAGTGAGATGTACAGGTCTGCACCGGAGATGTAGACTCAAAACGATAGGACATTTGTCATAAAGACCATTGTACAATTGCTTCAGTTTCTTATTTTAGATGCAATGAAACTACAAATATTTCTACCCCTATCAACCCATCAAAATTTGTTATGAAATATTCAAAATAGAGGATACTCAATAAACAATATATATCACATATCCACAGGATAGAGTTGAGAAAAAAATTTATGCTGCCTTAGTGCAGCATCCACTTTGGTACAGCCAGACCAGAACAGTGCAGACTTCCTAGGCCTCATCCTAAGCATCTTTTACACCTTGGCCCCCACAACTTGGGTTACATGGCAGAGGCCTACTAATCGCAAGAGGCACCCAAGTTGGGCATACCAGTGCCGGCTGAGGAGGTTTGCACTACTCTAATCCAGCTGCCATGGAGTACCGGAGTAGGGCACAGCTGGGCTAGGGCAGCCTTCACTTCTGCACCCGGCATCCTCTGTGCTTCATACCGGACTCTGACATCATGACATTGCTGGGCCTATGGACGGTAGTGTTCATAATAATAGCAGTGCGTTTAATACACTGGTTAATCACAAAATCTTTCTCCTAGTTTTTATTTCCAGCATTCGGAGCATTGCACGCTGCTTTCTAATTCACAACATGGAGAGGAATGTAGATAATTTATAACTACAGAAAATAACAAAAAATGAACATTGGGCCGTTCTAAAAAGAGCAGTGACTGCATCTGTCTTTACAAACTCACTATATGTTCTCTTTTTTGTGGATTTATCATTCCTGGGATTCACTGACCTAATACTTAGTTGTTACCCACAGTTTTCTACAACAGCTTCACATCTATGTTGCACAGAGTCAGCCAAATTCTGGCCCCGGTTACCTGTTATTCCAGCCCAGGATGCTCGGACTACATCCCACAGTTTTTTGGCATTTGTTGGCTTTGTCTCAGAAATGGCATTTTATGTCACCCTACGAGTGTTCTATCGGATTAAGGTCCGGGGATTGGGCCGCTCTATAACCTCAATTTTGTTGGCCTGTGGAACCAAGATTTTGCACATGTACCGGTGTGTTTAGCGTTGTTGTTTTGGTGAAACACCAATTTCGAGGGCATATGTTCTTCAGCGGAAGGCAACATGACCTCTTCAAGTATTTTAATATATGCAAACTGGTCCATGATCCCTGGTATGCGGTAAATAATTCTGGCACCATAGTAAGAGAAACATGCCCATATCATGATGCTTCACCACCATGCTTCGCTGTCTGCAGGGTGTATTGAGGCTTGAATGCAGAGTTTGGGGGTCGTCTGACGAACTGTCTGCGGCCCTTGGACCCAAAAAGAACAATTTTACATTCCTCAGTCCACAAAATGTTTCTCCATTTCTCTTTAGGCCAGTTGATGTGTTATTTGGCACATTATATCCTCTTCAGTACATGTCGTGTTTTTTTTTTTTTTTTTTTTTTTTTTATCAGTGGGACTTTGCGGGGTCTTCGTGGTAAGAGATTAGGGTCACACAGGAGTCTTCTGTCACAGTCCTCACAGGTAACGTGACACTGTCTGTGATCATCCTGGAGCCGATCACTGGCTGAGCCTTTGCCATTCTAGCCATTCTTTCATTCATTAGAATGGTCGTCTCCGTTTACTTCCATGTCTCTCTGGTCTGGCCTTCCATTTTAAAGCATTGGAGACCATTTTAGCTGAACAGCCGATCATTGTCTGCACTTCTTTATATGTTTTACTCTCTCCAATCAACTTTTTAATCAAAGTACACTGTTCTTCCGAACAATGTCTTGAACGACCCATATTTCTAAGGCTTTCAAGGAGAAATACATGTACGACATGTCCTGGCCACCTGATTCACACCTGTTTCTTCCCAGAGTGATTAACCTCAATAATTAAACTCCACACTACTACTATTGTGAACACTTTCCCCTTTTAATTAATTATTCTAATACACAGACTTAAAAACCTGCAGACCATGAATGCTGAGTGTTAGGCTTCGAGTTCCCACCTCTGCACAGGGGGAATCTCGGGCCATCTCCGCTGCGATCTCCTATTCTTCTCCTGCCGCAGTGGAGCCTGCTCAGCGGAGACGTCGGTCCCAGCGTCTCGCTCAGTCTGACTCTGTACAGAGAGTTACTGCTGCTTTTCCTGCTTCTGCCATTGGAGTCAGTGCTGGGCAGCGGCGAGCAGACGCTTCTGGGACTAAGTCCTGCTTTTCTCGTTCTGAGCATGCCCAGAGTAAGATCTCTCAGTGGAGATCGAGGGTCACATGATCAGACACTGCAGCTAAGGTCCTGTAGGTGCTCACGCTCTGTGGCAGCCTCTCATTGGGCCTTCTAGGAAGGTCCTGTACGTGCTGCAACTATTTAAGGCTCGCATGGCCCCACGGCCATGCGCTAGTATTGTTCTATATTTATACCAAAAACAGGGATTCATCTGGCCAGTCATATTGAACTGCTAGTATTTTGAACACTACTGTAAGTGCTAGATGCATCCATGATGCCAGGTGCAGCAGTGAAGACTGCCATGGAGAGCTGGGCTGGATGCCGGCTCACGGCAGCACAAATATTTTTGCTCACCTTTTATTGATAAATGTGCAATTGCTGGGTGTCTTGACTACTGGGATCCCCAACAATCATGAGAATAGTCACTCCAAAGTCCTCAGTATTTCTGGAGTAGAAGTGAACATGTGGGATCATTGCCCCATTCAATATCCATAGGAATGGTGGTCAGATATGTCTACGTCCTTTGCACTCACACTGATGAGTTTGGGCCCCCTGTTCTTGAGATGCCTGGGGGTCTCGGCGTAGCTTTATTATTTATCCTGTGGAGAGGTAATATTTCAGATCCAGTACTAGGTATCTGCTACGCTTTTTCTACACTTTGGCAGCCGAGTGAATTCGAGCTACTGTGTTTTTTTTCCTATCAATGAGACTTGCATCATTAGTTACGAACCCAGCATTGTCACCAGCAGGCCGTGTCCTTTGTTCCTAAGCCGAGGCCTGAGCACAAAGAACGCCACTTTTCGCTATAAAAATGTCTGAGCACAAGGGAGATGACCCAGTTATCTGTAGTAGTCGATGGGAATTGACAAGTGCACACTAATAGTACAACATTTCTATTGACTCCCATGGGGATAAAAAAAAAAAAGTTGCAAACTAAAGTAATAGGTGAGTTACATATTGTGACTTAAGTTGCTGTCGGAATCACATAATATTTTTTAGCTCTACACTTGGGTATATAGATTTTTCTGTACTTGGAAATTTTTCAGACCTTAGTATATGGCAGAGGTTGTACAGCTGCTTAGTATCTCACTACAGGCCATGCTAAGGAATGATCATACTTTGGCCTGCAGTCACCATGCACTCAAGTTTAGTGAGGTCCGCCTTTCATAATGGCTTCATGGATGGAACCTACCTGCCCTATTCACACTTGGCCCCTTTTGTGTTTTGTCTGAAAGGAAATGAGACTTTGTATAGATTATGTAATGTGATTGACAGATGCAGGAGATATTAGGTAATCGTTTTAGGAAATTGGGGCCTCATACAAGATGTTTTGCTTAAGCCATGAACTATATTGTCCTAGAATGTAGACATCAAGTATAAAGGGAATCATAGAAACTGTGGGAGATCATAGAGTAGAAGGTGGGTTGAAATGTGGAGGTCATAGAGAGCATGGGATGTCACAGGTGGAATGTAGCGAACATTGGATGTCATGGGTGGATCGTAGTTCATGGGTGGAACGTAGAGATAATAGGTCATTGTAGAAAATATGGGAGGTGTTGGGTGGATCGTAGCTAACATGGGTGGTCATGGGTGGATCGTAGAGAACATGGGAGGTCATGGGTGGATCGTAGAGAACATGGGAGGTCATGGGTGGATCGTAGAGAACATGGGAGGTCATGGGTGGATCGCAGAGAACATGGGAGGTCATGGGTGGATCGTAGAGAACATGGGAGGTCATGGGTGGATCGTAGAGAACATGGGAGGTCATGGGTGGATCGTAGAGAACATGGGAGGTCATGGGTGGATCGTAGAGAACATGGGAGGTCATGGGTGGATCATAGAGAACGTGGGAGGTCACGGGTGGATCGTAGAGAACATGGGAGGTCATGGGTGGATCGTGGAGAACATGGGAGGTCATGGATGGATCATAGAGAACATGGGAGGTCATGGGTGGATTGTAGAGAACATGGGTGGATCGTAGAGAACATGGGAGGTCATGGGTGGATCTTAGAGAAGATGATAGATCATGGGTGAATTGTAGAGAATATGGGAGGTGATGGGTGGATCATAAATATCATGGGGGATCTTAGAGCACATGTTTGCAGTGAATCAGAGTGACTTATTTGGAGAACTGATGGAGACTAGATTTTTTTTAAAGCTCTGCTCATCCCGTATTGGGATCAAGGGATCCTTTGCTTTGGCAGCGACGTGATGTGGCTTATCGTCAGGAGCCGTGAATCATAGTAGCGATAACTTGGCAAGAAACCCAAAAGCTTGTCTGAGCAATCCATTACTAATGATTTTTCAGAGCTGGCAGCTAGCTCGGTCACCGCCCTTTTGTTAGCTAGATGGCCTATTTGGCATATTATCAGTTACAACAGCCTTAAAGAAGTTCTCCGGGAATATATGAATAAGATTAAAAGAATAGATGCTATTCCACTCTACGCAGGGGTGGAGGTTGGGTCTACTAATTTTCGTCCAGATGGCCGTAAGGCAGAAGCACTTCAGCGTATTATGGTGCAATACCCACACGACCTACTGTTCTTCTGCAACTAACTGATATTCATTGATGAGATAGAAGTGAACAGATTGAGATGTCGCCCCTGTCCCACGTATCTCACCCATGTGTTTACTACTCTCTCCCCTATACCGGAAACTGATAACTTTCTTTAACTAGAAGGCGGAAATAAAATATTATCATCAATGTCCCACATTAAGGCTACGTTCACATTTGCGTTGTGCACCGCAGCGTCGGTGACGCAACGCACAACGCAAATGTGAACGCATGCACAACGCAGCGTTTTGTGACGCATGCGTCCTTTTTTTGCTTGATTTTGGACGCACAAAAAATGCAACTTGCTGCGTCCTGTGCGCCCTGACGCGGGCGCCGCAGCGACGCATGCGTCACAAAACGCAAATGCAACGCATGTCCATGCGCCCCCATGTTAAATATAGGGGTGCATGACGCATGCGGCGACGCAGCGGCGCCAGACGCTGCGTCGCACAACGCTAATGTGAACGTAGCCTTAATAATAATGTTGATTTTATGATCTTGGCTTTTTTTATATATTTTGTCGCCGATACCATTTTTTTTTTTCAGAAGTAACAGCAGAATTTGCTGCCATATTGGATGTCACTTTTGGAGTAGCTTCTCCAAAGCCGATGATGAACTGTCACTATGTTATTACCAGTACACGCTGAGAAAGTGACAGATTGTCATCAACTGCTGGGAAAGTGCGGCAAAAGTGACAACCAACAGTTTACACTTTTCCATATAAGTATGGCCGCCTTAACAAAATATTAAAATGTCAGCATCTCCGTAAGTAAAGTAAGACCATTAACAAACCCAATTTACCCAAATACGGCCATTATTTTGGGTGGAATTGCTCTGTACTGTGGTCTTCCATGTTATGTAAACAAACTGAAATATTTTGCAATTTTATAATATTTGTATTTTCTTTCTATACTTCAATATTTTTCCTTAAATTGGTATTGATATATTTGCAGGCTTTTAATCCTACTTGCAGATATGTATTTTTGCTGAAGGGTTTAATTAAAAGTTTTACATTCCGGCTCAACTTTGATTGGGTCTGTGGTCATAAATAAGTTAGAAACTCTCGATTAGATAGAACTCACTAATACATTTTCAGTTACCTCGCTCTGCAGGACCCAGCCATGACCCATTTTTAATGTCCTGGCAGAGGGAAGGAGGTTGTCACTCAGGATTTTATTTTACTTGAGTGTGGTCGGAGTGTGTCATCCCAATTGTGTAGGGGGAAAAAAGCTTCTCTACCTTCTCCTTTCTGACAGAACGTGAAAATTGGACAATGCTCGGGTGTCGTCCAAGTGATATCCGATAATTCTACAGACCCCATAGACTTGCATTGCTGATTTTAATCCGACCCTCAGATGAAAATTGGACATGTCTCTGATTTTCCATGAATGACCTCCGTCTATCACAGATATGAGTGTTGTCCGTGGAAACCACAGATGGCACTCACACAAGAAAAATCGGAGGTCTGAATGAGACCTTACGCTGCAGTTCAAGAGCAACAGAGTGACAAATTTTCATGACTTAATTAGCAAAATGATTGGAAATTTAAATACAAGTCTAAATGAAGTATATGAGCGAAGGGTTAAATCCATCTTACAACTCAGAAATATGTACATTATATTACGTTATATTTCACATTGTACCCGAACTGTCACCAATCTTGGGCAATAGCATCACATTATATGTAAAAGATGTCAAATTTTGAAACTACATTTCAGAATGAGAAGCTGGTGTCAGGTGTGATTGGTATCAATGCCGATTTTGCAGATTGGCCCCAAACCAACCCAAATATTCCTAAAATAGCAACCAAGAAAAAAATGATTTTAATCTGAAATGGGAATATAATAAAGTCTGATAGAAATAATTACCAGAATTTCACATTTTATAGAGAATCCTATTGTTTAATAATAGAGAATGTTTGCTAACCAATCTATCTACGGTGTTTTCCAGCACCGTGGAACAACTCTAAAATTGGGGGAAGTCACCTTCGTTGGATTGTAGAAGGGTCTAATGATTTGGCTTTCATTGGAGGGGTTCAACTCTTCTACGACCTAATTCACAAAAGAGCCAACAGGGATGATCTGTACAGTTAATAAAAACCCATAAAAAGTCTTAAAAGGTTATTCCCATCACAGCCTTTCCTAATAAAGTTGGAAAAAAAAACACAAAGCGAGACCAAGCTAAGCTTCCAGAAGCGGCACAGAGCAGCCAGTTTCGCCGCACCACCTCCATTAGTCGGAGCTTGGACAGAGTTGTGTCATGAATGGCTAAAGTGGGAAGAATAACACTTCCCACGAGACCTGCATTGTTTTGCTTTGACTGAGACATTAAATGCTCAACACCTCCAAAAAAAAGTTACGCTGCAGATTTTTTTATTTTTTTTTTGCAAACCATGAATGAGATTTCTTAAAAACTCATCCATCATGATTCTAATAAAGTACATAGCAGAATTTCTCCTACAGAAAATCAACTTACCATATTACCACTGTGAATATACCCTAAAAGAATGAATGCACCTTCAAAGAATGTTTGACTTATAGTGACACGTCAGAAATTTTGATGGGTGGAATACCCTCACCGATCACCAAAAGGAAGATGCAAAAGTGCTCAACCTCAGGTTAGCTGAAGGCAAATTCATAGAAATAAAGGGGCACATTTGCTCCAAATGATCGATGGAATAAATTGTGGCAAATTTGATATAAGGTATTTACCCCTAAATAAATTTGGTGCATTTTTGTTTGCCCTAAATTTAGAAAACATCTGCCAAGAACAGTGTAGATTGGGCTTACAACCTTGTGACATTTATTTTGCTTAAAAGGGTTGTCTGGGTTTTCGATGAAATCTGCAGTCAATTTGCGTGACTACTAACTTTTCTGAATCCTCACAGTGTGTGCACCGCACGGTGTAAGGATTCTCTGGGGGCGGTGGCAAAAGCGAGCAATTTGCGTATTTCCAGCCTCACTCCAACTAGACGTGCTCGGCCTCGCTCCCGCTAGATGTGCTCGGCCTCGCTCCCGCTAGACTTGCTCGGCCTCGCTCCCGCTAGATGTGCTCGGCCTCGCTCCCGCTAGACTTGCTCGGCCTCGCTCCCGCTAGATGTGCTCGGCCTCGCTCCCGCTAGACGTGCTCGGCCTCGCTCCCGCTAGACGTGCTCGGCCTCGCTCCCGCTAGACGTGCTCGGCCTCGCTCCCGCTAGACGTGCTCGGCCTCGCTCCCGCTAGACGTGCTCGGCCTCGCTCCCGCTAGACGTGCTCGGCCTCGCTCCCGCTAGACGTGCTCGGCCTCGCTCCCGCTAGACGTGCTCGGCCTCGCTCCCGCTAGACGTGCTCGGCCTCGCTCCCGCTAGACGTGCTCGGCCTCGCTCCCGCTAGACGTGCTCGGCCTCGCTCCCGCTAGACGTGCTCGGCCTCGCTCCCGCTAGACGTGCTCGGCCTCGCTCCCGCTAGACGTGCTCGGCCTCGCTCCCGCTAGACGTGCTCGGCCTCGCTCCCGCTAGACGTGCTCGGCCTCGCTCCCGCTAGACGTGCTCGGCCTCGCTCCCGCTAGACGTGCTCGGCCTCGCTCCCGCTAGACGTGCTCGGCCTCGCTCCCGCTAGACGTGCTCGGCCTCGCTCCCGCTAGACGTGCTCGGCCTCGCTCCCGCTAGACGTGCTCGGCCTCGCTCCCGCTAGACGTGCTCGGCCTCGCTCCCGCTAGACGTGCTCGGCCTCGCTCCCGCTAGACGTGCTCGGCCTCGCTCCCGCTAGACGTGCTCGGCCTCGCTCCCGCTAGACGTGCTCGGCCTCGCTCCCGCTAGACGTGCTCGGCCTCGCTCCCGCTAGACGTGCTCGGCCTCGCTCCCGCTAGACGTGCTCGGCCTCGCTCCCGCTAGACGTGCTCGGCCTCGCTCCCGCTAGACGTGCTCGGCCTCGCTCCCGCTAGACGTGCTCGGCCTCGCTCCCGCTAGACGTGCTCGGCCTCGCTCCCGCTAGACGTGCTCGGCCTCGCTCCCGCTAGACGTGCTCGGCCTCGCTCCCGCTAGACGTGCTCGGCCTCGCTCCCGCTAGACGTGCTCGGCCTCGCTCCCGCTAGACGTGCTCGGCCTCGCTCCCGCTAGACGTGCTCGGCCTCGCTCCCGCTAGACGTGCTCGGCCTCGCTCCCGCTAGACGTGCTCGGCCTCGCTCCCGCTAGACGTGCTCGGCCTCGCTCCCGCTAGACGTGCTCGGCCTCGCTCCCGCTAGACGTGCTCGGCCTCGCTCCCGCTAGACGTGCTCGGCCTCGCTCCCGCTAGACGTGCTCGGCCTCGCTCCCGCTAGACGTGCTCGGCCTCGCTCCCGCTAGACGTGCTCGGCCTCGCTCCCGCTAGACGTGCTCGGCCTCGCTCCCGCTAGACGTGCTCGGCCTCGCTCCCGCTAGACGTGCTCGGCCTCGCTCCCGCTAGACGTGCTCGGCCTCGCTCCCGCTAGACGTGCTCGGCCTCGCTCCCGCTAGACGTGCTCGGCCTCGCTCCCGCTAGACGTGCTCGGCCTCGCTCCCGCTAGACGTGCTCGGCCTCGCTCCCGCTAGACGTGCTCGGCCTCGCTCCCGCTAGACGTGCTCGGCCTCGCTCCCGCTAGACGTGCTCGGCCTCGCTCCCGCTAGACGTGCTCGGCCTCGCTCCCGCTAGACGTGCTCGGCCTCGCTCCCGCTAGACGTGCTCGGCCTCGCTCCCGCTAGACGTGCTCGGCCTCGCTCCCGCTAGACGTGCTCGGCCTCGCTCCCGCTAGACGTGCTCGGCCTCGCTCCCGCTAGACGTGCTCGGCCTCGCTCCCGCTAGACGTGCTCGGCCTCGCTCCCGCTAGACGTGCTCGGCCTCGCTCCCGCTAGACGTGCTCGGCCTCGCTCCCGCTAGACGTGCTCGGCCTCGCTCCCGCTAGACGTGCTCGGCCTCGCTCCCGCTAGACGTGCTCGGCCTCGCTCCCGCTAGACGTGCTCGGCCTCGCTCCCGCTAGACGTGCTCGGCCTCGCTCCCGCTAGACGTGCTCGGCCTCGCTCCCGCTAGACGTGCTCGGCCTCGCTCCCGCTAGACGTGCTCGGCCTCGCTCCCGCTAGACGTGCTCGGCCTCGCTCCCGCTAGACGTGCTCGGCCTCGCTCCCGCTAGACGTGCTCGGCCTCGCTCCCGCTAGACGTGCTCGGCCTCGCTCCCGCTAGACGTGCTCGGCCTCGCTCCCGCTAGACGTGCTCGGCCTCGCTCCCGCTAGACGTGCTCGGCCTCGCTCCCGCTAGACGTGCTCGGCCTCGCTCCCGCTAGACGTGCTCGGCCTCGCTCCCGCTAGACGTGCTCGGCCTCGCTCCCGCTAGACGTGCTCGGCCTCGCTCCCGCTAGACGTGCTCGGCCTCGCTCCCGCTAGTCACTGCAGTCACATCCTAAACTTGGACAACCTCTTTAAAGCTTAAAAACTCCATCTAAAAGTTGTTGCCCCTTCTGTTACCCACTTTTTCATCTTTTGGCAATTTGTAACTGATAGGGGCTCAGTTTATGTAAAAAACTTTGTTTGCATTCAGCACTGACCCAAGTCTGTAAAGTTTTTGAACTTTCCTAACTTCACATGCAAGTTTTAATTTATTCCACAATTGTGTGATAATTTTTGTGTTCAGTTTTGCGGTATTATGCTACAAACTTTGGCTACTCCCGAGACAGCTGAAATTTAAAGCATTTTAGCCACTACAGGAAATTGAAATGGTATTTTCATTCTTTCTCTACAGTCAACGAGCAAAAACTGGGACACACACACCCTGTGTGAACTCTGCTTTATGTTATTGCTAGAATAGTGCTTTGGATGAAAAATGTATCATCAGACTATTGTAATTTAAGGAGAGGTGGGCGAAGGCGAGGAAGCCGGAAAGCTTCTTGTGCACGGTGTTTTACGTTCCCACGGTTACCATACGCTGGGGCACCCCAGCCGGCGTTAGGACGGCACACTCTGTCACTGCCATCGGGCACGGTTTGGATTTCTGCATGCCTTTACTTTTCATCATAAACCACTAGACTGACTGACATTTTCTGCCCAGCAGTCGTTACATTGCCTCGAGGTTCTCCGGATTACATGCTCCGTCCCGGCTGGTCTTAGGGCTCCTGAATTCACTTGGCAGAATATCATTTACTACCACGAGATGAGCTGCCATTATTAATTTTTATTGCGTGCTTGCTGCCTCTTCTGACACAGCGGGGTCATTGTTCAGGCACAGCAGAACCTCGGCCGCTGTCTGGTCCAATGCACAATCCAAAACTATTTCTTGCTTTTCAGTGTGGGCACTCAGTGCCAGTCCGACATCACTTTCTCATGTGCTGCCCGCAGGATTTCACGCGCAAGACAAAATTGAAATCTGAAACAAAATTTCAACAGCTTTGTCTTTCGGGTCAGTCCA
Source organism: Ranitomeya variabilis (assembly GCF_051348905.1). Taxonomy (NCBI): domain Eukaryota; kingdom Metazoa; phylum Chordata; class Amphibia; order Anura; family Dendrobatidae; genus Ranitomeya; species Ranitomeya variabilis. The sequence continues at coordinate 267,609,204 of NC_135235.1, read as the reverse complement.
TCAGTAGAAGCTGGGAGTTGAGGGTAGAGAAGGCTTGACTTCTGTAGAAGAGATATCCGAATTGTTCCTTTATAAAATATTGTTGGCACGTCTATCTGCTCTGTGTAGTCATTTGGATTTATATTAGAGCTGAGCAAAAAGATTTGCCGCACCCTCATATGGCGTCAATAGGCAGCTGGACCAGGGCAGTGCAAACTTCTCCTGGCAATTGGATGCTGACCTGCTGGACTGACTCTTGTGATTACTTGGCCCACTCCATGTCATGACATCGCAGAGTTTGTGAACGAAATAAATATGTCCATGATGCCACAAGAAGTTGCACTTCCCTGATTCTGTTGCCACAGACCATGGTCCTAGGAATGTTTTTGCTCAACGTTATCTTCCAGCCAACTGCCCCAAGCTTTCAAACATAATCCTAGAAAATTCGAGGTGTATCGGACTGAAAGGGGATGAGTTTTGAGCAATCCTTCACCCAAAAGTAGGTATTTAACGTAGGGGGCATTCCCAGGACGGTTTGGTGGGCAGTAAATATGTATAATATATACCCACTTTCCCTGGAGCGCCAGTGGCCACCACTTTCTCCTGGCGTTTCCCAATCTTTCCAAGAGAAGTCTTTAACATTTTTTTGGTATTTTGACTGTGGGTGAGTGGAGATTTGGATGTGCGCAGTAGTGGTGCCCATTACTATGTTGATGTCTAAATGTTTTTTCTGCTTTACACGTTCATCCCTGGCCTTGCTTCAGTTTTTCCATCTTGCCTTCCCTTTTACCGGTCTCCTCCATCTTGCAGCAGAAAATGTGCTTGGTATTTTTTTTTTGCGCTTCAACAGGAGGATAGCGGCCAACCCAGTTAATGGGACCCCATCTGTTATGACTGCCATTACCTAGCCATAGTTTACTGTCTATACCAAGACACATTAATTCAGAAAAGGGCACATAAGGCCAGAGAGAGCCCATAAGGCTACTATCGGATGGCCTCATCTTCGGAGACTGTGTGAATCTGCCCAAGCACATGCAGTCCCTAGAAGAGGACCCAGCTCTGGAGATCACATCACCCTTATCCATTTTTAGGATTTGTAGACCGGTAATGATAAAATCGAGTACCACAATTCCTAGATCGGAAATTATACAGGAAAAAGATGTATATTTGTACCGTGTTAGCCAGTAGATAGAAAAATATTAATATTTGAGAGTCGTCATTGGTTGATACCTTTTATTGGCTAACGGAAAAGATGGTAGCAAATTACAGCTTTCAAGGCTACTCAGGTCTATTCGTCAGGCATAGTGTAACAGAAAATCTGAAGAATCCTATTTATACAGAACAGGGCTCAGGAATAATGCTATCTAATAATAGATAAGACATGTATTGCATTATTCCTGTGTCCTGTTGTGTATAAATATGTGACTCTTCATTTTTTAATTTTTTTTGCATTAGCCTATGCCTGATGAAGAGAACTGAGTAGTCTCGAAAGCTTGCAATTTGTTATCATCTTTTCCATTCGCTATTAAAAGGTATCAACAACTGGAGGACTCTCAAATTTTAATATTTTTCTAGATCAGAAACGGCGACATAGGAAGGATTGGTAATTTGACTATTAAAGGGAGTTTGTCATCACAAATAGACCATTGAAGCCAAGCACAGGTGCTCTGTGCTCCCTTCGTGTGACTAAATAGTTTAGTGCACCTCGTGGGAGACTGCGGTAAAAGAAGCAGATGGGGAGGTGGATTTAAATGATTGGCAACACCGAATGGCATTTCTTTGTAGACTCCCTTTAAGAAAATTAACTGTTTAAATAGTCTCACTTCTGTTAACTCATTTTTTTAAAAGGTTTTGCCAGATTTTTTTTTATATAATCTTTGTTAAAATTTTAAAATCTTTCAATTTTGATAACAGGGCTACTTTAGAGTTGCAAGTCTTGTTTCAGGAAACAACACATGTACAAAGTCAAAATGAACCGACTTCTGACCCTATCTTTTGTAATGAAGCGTGTGCAAAACTCATTGTGTATGGAGGGAGAGGAGGTGAGCTGTGACATTACCCATTGTAGTTGGGTCTGGTGTTATCATCTGTGTACAGAGGTGTAACCAGTCATTGTAATCCTCTCTTAACAATCAGGCTGCGGAAAATCATCCAGAAAGAATTGGAAGTACAGTCTAAAAAAAGTGTAAAAATGTGAAAAATTTCAAAAATTTTTTTTAATGCAGATTGTGATGTGAAAAAAATGGCCATTTTTAAAAATAAATAAATTGTAACCAGGGCTGTGGAGTCGGTAAGCCAAACCTCTGACTCCTCAATTTCCATGACAGCGACACCGACTCCACCAAAATGGACTCCAACTCCACAGCCCTGATTGTAACACAAAAACCTCAAACAAGCAATGGGTCGTTTTCGGAAGAGACGCCCCATTTTTCCCCGAATATCGCAATCTGAGTACGAATCCCAATGCTAAAATTTGACCACTGGTCCCATGACCTGAAATAGACCGCTTACGAGACCGTTTTATTTCGGGTCAGAAGACCAGTCTGCGCGTCGAGGTCCGTGTTTATAAAGATGTCTAAATTATTTTCACAGTGGACTAATTTTTGGAAGAAGCATAACCAAAAAGCCAATCCTCGTGCAACTAATTAGCTTGATGTTTCATGCAAAGGCGTAGAGGAATATTCTGCAGTTTCTGTGTTCGCTGCTTTACGTCCTTCAATATTTTGTCTTTATTTCTGATATCGCCTGCTGACAGACCGCATTCACTGGTTTAATGCCATCACTATTAATTTAAGTTTGTTTTTTTTGCTGTTATATATATTTTTTTTTTCTTAATATTTCATCTGAATTTCATGCCGCTTTCCAATTGATGTATTGCAAATATTTGTGTCACGTGTATTCCATGTTAATGTATATATTTTCCATTAATATCCCGCTGGTTTCCTCTTTGTAGAAGTCTTTTTTGTTGTACTGTTGTATTAATTACCCCTTTAATTACCTTATTTCATGAATCATTTTATGGATGTTTTGCAAATGATATCCTGCTCCAGTATTCACATTAATAGTGTCCTGGTTTCCATCGATGCATTGATATCCTACAGATTTTTTTTTCCCATTGATATTGTGCTTTTTGTGATGTGTTTTTTTATTTTATTTTATTTTTTTAATTTGGAATTTTTGTTTTCCTTGTTTTTTCCATCCAGATCCCCCTACCACTCCCCCACCACCCACAACAACCACCACTACCACCACAACTACCACACCCACCACCACCACCACCCCAGGTATGGTAACTTCATAACATGTGTGTACGTCACTTCCCTGCATGTGCTTTGGTTTGGGGGTGGGGGGAGGGAAAGGGATCGCATTTTTTTCAGGTGGTTTGCAGCCTCTGACCCTCGAGTGAGCTATATTTTATAATTTATGACATTGGACTATCTTAGAGGACTTGTCACTTGCCTTAAATATGTCATTTGTCTTTACCTGGTGTAAATCCCGCTGTTCTCCTGAATCTGGCGTTTTTTCTTTTGTTCCTGCACCTCCGCATTCCGGAGATATGATGCCGTCTTCCCTGTGTATAATAAATCTACTTTTTGGGCCTGGTAGTCGGCTCTTTTCTTGATAACCACACCCAGTTGGCTAACAAGGCTTGATTTTTATACTCCTCGGAAATGGAGACACCAAGAAAAAAAATAAAAACGTCAAATTCAAGATAAGAGGCATTTACACCAGCTTGAAAAATTCCCTATTTACGATAAGTGACAGGTCCTCCTTCAATGGGTCATCCCAGAAACAAGGTATGTCGCCTATCTGTAGACCAGAAAATAAATGGGGATCTCACAGCTGAAACTCACCGAACACAAGTCTCCAGTGGAAGTGGAGACGTACTGAGCATGTGCAGCCACTGCTCCAACAAGGGAGGTGGTCGCACATGCTAAGTACCGCACCACGCACACAAGGGCCTTGGAGATCATCTTTCTTGGGGTGGGTGGGGGTCTCATCAGCTGGACCGCCAGCAATCATGCATTTATCATGTATCCTGTGGATGGGTAATGATTTTTTTTTTTTAGGACAACCCACTTTAATAACTTCATGTGGTCATCAGGGACAGTCCACAATCATTCTCCCATTCTTGGGGTGCGGCCACATCAGACAGAATTGCTAAAGATATTCTGTATGGGTTTGGACAGTGAAAATTTGATTTCAGCTTGGCCAAATTTTACCCAATTTTTGCAGAATCTTTCCCACATGAAAACATCAGATTTTAACCACATCTTGTATTTCTCTTTACAATTTTCTTTTTGGATTTTACTTCTTACAAGATAAAGAAATGAAATCTGCAAGAAAATCCACGTGTTATATAATAATGTTTTATGGCAGATTCAACACACTTTTTTTTACCATCTTGTGTCCTTAAAGGAGAGAAGATTTTTTTTTTCTCCAGTTTTTCTAAAATGGAGTAACTTTGGAAATAGCCTAGATTAAAAATCTCTGTCTCCATAGTAACAGACTACAATCCCTGTGTAGTCAGACCCTGCAGCCTTATTACCATAGGACTGTAGAGACAAAACGGGACATTTTACATGCATTTCTACGGACCGCAGAGATCTAATATATGTGATGCAACATATTTGTCAATTTTGTAAACATAGAAATTGGCTTAAAGGGATATTTCCATCTTAAACATTCATAATGTACACACTCAAATTTTAAGGGTTAATGGTCTGTTAATTGGCACACAAGAGTCATAAATTCAGCAGTAGTCTTCCTGAATACTCATTGGGGCCAGAGCAGCCTACAAGTGATAGACCTTTTTGGACAATGTTTGGCAGCCATTTTTTGCCCATTAATATCTGCCAATTTTGGGGTAACTTTTTATTACCTCTATGCATTACAGCCGCCATAACTTTTGTCGTTTTCTTTTCTATCAGTGTGACTGTATGAAGTTTTGTTTTATGCGAGAGAAATTTTAACGTTTTTTGGCCCATTGTGGGGTCTGGTTGATTGAACTGTTCAAGCAAGATTGGGCAGGTATGTAAGATGGATGGACAAAGTGTCAAGTTTGGAAGTGATCTCCTATTCATCAAAAGGGGAGGATAACTTCCCAATCGATGGGCTTTTAACTGCTCTGACCCCCTACGATCCCGAGCTCCATGTGAATGGTGCAGAGACCGAGCATGTGCACTGCTGCTCCATTCATTCTTCATGAGTGCCAAAAATCAATACAGTGTAGAGCTTGGCTTCTGTTATGGCAAACCCAGCCTATCCATTTCCTATGTGCTAAGTTTGGAAATTATCCCTTAGTCCTGGAATAGGATAACATCCCGATAACTAGAGGTCCAGCCATTGGGACCAACACTGAACCGAAGATCCAGGGCTCTAAAAACTCCTGCTAAGTGAAGACTGATTAAACACACCTCCGCTCCATTCATTCTTCATGAGATTGCCAAAAAACAGCCGGGGGCACCACTTTGCTTTCTTTGGCGGGTCCTTAAAGAAAGTATGGAGCAGAGCACACATTCTCTGCCTCAGTTCTTTTCAGACAGGACTCTTTAGACCTCCATTCTGGGGATTGGTGGAATCCACGGGGATAAAGAAGTTATGTCTTATCCTATGGATAGTACGTATCTTCTAGTCTTGTTACCTGTTAAAGCTTCAAAGGCGTTAGCCTGCAAAGGTAAGTACAGATCATCGAGTAAGATGGAGTGGGAAAGGGCCCCCCTTAATTGAGCCAGAGCCTAGAACCGCTCACAATGAGGTCACTACCACTATGGCAGACCCAGCCTGTCCATATCCTATTTGCCAAGTTAATAAGTTATCCCCTATCCTTGGAATAGCGGATAATTGGGGTCCATCTGTTGGAACCACCACTGATCCCGAGAAACAGTGCTCCAAAGAATCGTTCTAAATGGAGCAAAGGCTAATGAAAGAACATCTCTGCTCCATTCATTCTTAATGGGATTGCCAAAACCCAGCTACAATATCTCCGGCCGTCTCATTCAGAAGGAGATCTTCAGATCTCGTTATCGTTGGTGAGGGGAGGTCCTTGCAGTCAGATCACATCAATCAGGAATTTATTGCTAGGGGTAACTTATAGTCTTGGTACAATACAAAGGTAAGTGCAGATCACAGTAGGATGATGTGGTAGAGGAAGTAGGATGGAGTGGGAACGGTCTCCTGGTTGGGAACCCCTTAATTGAGCTAGAGCTTACAACCGCTCACAAAGAAGTCGTTTCCACTGTGGCAATGCCAGCTTGTCCTTTTCCTATGTGCTAAGTTTGGAAGTTATCGGAATCACTGTGGGTCCAATTGCTGGGACCATCTCTGATCCTGAGAAACAGTGCTCTGAAGAGTCCCATCTAAAGGGGCAAATGCCTCCACTCCATAAATTCTTAATGAGATTGCCAAAAACCAGCTCCACTATCCCTGGTGGTCCCATAGAGAATGAATGGAGCAGAGGTTTGCACGCTTAGCCTCCGCTCCATTCAGAAGGGCTCTCCCGGTCTCTAGATTGTTGGGGGTCCCAACAGTCAGACCCCAACGATCAAGATTGTATCCTTCTAGTCTTTGTACATACCCTACAAAGGTAAGTGTAGATCATAGAGTGGGATGGAGTGGAAGAGGGGGGAAGTAGGATGGAGTGGGAAGGGTCCTCTGGTTGGGAATCCCTTAATTGACTTAGAGCGTAGAGTCACTCACGAAGAGGTCTCTTCAGCTCTGGAAAATCCGTCCTGTCCATTACTTAGATGATCAGCTAATTATTTGATTGGCCTCCATCTAACCCTAGATTTCCACCACAGCGGTTATCTGGGCGAGCTCGTACCAACTGACCTTCCGAATCCAGACCTGCAGTGATCGGGCGGCTTCTATTAAAAAAATGTAATGAGAAAAACCCTTTCGACTCGAACAGTCTAAATTATCAGGCAGGCTGGCCACTCCATCTCCTAGCAACCGTGTGAAACATTATATTACTTTGATTACATTCCGTTTTTTCCCCTTTTTTACGTTTTTTTTTTTTTTTTTTTAAGAACCATGAAACTGTTCACGTCTGCAATCGCTTTTGTCAAACTGTATGTGAAATAGTTGGAAATAGGAGTTTTCCTCACAGTGACACGTCCCCGGTGGCACAGTGTTACGTGACACAGGTGTTTGCCCGGCGCACACAGGGTCAAGTGGTTTATTTATGCTGGTTCCTGTAGTGCATGGTAATTTCCGTGATTTCCCTAATTAAAGGGATTTTCAAGCATGACCGAGCTATTCTGAGCCTCTGGTCTGTCGATTTGCAGTAAATTGCAGCGTGCGCTTCCTTTTCATCCTAAAAAATGCATAAGGAGGCCGAGCCGTGTGGTTATGATAAATGATGCCATATGTAAATGACTGCGTGCTTATCAAGCCCGGGTGGATTTCCAAAGCGCTTTTTTTTGCTCCATGATGTGGAACCAATCGGTCAGTAAAGAAAATTCACAAAGAGATGCCAGATAATGTAATGTACTGTGCAAAAATCCTAATGTTTGATGCAGTTTTGTAAAACAGCTGGACAAACTCATTTGTTATTAATTATTCTGTGTTCTTGGGTATACCATCTTTCAGACATCCCCCAGTTATTGCTGGCATGTCACACTTAAAGGGATTGTCCAGGACTACAGTATGATGCAGGTCATCAGTATCAGATCGGTGGGGTTCTGACACCCCAAGAGATCAACTGTCAAGTGCGGCTTGGATCCACAGTAGAACACCACAGCTCCATCCACTGAGTAGGGGGCCATTCTCAGTACTGCAGCTCCGTTCCTATTAGAGTAAACACTACCTGAGCTGCAGTACTTGGGTATGGCCACTACCCAGTGTACGACGCTGTTCTGCTTCCATTCTTTACACTCTGTACATCCGGCCGCCGCAGGTCCTGCTGTCACCTTATCGTCAGTGGTCCTTGGTGTCGAAGCCCCAACAATCTGTTATTGAATACCATCGGATAGGTCATTGATATCTAGCTCCTGGATAACCTCTTTAGTGGTGGTTTGAGATGTATAAAAAAGTGCAAAATAAAATTGGGAACCGGAGTGAGTTCCTTTTAGTATTGTTGGAAAAAGAAAACCACCCTTTTCCACTGTCTAAACAAAAAAAAAAAAACAAGCAAAAAGATCTGCGATGAACAAATCGATTCACAAGACCCTGGTCCAGTTGGCAGCTCAGCAATTCGATGGCTGCTGGTTAGGAGCCTGGAAAGCCACTTCCTACCTGCCAGCATACCCAGCTGACTTGTTTGATTAGCCGGCCTGGCACAACAATATTGTTGTGGCCAACTAATCAAAAGAGCAGTAGGAGATGCAGGTAGGAGGTGGTTTGCAGGGCTCCCATCCAGCGGCCATCGAGTGCTAAGCTGGTCACTAGACCAGGATCCTCATCTCTGTTGCACACCTATGAAAAAAAGCAATTGGCAAATCTGTGGTCTGTCCAACATTTCACAATGTTTGCCTGTTTTAGGTCCCGAGATGGTAGACTACAACCTTTTTTCCTACCCACTTATTAAAAAAAATAAAAGTTTTGAGGTTGGCCCAAAAAAATTTCATGTGTACAGAGGAAGAAAAAGTCCACTTTGCTGTTCTAGGAAAATTAATCCTGATAATTTCATGCAGGATTAGTCTAAAGAGCAAAAGAAGATATCTTCAGATAACTTGTATCCATTTCTGTCCCATGTAAATAATGGTGACCCATTTTGCATCTTTGTTCTCTTAAGAATGCAATTGTAACATCAACTGATCTTCACAGTACCATCGAAGGAACTAAAGAATCCAGTCTATCCATAAACAGAGAGATGGTGAGGAAAAATGTAGCTAATATAAATCTCCTGGTCCAGATGAATTACATCCTAGGGTTCTGAAAGAGCAGCAGCAATTGCAGAACCACTAGCCAAAATCTTTGAAAAATCCTGGAAAACAGGAGAAGACTCAGAAGATTAAAGAAGGGCAAATGTCCCTATCTTCAAAATAGGAAAGAAGACGGAGCCAGGAAATTACAGGCCAGTGAGGCTGGCTTCTATACCAGGAGAAATCTTTGAACTAATTATTAAACAGCATGTAAGTACTTGGAAAAGAATACCGTAATTAACCAGAGCCCGCATGGGTATGTAGCAAACAAGTCATGCCAGACTAACCTAATTTCCTTCTATGATGGAATCACTGACTGGGTGGATCAGGGAAATGCGGTGGATATAGTATATCTCGAGTTCAGCAAAGCATTTAGTAAAGTATCTCATATTATCCTTATTGCAAAAATGTCCAAGTATGGGATTGACAAGGCTAGGGTTAGGTGGATTCATAACTTCCTCAGTGATCGTACTCAAAGAGCGGTAATAAATGGTTTCACATCCAATTGGAAGAGTATTTCAAATGCGATACCACAAGGCTCTGTCCTGGCCCCAGTGTTCAACATTTTTATACATGATCTAAATAAGGGAACTGAAGGTAAACTAATCAAATTTGCAGATGATGCAAAGCTAGGAGGGATAGCTAACACTAGAGAAGACAGAGAAAGGATTCAGAAGGATCTAGAAAAGCTTGAACAATAGACAACGACTGATCAAATGGTATTTAACAGGAAGGGATAAATGCAAGATTCTACATATGGGCAAGAAAAATGAAAATTGCATTTATAGAATGGTAGAAATAGAACTAAGCAACAGCACGTGTGAAAAAGACTTAGGTATACTAATAGATCTCAGACTACATATTCCCTTTAAACGGGCATTGAGCAGATTTGCAATAAAAGGAGAGGTCTAAAAGTTTTTTTTTTCCATGTTAATATACGATAAGGAACGTGCCAACCCTGATGAAGCTACAAGAGTAACTGTACTGTACTATTTACTATTACTGGAGTCACCCACACTGATTGGTGAAGTGAAAAGACTGAAGAGCTCTTCTCGAAAAGTGAAAGCAGCTGAATAGAAAGTCTGAGCCCACCTTTAGCGAACAGGAAGAGGCCGCTCTTGGCTCAGAGCTCTCCATTTTCATTTTAACAATTGCCGAGGGTCTCCGCAATCAGCCACCTCATCAAAACCTTACATGTTAAAAGATTTTTGGAAAAGTCCGGCTAATATTCACATGTGGTTATGTGGCATCTATCTTTTGGTTTTGAAGGATGACAAAAAATAAAATATATATTTCCCCCTTGAAATAGTGCCAGGTTTGTCTCTGGCTTGTCTGGTATTACAGATTAACGCTATATATATTTTTTTGATATATATCTTGGCCAGTCCAAAAGTGTTAACACGAGAAATGCAGTTCTGTCAACCGGCATCATGTTATAAAGGAGACTGATGTGGGATAAGATTTTGTAATTTATTTTTTTAATATTTATTTAAATCTCTGCTCATTCAGGGCTTGGAGTCCAGTGGGAGGTCTTAATTAGCTGCAAGGCTGTCAATTACTGAGTAAAACCTCCCACTGGACTCTTTAAAACTGGACTATACGGAGACTAATTTATATGCCTGCTTATTCTGGGTTTAGTAGTCCAGTGAGCGGTATCGCTCAATAATGGAGTCTTTCTGAATGTAGATCACGAATTAGCACCTCCCACTGGACTCTTAAGGCTCAGAATGAGTGGAGATTAAAATGAATAGCGTACAAGTTATGCTGCGTCTTTTACCCCAAGACAATATATCGATCTTCTCGGCTCCTCTTGACCTATAACATGATGACAGGTCCCCTTCAAATTGAAGCTCTACCTTGGGCGACAAAAAGGGCTTAATACAAACTTGGAACCAAAAAATGTATCTAAGCGAGGCCAAAACTCCAGAGTCCCCAAGAGTTATATTATTGGGCCCCTACTGCCCATAGTTCCTTTGGTCCTAGAAGGTTGTGCTCCTTTCAGGACTGGAGGTAAGTGTGAGGTGTCTCTCTGGTGTATGACTGTCACGTTTTCCCTTGTCTTACAAATTCAATGCTGTGTGAGATTCATTATTGCTTGTGTATTATCTGTTCCCTTTATTTTGTCCCATTTTTCCCTTTTTTTGCATGCTGTTCCTTCCGTTTCCTCCCTTCCTCCTCCTCTTCCCGTGTGTAGACGCAAGTGCAACGACAGAGCCTGCGGTTCACGGTTGGTATCAGCTTTCTGTTCTCTATTTCCAGATGCCAACAAGCCATGCCAGTAGTGTAAAGGGATAGTAGAACGCCTCCATCACCGGGCCGGGGCAAGGAGAACGGCGATCTATTACTTATTGCCCATTGTGTCCATTCTAGCATCGATTGTATCCATTTATTTGGCTTCACATCTAGTGGTGGGTTCTGTGGTCCATTAGATTCAGAACTAGATCTCTTTCCAACGTCGGGCCTGGCTTGTTGCTCTGTTTGGTTTGTCTTGTCTACATTCTGGTCCTTTCCTGAGACCTGTGCATGAAATGCATGACTGCACTAATGGCTAATGCGGCTGGTGGGACCTGCAACGTTCTGAAACACTCTTGCGCAAGTCTTTACACGTTTTGCAAGAAAAAGTACAGTTTTTTCATATCTTGCTGATATTTATGCTAAAAATGCACGAAGCGGAGATGAAATGTGTGAAAAGTCTTGACCTGCTAGATGAGGGTCGAGAGAAATCCAGGAACCAGGGCACCAGACGTCCTCCTTTGGGTAACTTTATTGGTAAAGAAAAATTAAAATTTCTCTTCCATGCACGGGCCTTTATTGAGCCATAGAAAATGAAAGAGATGCATTTCTATGGCTTGATAAAGGCCCTGTGTGGCTGAAACGTGATTTTTCTCGACCAAAAGGAGGACTTCTTGTGCCCTGGCTCCTGGATTTCTCTGTATTGCCACAACCTTGTGGAGGGTTGCACCAAGTGTGTATGGACAACACAGCGATGCACGGGACCCATTTATTGCTAGGATGAAAGTTAAGATACGTAATGGAATTTTGTCTAGACAATTGCTAAACTAGGAAGTTTTGGGTGACAGTGCCAATTGGATAAATGCTGGACGATCACATAGATTTTCAGGCAATAGGCAACCATCTATGTGTATCGAGCTCTGTCTATACTTCAGACAGCCTATGTTGGGTGAACAGGAGGATGGATGGGGCATTTTTAATTTCAGCATCCTAATCTTGGTTCCTTAAGGCTTCCACGTTCTCTATTGACTAAACATGCAGGGTTGAATGGGTGAGTCAGGTGGAATACTGAGTCAGGCCTCATCTGGAATACTGTGTCTAGTTCTGGGCACCACATTTTAAAACAACATTTTAAAAACTGAAGCACGTTCAGAGAAGAGCTACCAGGATGGTGAGCGGACTGTAAAGTATGTCCCACGAGGAACGGTTATAGGATCTTTGAATGTTTAGCTTGCAAAAACGAAGGCTAAGAGGAAACTACAAAAATCTAAAGGGCTGTCACAGTGTAGAGGGATCATCATTATTCTCATTTGCACACGGAAACATGAGAAGCAATGGAATGAAACTGAAAGGGAGAAGAGACAGATTAGACATTAGAAAAACTTTGACAGTGAGGGTGATCAACGAGTGGAACAAGCTGCCAGAGAGGTAGGCAGTAGTGATGAGTGAGTATACTAGTAGCTCGGGTTTTCCCAAACACGCTCGGGTGATCTCCGAGTATTTGTTAGTGCTCAGAGATTTAGTTTTTGTCCACACAGCTGGATGATTTGCGGCTACTAGACAGCTTGAATACATGTGGGGATTCCCTAGCAACCAGGCTTCCTCCACATTTACTTAGGCTGGCTAGCAGCTATAAATCATGCAGCTGCTTCAACAAAAACTAAATCTCCGAGCAGTCACAAATACTCGTAGACCACCCGAGCAACGAGTATACTCGCTCATCACTAGTGGGGAGTTCTCCTTCAATGGAAGTCTTCAAACAGGGGCTAGACAGACATCTGTCTGATATGGATCAGTGAATCCTGCATTGAGCAGGGGGTTGGACACGATGACCCCGGACGTCCCTTCCAGTTCTAACATTCTATGAGTAGCTGTCTCCAATAGCAATCCTCCAACATCTTAGGTGATAATTGATTGATGGATGGGGTTTGACTGCTGGGACTTGAACTAATTGGCATAACAAGGCACTTTTAGGGCACAGTTAGACGGCCGTATAAATCGGACCAAAATCGAATTCAGTGTACGGACTGGCCGGCAGCTTTCCTGGCCCGAGCGGGATAGCTGCACATAAATATATATAGCTGTCACTCTTGGATTGGTAGACCTGCCGGCCAGTCCGAAAATTGAGTTCTGACCTCTTTCCTAATTATATGGCCGTCTGACTGTCGAACATTGTAGGTTTCAGCGGTCAGACCCCGCACTGATTAGTAAGTTTTCTTCTGTTTTGTGAATCGGTGATAACTTATTTTCACCGGACATCCGCTATAAGTGTGTGATCACTAGCGATGAGCGAATATACTCGTTGCTCAGGTTTTCCCAAGCACGCTCGGGTGATCTCCAAGTATTTGTTAGTGTTCAGAGATTTAGTTTTCATCGTGACAGCTGAATGATTTACAGCTACTACCCAGCCTGAGTACATGTGGGGATTCCCTAAAAGCCAGGCAACCCTCACATGTACTCTACTCAGCCTGGGTAGTAGCTGTAAATCATTCAGCTGAGTCGATGAAAACTAAATCTCCGAGCACTAACAAATACTCGGAGACCACCCGAGCAACAAGTATACTCGCTCATCAATAGTGATCACCTTTTTTACAGTTCTGAATTTGATTTGATGATACTATAGGGCCCCATACACATGTTATCGGACACTGCCAACTTTTTTTTTTGCTGGGAGTGGTCAACTATCCAGTGCGTATGGTGGCTACTGACTATCCCCCGACAGATAATGTCTGGGAAGAGAAGTATCCGTTAGTTAGCACTTTACTAATGGCTCTGATGATGAGATAGCTAGCCAAGATGTATGGGGCACCTTAAAGTTTATATCTTCCAAGATCTCTAACAACAAAGATCCATCTACACAAATATATTACTTCACTATTATTTTATCCTGATGCCAACAATCGTAAGATTATGTTGCAAATTAATTAGAGTTAAGCAAAAGCCTCCTACCTGCCCGTATCCGCAGCACCATTTCTGATTAGTTGGCCCCACTCAACGTCATCATTGCTGTTCTGCACACATTATGTCTCACTGGGCATATTAATCACGAGGCGCCAGGGATGCCGGAAGCTAGGAGGTGGTTACGGTCTGGTGGCCACAGACTACCAATGTGGCCACCAGACCAGGGCCCTGCGAACCTACTTGCTGAACACTAATGTAGACCTCACAGTTTGCCAGTGTAAGACCCTGTTTCAGGTGGCTTATTGATGGAAGTTTTTAGCATCTGTATTATGGCACAAGTCCCACCCTGACGACGATGCGACCCTCCTAAACTAGCCGCATCCTAGATCCTCAAGATTCTGTTAGTTCCGTCTGAGACTTCTCGCCATGATACAGACCCTAAATTGTGCCCATTTAAATGACACCTTACCCTGTCTACTGAAGGGAAAGTTGTGCTAATGTCTTCCCTTGTTTACTTTTTTCAGATCCATTCCTTATTTATTAGAGTTTAAGATAGGAATTGATCTCTTAGTGCACCAGGATTTCACTGTAAATACCCCAATACACATTAGGCTAAAGTCAGCTGATCCCGCTGATATGGTATGGGTGGGGTTGGCTGACAGTCTAATGCAGAGGTCCCCAACGTTTTGGATCTTGAGAGCCACATTCAGCCCTGACAGAGGGTCGCGAGCCACATTCAGCTCTCGCCCCCCTCACTATAGTGGCAACCAAAGCCCCCATTACAGGCATAATGGTTACCAAAGCTTTTCCACAAAAATCAATCACCCCAAAGCAGTATACAAAGATCCAGGGGTTCCTACAATACCCCCATTCAGTATTCTCCTATAAAGCACTCCCAAGACACTGTCTCATTCAGCTTCAAACACTTCCTCTGACAGGTGGTGTCATCTTGTCTCCAGCGTACCATGCTTAATTCATCTCAAAACCCCTAACACCAGTATATGTGCATCCAGATCTGCTCTTCTGTGCAGGGCTGCTCACAAAATTCACCATCTTCAGATGTGCTCTTCATACCTGTTTGATAGAACAGGAGCTAATGCACCAAGCTGACAGACAGCCACGAGCCACAATTCATGGGACCGCGAGCCACATGTGGCTCCCGAGCTACAGGTTGGGGACTGCTGGTCTAGTGCTTATGAGGGACCTTCAACAGATAATGATCGGGGAATATCAACAGATAGATAATTCTGGCAGCATCTCTCTCAGCGAGATCACAGGAGCTCTCTGATGAGTGAAGCATTCCTGTGCATGGCGGAGTAGGGAGGGAGAGCTGTCGGCTAAACGCTCATTCAGTTGACAGTAGTTTATGTATGTGGGTCTTAAAGGGGTTGTCCTGCTTTAAGCTACAAGACTGCAGTCACTCTAATGCGACTGGAGACTTGAGGAGCCTTACATCGTGCGCTGTCAAAATCTTCTAGTACCAGGACAATTGAGAGAGGCCTGACACGTCTAGTCTGAATGTGACTGGGAGTATGCATTCTGCTAGCCGCTGAAAATCCTCGAAGCATGTGTGATGTGAGGATTAGCTACTCTACAATCATAGTGACTGATGTCCTGTCGCATAAAACCAAACAACCCCTTTAAATTATGGATAAGTGGATATGCTTTGCAGTGTGCACACATGGGTGCAAGTAGCAATGTGCATCTTACCTTATGTTCGGAACCCCTTTAAGTAATTCCTCCAAGTTTAGGGGTCTTGTCCCTAAAATGTTAAATAGTTGCTTAGAATCTATATTGATAGATGCAATACAGTTTGTTCCAGGAATAGGGCAGGGACAAAAATTAGATATAGATAGATAGAGTGGGATATGGATATATATATATATATATATATATATATAGAGAGAGAGAGAGAGAGAGAGAGAGAGAGAGAGAGAGAGAGAGATCAATCTAATTCAAGGACTGGGGAGATATGTCTATCCAATTTCTTTAAAGGGGATCTCTCACCACCTGTGACATGTAGCTTTTAGTAAATGCTTAAATTCTTTATATAAGGCCAGTTCTGTCGCATTTTTTTTAATAATTTTGTGTTGTACCATTCTTCCATCTTTGAACATAAAGATTGTGAATTTATTGATCACTGGGTGCTACCAGTTGAGGGCGTGTCCCTGTGCAGCCTGACAGCGTCCAATCAGTGCTGTCTGTTCAGGGACACACCCCTTAGACCGGAGTAATGGACTGTTTACTAATAAACATTGCGGAGGAATAGCAGAGGCACAATGCGGAGCTTTGTCGGGGGTATTATAGCCGGTGCCGGGCTGGTAACGTAGCCTCTGATATTAGAGTACTGTGGATATATCCTTCTCTATTTCTTGCTTGGATTGCTCTCCCGGTTCAGTAGGGCGTTACGCTGTGTATCCTCAGCACCTTCATCTAATTAGAAGGTCTGAGGTTCGGAGACGCGTTCCCCGCATATACATTGTGACATTCTGTCTGTATACATTAATTTCCAGATACAGTCTGCAGAGAAGTTTAATCAGGAGGAATTTATCAGCACTCCTCTTGTATAAATGATCCACTCGCTGACAGTTTGCATTACTCCTCCTCCCAAGCTGGAGAGGATTTATTATTATTGGTTTGCCGGCGTTGGCTTTAATCAGGATTCTTTACATGCACGAGGCTGCGATTGCCTGACCTCCTTCCTTCTCGCTCTCCTTGTTTTCGTCTTCGCTACAGTCGCCACTTTCGGTCTCTTGCTCCCTTTTCTCGTTCCTGCTTTTTTTTCGTAACTCTCTACCTGCTTATTTGCTTTTCCCTTTTTTTTTTTTTTGTTTTAGCCCTTTTAATCATGTCTCTACTGACAATATATACATATATTACTCCTGCGAGCTCACGATGAACGACGTGCTGTCTAAAAAGAATCTATAATTGTAAATGCAATGTATGTGTTGCTGCCTGTGCAGCTGCTTCACCTGCAGACGTAAATCCCATACATGGCCCCCCGAGGGCATCGGGCCTGCCAGTTCCTGTTTAATTGCCCGAGTAGCTCCCAGCACATGTATGTTATTATCGTACCACTGTGCTTCAAGCTCCTCCACCGCTACCTCAGACGCTGTAGGCCAAATACTAAGAATCTGCTAAATAAGCATCGGTTGTCACAACCGTAAGATGCTTGTTAAGTGCAAAATCTTAAATTCAGAAAATTAGGAATGGTATGAATTGAGAAAAAGGTGAAAGCTTTCTTACGGAAATCGCCACTCCCCTGGGATCTAATGATAGTATGGATTCAAAAGAATTCAAGGTGCTCATCAACTAGTGTGCTCATATAGGGGAGCCGACTGGGGGGGGTCACTTGTGTATTCGTGCCGACTGGGGGGGGTTGCTCGTGTAGGTGTCCCGGTTGGGGGGGTCACTCGTGTAGGCGTGCCGACATGGGAGGTCATTCGTGTAGGCGTGCCGACTGGAGGGGGGGTCGCTCGTGTAGGCGTGCCGACTGGGGAGGGGGTCACTCGTGTAGCCGTGCCGACTGGAGGGGGTCGCTTGTGTAGGCGTGCCGACTGGGGGGGTCGCTCGTGTAGGCGTGCCGACTGGGGGGGTCGCTCGTGTAGGCGTGCCAATTGGGGGGGCGCTCTTGTAGGCGTGCGGACTGTGGAGGGACACTCATGTAGGCGTGCCGACTGGGTGTGCACTCGTGTAGGCGTGCCGACTGGGGGGACCTCGTGTAGTTGTGCTGACTGGGGGGGTCGCTCGTGTAGGCGTGCCGACTGGGGGGGTCGCTCGTGTAGGCGTGCCAATTGGGGGGGCGCTCTTGTAGGCGTGCGGACTGTGGAGGGACACTCATGTAGGCGTGCCGACTGGGTGGGCACTCGTGTAGGCGTGCCGACTGGGGGGACCTCGTGTAGGCGTGCCGACTGGGGGGACCTCGTGTAGGCGTGCCGACTGGGGGGGTCGCTTGTGTAGGCGTGCCGACTGGGGGGGGCGCTCTTGTAGGCGTGCGGACTGTGGAGGGACACATGTAGGCGTGCCGACTGGGTGGGCACTCATGTAGGCGTGCTGACTGGAGGGGTCGCTCGTGTAGGCATGCCGACTGGGTGGGCATTCATGTAGGAGTGCCAACTAGGGGACCTCGTGTAGGCGTGCGGACTGTGGGGGGACACTCGTGTAGGCGTGCGGACTGTAGGGGGACACTCGTGTAGGCGTGCCAACTGGGTGGGTACTCGTGTAGGCGTGCCAACTGGGTGGGCACTCATGTAGGCGTGCCGACTGGGGGGACCTCGTGTAGTTGTGCCGACTGGGGGGACCTCGTGTTGGCGTGTCGACTGAGGGGGTCACTCGTGTAGGTGTGCTGACTGGGTGGGCCCTCATGTAGGCGTGCCAACTAGGGGACCTCGTGTAGACATGCCGACTGGGGTGGGACACTCGTGTAGACATGCCGACTGGGGTGGGACACTCGTGTAGGCGTGCTGACTGGGTGGGCACTCGTGTAGGCGTGCCGAATGGAGGGACCTCATGTAGACATGCTGACTGGGGGGGACCCCATGTAGTCGTGCCGACTGGGTGGCCACTCTTGCAGACATGCCGACTGGGGGGACCTCGTGTAGGCGTGTCGACTGGATGGGCGCTCGTGTGGGCGTGCCGACTGGAGGGGCGCTCGTGTGGGCGTGCCGACTGGGTGGGCACTCGTGTAGGCGTGCCGACTGGGTGGGCACTCGTGTAGGCGTGCCGACTGGGTGGGCACTCGTGTAGGCGTGCCAACTGGGGGGGACCTCGTGCAGGCGTGCCGACTGGGGGGGGGGGTCGCTCGTGTAGGCATGCCCACAAAGGGTGCATGCCAAATAATGCTGAGTTTTAATTGTAGCAGTCCAAATAAATACATGTGTGACCCTTCATCAGACTTACAGATTGCTTGTGGTTGACGAAACCAAGTGGTGAGTATACACTGAGAGGGAAGTGACAATTATATATACTCCATACATAGTACTGTCACTTTGTTCTCAGCGTTTACTCTCTGCTTGGTCCCGTCATTGTCATACAATCCATACGTCTGATGAAGGTCTGCTTTAGAGAACCCAAACATCGTTCATGTATTATTTTGAATTGCTCCAATTTACTTTCAGCATTACTATTTAGAGTGCCAAGTTTTTTACATCCCTATTGGGATGTCGACTCTACTTAAGTGGTCTGCAATACCTGACAAGGCCTGTAGACCAACGTGGCTCTGTTTCCTGAAGAATACTCTACTGCATTTTCCAGCACTACTCCAGTTTACGTTTTTTTTCCTCTTTCTGCATGTCTGCAGCATGTGGCATCTTTGCATGCTGTGCACGACCAGATCATTGCATGCTGGTAAATGCCTGACCCCGGTGTTACCTTGCTCCTCTTTCTTTGTGTGTTTGATATGTTTTGTTATTGTGCGTTTGTCACAGTCCAGAACTGTTGTGCCTGTAGCGTATTGTAATGTGTGTTTCTGGGTTAGGATACCTGCACGTACGGCGCATGCCTCCACGTACCCATTATGTAGGGCTGCCAATCTGTCCAGGTGATCCGATCCGGACGATATGCTTATGCATCCACATTGGAGTATCAGATTTCAGATGGTGACATTGTTCTTTGGTCTTTTTTTTGTCGCGGAGATTGGTTCACGTTCTTGATGTGCCTTTGCCTTCATGTCTGATTTTGCAGATTCTGCCCTTCGTTCGTCTTCTCCATTGTGCGCTTTAAGCTGTCATTCTTTTTGTCCCCTAACTAACCTGGTCTCCTTTGTTCTTCCCATTACTGGTCTGTGATCTCTTCGACATTGTCCTGCTGGGCATTATGCCCTTTGCATTATCCTATATGTCAGCTCACTGCTTGGCTTTCCATTATAACCTGCTGTGAAGACTTGGTCATATTCCTACACCTTTCCTTAATGCTCTTGATGAACCTTGCATCGCTCCGTTACCATCTGTCCTTCTGTCCTCTTTCTTCTAGTGCACTCTATACTGGTAGTTTATCGTACGTCGTGATGATAATTGTTCATCTTCTTTCTGAAGATAAATTAGCTTGTTCCTCTCTCCTTCCTCTCTTCGGTCTTGAGTTTTCCCATTTTCCTCACTTCTCTTGTTTAATCTCCTGTCTTTATTGCATATTTAGGGTTTATTATTCCCTTTGTTCATTATTCCCATGTCGTGCTTGACAATTCCCTTTTCTCCAATGCTCATGAATGTAATCCCAGTGGCCCTTTCCCACCGATATATCTGCATCCTGGTGATGGCTTTCAGTACATTGCGGTTTTCGGCTGCTTATTAAAGTCTATGGAGGCAGGGGAAGGGAGGTGCTGACTGAGAAGCAAAGTGAAACATAGAGGCACAGACCTACAGGTAGCAATTCTACTGGTTTCCAGTAAGTGTTTCATCTCAGCACAGGGATAAATTCAAAGCTCAATTTCTCAGTACTCCTTTGTAATGTTCCCCATGATGCTGCTTTCCACTAAGTGTTTATCTCACCACAGAGCTAAATTCACAGCTACATTGCTCAGTACTAATTTAGAGTGCTTTCACTGTTGCTTTCCAGTAAGTGTTTCATCTCCCCACAAAGCTGAATTCAGCTGCATTGCTAAGCCCTGCTGCATAATGTCCTGCTATGTAGAGGTAGCAGCAGCATGGAGGACAAACGGTAATGCTTCATGTCTGTGTGTGCTGTGTATGGGAGACATCATCGTAAATAATCTCCACCCACTAGCACAGAGACAACTGAAAATTAGAGAGAGAACTTAGAGGAGAAAAATACAGGATACAAGTCATATAATGGTTAGAAATTTTGTTATTCCTCCTTTTTTTTTCTGGAAAGTCACTTGAAACAGGTACGATTTTAATTAAGCAGTCTTTAATGTTGTTTGTCAGCTTTATAGTTGTGTGTGCCAAAGGCTCTTGGGTCGAAGCTAGGCTCCACAAGGTCCTTAATGTTGAGTCCTGTAGTTGTGGTGTCATGCAGTAAGTCTTGTATCCGCAGCCTCCCAAACCGCACGCTCAGGATTCTCTCCTCCATTGTCCTTATTCTTTGTCTGACTGCTGCAGACCATCTATCGTTCCCCTCTTCTTTCATCGATCTGCCGTGATCTCTACACATTCTCAAGCTTTGCCGTTTATCCCGATGTCCTTTAACACTTCCAATTCTAGGAGCTGGGCGATAAATTAGCTTTCTGTGATAACTCTTAAAAAAGGCGCAGTAGTAGGAAGATTTTAGAATGTGCTTTTTAATGAGTATATGTTTCCTAGGAGAGATAATTAGGGAAATTCTGAAGGCAAACTATGCATTAAACGGATTAGTTTGCCATTTTATTACAATCCTGGGGGTTGTGTTAACATCAGTAATATATTTATACGGTTTAACAATCTGGGGCACAAACAGTTACTTGAGGGAATAAGGTATCCTCAGTGATTAAGACACATGTGAAAGATGAGAATTTCATTCATACAGACTTAGTTGTCTGTTCTTCTGTCTTTAGGAGCGAACCGCTCCTGCCTCCTAGCTTGCTGAGTGGCGGTGCGCTCTTAAAGATTGACATTTGACACCAATGGTATGGTTGCACTACTAGTCTGTTCTTTCGCCAATGCAGCTTTGCCCCTGAAGCCTCAGTGGAGCACAGGGGTACCAAGACTGTCCGAATCAAACCATCTTCAGAACAGTGCATGCAAGTGCACTCTGCTAGTCGTAGAACCCGTCCACTACCATAGATTGCGGCGGTGACCAATAACATAGGCAATGAGCAGCACACATTAGAAAGAAAGAAATGACAACATTTGTTTTTATAAACTCTTTGCGAGTTTAACCATTTTAAAAAGTTGAGACAACCCCTGTTAGACGTTGGCTCTATTTTGGATTATGGTTGTTTCTAATCTCAAGTATAAAAAGCCGACCGGCATGTTGGTACAATTTACAAATTTTAAGGCTGCTTTTTTGTTATCTTCAATAGCTGTTGACTGCTTGTTGCTTTTGACCCTCCCATGCACACTGTTTTGTCGAGGGTGCATAGGTTTTAATTACAGAGAAGGAAGTAAGCTACTGCCAGATCCCTCTGGTGTGGAGCATTACCTACCCTAAAACAAAAAAAAATCAGTGCCAAAATGCAACATGCCCAACCCTTCTTCCTAGGGAATCCTCCCATACACAGATAGATAGTATGTCCGACAGAAATTGACGAGTTTGGACAAGCTTAAAGCCATAGTCTGCCTTAGTCGTTTTCATGATAAAAAGGCATTTCTTAGTGATCACAACCATAGAATTGTAGAAAACGTAGTTTTTCCTTCTGTATTTTTAGGTGGAGCGTTGCATTTTTGTTTTGTTTCTTATTGTATAGGTCAGTGTTCCCCAACTCCGGTCCTCAAGAGCCATCAACAGGTCATGTTTTCAGGATTTCCTTAGTATTGCACAGGTGATGATCACATTACCTGGATAGGCAAGCATTCAATCACCTGTGCAATACTAAGGAAATCCTGAAAACATGACCTGTTGGTGGCTCTTGAGGACCGGAGTTGGGGAACACTGGTATAGGTTGTATTCTAAGAAAATGCTGCTCTTTTCTGTCCACTAATGGTGCAGCTGTAGTATCATTTCTATCTTGGTTCATACATCTAAGTGACTATCCAACTTGCACAACGAAGGCAGGGCGCCCTAACAAGGTGCTACTCTCCAGGCCACAAGTTCTTGACCACCTAGCCATCCTACAGCCATCTACACCAGCTGTATAGATTTTGTCTTTATTTGGATGTGAACACAGGGCCTCAAGGGAACACCGATAGCCATCATCCATGTGCTCCTGCTGCCCTTATGGCCACTTGGCGCTCAAGCATATAACGGATGTGCACAGAGCCTACTTGTCTCCTTACAACACAATGGTAGACACTTCTTGTGCTGTAGAATGATTCCTCCATTTGGTAATTGGTTTGGGGGGAAAAGGGGCATGTTCCCTTTGAGTCTATACTTCTACAGAAAAATAAAATCTACCTGGGACAATTTCCAGCTATTTCCAGCTTCTATACTAATTTCTGTATTCCTCCATTTCAAATTGGTGGAACATATGATGGCTGAGCTACAATATAACCCCATAGACATCTGTGAATGCTGTCTAATGGCTCTATACCACTCCGAGTTTGTACGGACCAAGAATTAGACCTTGTGCATGAGACTTTATTAGCTTGCTTGTGTGTACGTTAGAGCAAAGTTGGCCAAACACACTTATTTATGAGGAACCCACTGAAAACCTTGTGAATAGGGGTCTCCAAGAGTTGTATTTCAACACTACTCCTTTTGGTTTTAGAATAGGTAATACTCCTCACCAGAGGTATCTGGCAGTGGCTTACAGCAATAGACGGGTCAAATGTCCCAAGGCATTAAAGATTGACAATCATTATGCTTTACAACTTAGTTTTAGCTTGGAGGTACCCTTAACAAATGATTATGGACATCTATTATGAAATAAATATAATGCAGAAATACAATAGAGAAAAATCAGTGGAGCTGCGCGTTGTCCCTGGAACATGTCCATGGAAGTGAGCAGAAGAAGCCTGATCTTCTGGTGTGCAGTACAGTTTGGGAAATGTTGTATTGTAAAGTATATAATGATAATCTGTGTAATTAAAACCACTGATGGGTGACATGCTAATATTGGATATCTGGGAACTAAAGCTCCGGTCAGGGGTGGGATACTTTAGACAGCAATTGAACAGTCAGTACTAGAAGTTGATGTGTTGGAAACAACAACAAAAAAATGGACAAGTGTAAGGATCTGATAGACTGTGACAAACTAGGTATCTGAACATCTCCAAAATAGCAATCCTTGTAGGGTGTTCTTGGCATTTGGCGACTGTTTTTGGTATACAGTGGTTCTTGTAGCTCGAGTCCAGTACACAGCAGGTATAGTGGGTGTTCTTGGTATACAGAAGGTCTTATGAAGTGTTCCTGATGCAGTTGGATGTTCCTACCAAAAGTGGTGCAAGAAAAGATAATCGGTGAACTATAGACCAGGTCATGCATGCCCAAGGTTCATTTAGGTAGTAAAAATGTAGGCAGTCAGGTCTGTGCCTATTGAAGAGCTACCAAAGGAACGCCTTGTGGGGTGTTACCGGTATACAGCGAGTCTTATGAAGTGTTGCCAGTCTACTGCATGTCATGAGGTGTGATCCTGATATACGCAGGTTCTTGCGTGTTGTCCCTGGTATAGACTAGCTTTCCAGCAAGTAAAACGTTAGTTCTAGAATTTGATAATATACAAGTGTAAGGTCATGAATGACTGTAACAAATTGTGATCATAAAGCACTAGGTCAGTGCAGCGCCCCAGAGTCCTGGTCGTTGCAGTACTGTGGCTCCGCCACTAAGGGTGGGCTATGGTACGTCTGATGGCACTGAAGGAGTTCATCTGATCAGGTATCACAGACACCAATACATTTCACCGCCGGGCCTCCAGGGGGAGCTAAGGGTTCTATTCATTAGGCCACTCCTCACACACTGGTAAAACTGGGGGTCAGGCAGGAAGTTAGACAGAAAGCTGACTGGGTTGGAACTAGGCAACACCTTGTGGCAGAAGGTGTTGCAGGAGAAGATTCGGTAGGGTCTCTGTCAGGAGTGGGATCCTGACAGAGACTTGGCAACTAGAGAGAAAGCAACGGGACCGTGCCTGCTCAGTATAGCGGCGGTGCCCAAGAAGGGATTGGAAGCGAGATAGATTGTGCTGAGTGAGAAACGAGATCAAAGCGACAAGGAGAATACCAGTAGGGGTCGTGCTGTAAGATCGAGGAAACATTCTACTGAGGCGCACAACCAGCGGCCGGAACGCCGAGGGAGTATTACAATATTCAGCTTCAAGCAATACTCTAAACAGCGGCAGGACAGTCAGTCTAAGGCGGGCTGTCTCACTTAAATCACCTATGCAGTCTTGGGGGGGCAACTTGTGGAGAGGGGCGACTCTAGGGTCCCGGAAGAGCTCCGAGCCTACCCGTCAAACGGGTGCCGTTCTAACCGTAACATCAGGGAGGAACGGAGAATTAGCAGAACATCATCTAATTGAGTTGTGAGGGAACTTAAGAAACGGACACAACAGTTGTGGGGACTTTCCGTAAGCACAGCAGGGAAGGACCGCAACACATAGCGCTAGAAGGAAGGCACAGATTTCCACCTGCTAAGAGAACTCTGGAGGTGCCATTGGACCAGCCGGACTTGCGCAGCCTGGCTATCTGGACTCCGGACTGAGGACCCAGAGATCTTCAGTAAAGAGGTAAAGAGACTGCAACCTGGTGTCCTCGTTATTTACTGCACCGCACCACTACAGCGTCACCATCATCATCCATCATATCTTTCACTGTACGCCCCTCAGCAGGGTCACGGACCGGGCCTAGCCACCGTGACAACCCCAGAGCAGAGACTCAGAGGCCCGGTACCGGGTACCCCTCGGCCCTGCGGCAGTGGGGGCGCTACATCAGAATATCTCCAAAACAGCAAATATTGGGGAATTTTCTCTGCATACAGGTCTTTCAGTTTCTGGTGAACTACAAGTTTTGTGGAGTGCCTCTAGTAGATCTAGTGGGGGTGATCCCATTATATATGGAAGGTCTTGTGGAGTTTTCCTAATAAACTTGTTAGCACCTATTAAAAATGGTGAGAGTAGGCCATCCAATCTTTTTCCATTGAACATAACCATAGGAAGGTTTTATGTGGTGTTCCCTGTATATGGCAGGTCTTGTGGTACCAGTATACGGCAGGTCTTGTGGGGTGTCTCCTGTAAGCGAAAGGTATTGTGGAGTGTTCCCAGTATACTGCAGGTCTTGTTGGTTGTCCCTGGTATATGAAAGGTATTGTGTGGTGTTCCAGGTATATGACGGGTCTTGTGGGGCGTTCCCTGTACACAACAAGAATTGTGTGGGGTTGCCACTATACAGTAGGTCTTGTGGGGTGTTCCCAGAATACAGCCGGTCTTGTGACGTGTTCCCTATACACAACAGGAATTGTGGGGTGTTCCCTGTATATGACAGGTCTTGTGGTGCGTTCCTGGTATGACAGGTATTGTGGTGTGTTCCCGGTATATGACAGGTATTGTGGTGTGTTCCCGGTATATGACAGGTCTTGTGGGGTGTTCACTGTACACAAGGATTGTGGGGTGTTGCCAGTATATAACAGGTCTTGTGGGGTGTTCCCTGTATGACAGGTCTTGTGGTGCGTTCCCGGTATATAACAGGTCTTGTGGGGTGTTCACTGTACACAACAAGGAATGTGGGGTGTTGCCAGTATATGACAGGTCTTGTGGGTGTTGCTGACACAGTTGGTTGTCCTTCTTAGTACCTACTAAGTGTCTGAGTCAGTGAAGCAGAGACAGAATCACTAATGCCCAAGGCTCATACATGGAGTGAAGAGTAGCCTTCTGTCCGTTCCCACAGAAGAGCTAAGATTGCACAAAACGTTCCTGCTAGCACTGACAGAAAGCTGTTGGGACACATGGTGCCGCTACGTAGCACACAATTTGTCAGACTGTGTCATGTGGTGGCAGATTAATGTATGTAGAGTGAAGAACAGCTGATGTGCTTACTTAATAAAAACACAATATCTGATGATGTTTTCTAAGGCTAGTTTCACATTTGCGTTTAAAAACGCAGCGTTTAAAACGCAAACGCAGGTGGTAAAAAAATGCATGTAAACGCGTGCAAACGCTGCGTTTAGACGCATGCGTTTTCTCATGCGGTAAAAAAAAAGCGGCGTTTTGATGCGTTTACATGCATTTTTTCATGCATTTGCGTTTTTGAAACGAATGCTGAGAAGTGTGTGACAGCTGCCAATCATCAAAATCATCTAGAAAACCCACTATAAATAGAAATAGCTAGGGTTGGGGTTAGGGTTAGGGGTAGGGTTTGGATCCCTTTATCACCTTGATGTTGGGGTTAGGGTTAGGATCCCTAGGATTAGGGGTAGGGTTAGGGTTTGGATCCCTTTATCACCTTGATGGTGGGGGGTGGCTTATCAGTGTGTATTCTTGTTTTTTTCTATTGAAACGCATGCGTTTAAAACAACCAAACACATGTGCTTAAAAACGCATTCGTTTACATAGACAGCAATACGTTTTTTTGCCGCAAAAAAAGCCTCTAAAAATTACTACATGTTGCATTTCTGCAACAAAACGCAAGCATAGAAACGACGCATGCGTCGTAAAACGCGGCAAAACGCATACAAAAAATGCATGCGTTTTTAATGTTAAATATAGGAAAAAAACGCATGCTTCTTTTGCGCTAAAACGCAGCGGCAAAAAACGCAAATGTGAAACCAGCCTAAGCATTAGTCCTTGTAACAAATAAGGTTTATTCAGGCTCCTCGAAATGGTGAAATCTAATTTTTATATGGTGCAGTAACGCAGTTGTTCTTATTAGGAAATCCTAATCCTATTACAAAATAGTCGTGTATGCGGTTCCGTTTATTGAGCAATGATAGACCGTGGAAATGAGAGATCCTCGTAAGGACTGATAATGATGCACATGAGATTGTGTCGCTGGCGATGGAGTCAGGCTGGCACAGATCTCTGTCATTAGTAGACAGATTGCAGGGTTGAAATAATGCAGCAATTATGGAGGACATATTGGTTTAGTCTATAGAGCATAGCCGGTTGCCTGCATTTGACTCCGAACATTTTGGTAACCCGTGTTCCCTATATACACTGCCGAATTCTCCCTCTACGACCCGCTCACATATTTACCATTGTGTCACCGGAATATTTCAAATCACCGACATTTGTTCTTGCTGCCGTTGAACTGGGGAGAAACTCAATGTTCTTCTAAAATAGCATATTAGGATTTGCAAGTAATGTGAATAATGTGGCATTTGTCATGTGAGGCTGTCACATCGACCTCTGCTCTGCGGGATTATTTTTTTTTATTATTCTGTTTTAATACATTTTGTTTGGTATTTGTTATCGGAGCTGCTCACAATGAGCTTAATCTTTTTGCAATACATTTCTGGAATAAAAAAAAAAAAAAAAGCCAATAAACATGCAGCCGACGAAGCGCCGCACAAAAGATTTTCACACAGCCATCTATGAAATAGCATTTAATGCATGACGTGCCGCTCAGAAGTGAACGGGAGAGATGCACAGAGATAAAAGAAGACTTGTTTATGGAGCAAACATCTAGTGGAGAATCTACTGTCGAGTAGGGTTAATTCAGTTTAATTAAAAGTGGAGCAAAACTAAAAAGTAAGAGCTCAGTGCTATGGAAACAATCAGTTGTCTTTTTATTTGTGGTTTCCTAAATGTGATAGGCATATTATGTACAGTGATTAGAGGAACCTAAAGTATTGTTTGAACTTGTCAGGCTATTAACCAATCACAGAATAATACTTGTTCACTTTGGGAAGGAAGGGTCTACTGAGGGTCTCCCACTGATGCCAAGAACTAGGCTCTGAAATGTTCCTCCAGAATGGAGAGATGACCAACCATGGGTGCAAGTGCTGATTTTTTGTCTTTATACCTCGCTATCTCCGACAGTCTCAGAGTTCATCCATCTCCAGCTGACCCTTCAACACTATATGGCCACTAGTGATGAGCAAATGTGCTGGGATAAGGTGTTATCTGACCATGCCCAGGTGCTAACAGAGCATCTTCAGCGTGCTCAAATAATATTTTCAAGTCCTCACGCCTTGGTCTTGCAGCTGTTTGACAGCCACAACGCATGCAGGGATTCCCTGTTTGTTAGGCAATTTCTGCCTATGTTGTGGCTGTAGAACAGCTGCAGGGACTCGAACATATTTTTCGATCACTCCGAAGACACTGTTAACACATGAAAATGCTAAACGGCATGCTCGCGCATCACTATTGGCCACTTCTCGGTTAAAACGGGGCATTTCATAGACCTGATCACACTCCATTTGGCTGAATACTGTAGAGTTGGTCATTTCTTCAACATGGTGAAACCCTTAAATCCTTGAGATAAGAGATTCACTCTGCTGTCCATATTCTCACATGCATGATCAGCCAAGTCCAACATGGATTTGTTGAAAGGGTTGGGAGGAAGAGGTGATAGTCAAGAACCATCTGAAATATATGGCCAGAATGATTAGCGCTTTTTCATCTTTGTGGAACATGTCTACTCTTTGTAGAATATGTAGCAATAATCTGGCTAGTATGCTTGGGTATTAGTGTAATATGAGTGCTTAACCTATCGGGACTAGTAATTAAAGCAGTTGTCTCATCAATTTAATTTGGTAAAAATTTCAAAGTGCTTGTAAAAACGAGTAACTTTGCAATCCTCTCTTAAGAATGGAGAGATTCTTTTGTTTACTGCTCGCTGCCTAGGTTACTGACCACCTCTGCAGTCGATTTAGTCTAAATATGTATTGATCTTTTGTGTAAAGAATAATTTTTGTTTTGTTGTAATTTCATAGTTTCACCAAAAAAATGAAAAGTCGAGATGTGAAAAAAATTAGATTACCTTGGTCCAGAATGAACTTTGGTTGTCTTGTCAGCTGAATCAAGGCAGTGCAATCTTCATCAGCCAGCACTTGAATGCACACCTTGGGTTCCTCTTAGGATTTCTAGGCCACCACCACATCATGACTTACATCGTGGTGGCCTAGTAATTGCAAAAAGGTGCTTAGAATGAAAGCATTTGAATGTCAGCTAAAGAAATACGCACAGTTCTGGTTTTGCTACAATGTACTACCAAAGTAGACACCTTACCAGGACAGTGCAAATCTTTTTGCTCATCTCTGTGGCAAGGCAATCTATATCCCACACCTTTTATTGGGTGACTTCATGATCATTAGATTGTGCAAGTATTTTTATTCTTTTTCTAAGCACCGTACCAAATGGTTTTAATTAAATTGCTACCAGTACCTCGTTTCCATTCCTAGTTAAGTTGCAATTTATAAATTTCTAAATATGTCCCCTGTGAGCTTCCTTACCTGCACCAGGGCTTGAATCGATAACCGTCACTTAGCGTTAGGGTTTCTGCTTGGAAATGTTCAGTCTGAACCTGAAAGTGACAGCTCCATCAACCGAGGCTCAGTGGGAACACGCTGAACGATTCCTTTCCTGAGTTTATCATACCTTTAACTGTGTGGCACTGCTAATTCACGTTCAGTAAACTGATTCTGAGATCTTTTGGCAGTTTGTAGTTTACGTTAATCTACGCTGGAAATCAACATTGGCCAAACAGGACATGCTATTAAATATTTTCATTTACAATTGCATTGAGTTGTTAGAAGGGGTTGAAATTGGTCAACGATCCATTTGGATGATGCTGTAATGAGTATTACCACGGTTGAAATTCAGATAATAAGAGAAACGTATTGTAACACTGAGTCACCCCTCACGGACAAGCCAGGGATAGTCAAGGGGTCCAAGATCATAAGCCAGGAGGGTACATCATAAACAAAGGGAAGAGACAAAGGCGTGGTCAGGTAATGGTCCAAGGTCAAAATACCAGGAGGATAGCAAATCAGAGTAGAATGGGTTAAAAAAAACGGATGGTCACATAGAGGTCGAACGTCAGGCATGGATAGATCAAAACGCCAGAGAGGCAACGGGAGATCAGGGAGGTTAATAAGTGGCTCAAGAATTGGTGTAGGAAGGAGGGGTTTGGGTTCCTTCAGAACTGGGCCGACTTCTCAGTTGGCTACAAGCTCTACGCTAGGGACGGGCTGCACCTCAATGGGGAAGGGGCAGCTGTGCTGGGGGAGAAAATGGTTAGAAGGTTGGAGGAGTGTTTAAACTAGGGATTGGGGGGGAGGGTATTCATTTTATAGGAGGGGAAGATAGTGCAGATAGAGACCTGGGCACAAATAAGGAAGTTGGGGGTGGCGGTGGCATGGGGGGTGGGGTTAGAACAGTTAGTAATTTAAGAAAGAATAGAGGTACAGAGAGTAACATCAGGTGCATGTATACTAATGCCAGAAGCCTCGCCAACAAAATGGATGAATTAGAACTAATGTTGTTGGAACATAATTATGACATGGTGGGGATATCTGAGACGTGGCTGGATGAGAGCCATGACTGGGCTGTTAACTTGCAGGGCTATAGCCTGTTCAGAAATGACCGTACAGATAAGCGAGGGGGAGGGGTGTGTCTATATGTAAAATCTTCCTTAAAACCCATCCTGCGTGATAATATAGGTGAATTTAATGAAAATGTAGAGTCCCTGTGGGTGGAGATAAGGGGAGGGGGAAAAAATAATAAATTACTGATAGGGATTTGTTATAAATCTCCAAAAATAATGGAAGCAATGGAGAATATCCTCGTAAAGCAAATAGATGAAGCTGCGACTCAAGGAGAAGTCATTATTATGGGGGACTTCAACTACCCTGAAATAGATTGGGGAACAGAAACCTGCAGTTCCAGCAAAGGTAATCGGTTTTTGGCAACTATGAGAGACAATTACCTTTCACAACTGGTTCAGGACCCAACAAGGAGGGGGGCACTGCTAGACCTAATATTAACCAACAGGCCAGACCGCATATCAAATATAAGGGTTGGGGGTCACTTGGGGAATAGTGATCACAAAATAATAAGTTTTCATTTAACCTTTAATAAGATGGGTAGTAGGGGGGTGACAAGGACACTAAACTTCAGGAGGGCAAATTTCCAACGGATGAGAGAGGATCTTGGTGCAATTAACTGGGACGATATCCTGAGACACAAAAATACACAAAGAAAATGGGAGACATTTATTAGCATCCTGGATAGGACCTGTGCACAGTATATACCGTATGGGAATAAACATACTAGAAATAGGAGGAAACCAATATGGCTAAATAGAGCTGTAAGGGGCGCAATAAGGGACAAAAAGAAAGCATTTAGAGAATTAAAGGAAGTAGGTAGTGAGGAGGCATTAAATAAATACAGAAAATTAAATACATTCTGTAAAAAGCAAATCAAGGCAGCAAAGATTGAGACAGAGAGACTCATTGCCAGAGAGAGTAAAAATAATCCCAAAATATTCTTTAACTACCGTATATACTCGAGTATAAGCCGACCCGAGTATAAGCCGACCCCCCTAATTTTGCCACAAAAAACTGGGAAAACTTATTGACTCGAGTATAAGCCTAGGGTGGAAAATGCAACAGCTACCGGTGAATTTCAAAAATAAAAATAGATGCTCCATACTGTTCATTATGGCCCCATAGCTGTGCCATATAGTGCTCTGCACCATTATTGCCCCATAGCTGTGCCATATAGTGCTCTGCACCATTATTGCCCCATAGCTGTGCCATACAGTGCTCTGCACCATTACTGCCCCATAGCTGTGCCATATAGTGCTCTGCACCATTATTGCCCCATAGCTGTGCCATACAGTGCTCTGCACCATTACTGCCCCATAGCTGTGCCATATAGTGCTCTGCACCATTATTGCCCCATAGCTGTGCCATACAGTGCTCTGCACCATTACTGCCCCATAGCTGTGCCATATAGTGCTCTGCACCATTATTGCCCCATAGCTGTGCCATACAGTGCTCTGCACCATTACTGCCCCATAGCTGTGCCATATAGTGCTCTGCACCATTATTGCCCCATAGCTGTGCCATACAGTGCTCTGCACCATTACTGCCCCATAGCTGTGCCATATAGTGCTCTGCACCATTACTGCCCCATAGCTGTGCCATATAGTGCTCTGCACCATTATTGCCCCATAGCTGTGCCATACAGTGCTCTGCACCATTATTGCCCCATAGCTGTGCCATATAGTGCTCTGCACCATTATTGCCCCATAGCTGTGCCATACAGTGCTCTGCACCATTACTGCCCCATAGCTGTGCCATATAGTGCTCTGCACCATTATTGCCCCATAGCTGTGCCATACAGTGCTCTGCACCATTACTGCCCCATAGCTGTGCCATATAGTGCTCTGCACCATTACTGCCCCATAGCTGTGCCATACAGTGCTCTGCACCATTACTGCCCCATAGCTGTGCCATATAGTGCTCTGCACCATTACTGCCCCATAGCTGTGCCATATAGTGCTCTGCACCATTACTGCCCCATAGCTGTGCCATATAGTGCTCTGCACCATTACTGCCCCATAGCTGTGCCATACAGTGCTCTGCACCATTGCCCCATAGCTCTGCCATATAGTGCTCTGCACCGTCCATTATTGCCCCATAGCTGTGCTGCTGCTGCTGCAATAAAAATAATAAAACACATACTCACCTGTCTTGCTTGCAGCTTCTCGGCGCCATCTTCCCGGCGTCTCCCTGCACTGACTGATCAGGCAGAGGGCGGCGCGCACACTATATGCGTCATCGCGCCCTCTGCCTGCAGTCAGTGAGGAGAGAGAGACGCCAGGAAGATGGAGACAGCGCCCGGCGTGTGGAACCAGGACAGGTGAATATGACATACTTACCTGCTCCCGGCGTCCCGCTCCTTCCCCCTGCCTGTGTTCGGTGCCGCAGCCTCTTCCTCTGTCAGCGGTCACCGGCACCGCTTCATTAGAGAAATGAATAGGCGGCTCCGCCCCTATGGGAGGTGGAGCAGCCTATTCATTTCTCTAATGAGCGGTCCCACGTGACTGCTCAGGGGAAGAGGCTGCTGCACCCGGAGACCGTGGGACGGGCAGGGGGAGTGACAGGATCGCCGGGACTAGGTAAGTATGCCTCAGCGCCCTCTCCCCCTCACCCGCCGACCCTGCCACAGACCGTGACTCGAGTATAAGCCGAGGGGGCACTTTCAGCCCAAAAATTTGGGCTGAAAATCTCGGCTTATACTCGAGTATATACGGTATATAAATAGTAAGAAACTAAAAAATGACAGTGTTGGCCCCCTTAAAAATAGTCTGGGTGAAATGGTGGATGAGGATGAGGAAAAAGCCAATATGCTAAATGACTTTTTTTCATCAGTATTTACAAAAGAAAATCCCATGGCAGACAAAATGACTAGTGATAAAAATTCCCCATTAAATGTCACCTGCTTAACCCAGCAGGAAGTACAGCGGCGTCTAAAAATAACTAAAATTGACAAATCTCCGGGCCCGGATGGGATACACCCCCGAGTACTGCAGGAACTAAGTACAGTCATTGATAGACCATTATTTTTAATCTTTAAAGACTCCATAATAACAGGGTCTATACCACAGGACTGGCGTATAGCAAATGTGGTGCCAATATTCAAAAAAGGGGCAAAAACTGAACTCGGTAATTATAGGCCAGTAAGTTTAACCTCTACTGTGGGTAAAATCCTGGAGGGCATTCTAAGGGATGCTATGCTGGAGTATCTGAAGAGGAATAACCTCATGACCCAGTATCAGCACGGGTTTACTAGGGATCGTTCATGTCAGACTAATTTGATCAGCTTCTATGAAGAGGTAAGTTCAGGACTGGACCAAGGGAACCCAGTGGACGTAGTATATATGGACTTTTCCAAAGCTTTTGATACGGTGCCACACAAAAGGTTGTTACATAAAATGAGAGTAATGGGGATAGGGGAAAATATGTGTAAGTGGGTTGAGAGCTGGCTCAGGGATAGGAAACAAAGGGTGGTTATTAATGGAGCACACTCGGACTGGGTCACGGTTAGCAGTGGGGTACCACAGGGGTCAGTATTGGGCCCTCTTCTTTTTAACATATTTATTAATGACCTTGTAGGGGGCATTCAGAGTAGAATTTCAATATTTGCAGATGACACTAAACTCTGCAGGGTAATCAATACAGGGGAGGACAATTTTATATTACAGGATGATTTATGTAAACTAGAAGCTTGGGCTGATAAATGGCAAATGAGCTTTAATGGGGATAAATGTAAGGTCATGCACTTGGGTAGAAGTAATAAGATGTATAACTATGTGCTTAATTCTAAAACTCTGGGCAAAACCGTCAATGAAAAAGACCTGGGTGTATGGGTGGATGACAAACTCATATTCAGTGGCCAGTGTCAGGCAGCTGCTACAAAGGCAAATAAAATAATGGGATGTATTAAAAGAGGCATAGATGCTCATGAGGAGAACATAATTTTACCTCTATACAAGTCACTAGTTCGACCACACTTAGAATACTGTGCACAGTTCTGGTCTCCGGTGTATAAGAAAGACATAGCTGAACTGGAGCGGGTGCAGAGAAGAGCGACCAAAGTTATTAGAGGACTGGGGGGTCTGCAATACCAAGATAGGTTATTACACTTGGGGCTATTTAGTTTGGAAAAACGAAGACTAAGGGGTGATCTTATTTTAATGTATAAATATATGAGGGGACAGTACAAAGACCTTTCTGATGATCTTTTTAATCATAGACCGGTGACAGGGACAAGGGGGCATCCGCTACGTCTGGAGGAAAGAAGGTTTAAGCATAATAACAGACGCGGATTCTTTACTGTAAGAGCAGTGAGACTATGGAACTCTCTGCCGTATGATGTTGTAATGAGTGATTCATTAATTAAATTTAAGAGGGGACTGGATACCTTTCTGGAAAAGTATAATGTTACAGGGTATATACACTAGATTCCTTGATAAGGCGTTGATCCAGGGAACTAGTCTGATTGCCGTATGTGGAGTCGGGAAGGAATTTTTTTCCCCATGGTGGAGTTACTCTTTGCCACATGGGGTTTTTTTGCCTTCCCCTGGATCAACATGTTAGGGCATGTTAGGTTAGGCTATGGGTTGAACTAGATGGACTTACAGTCTTCCTTCAACCTTAATAACTATGTAACTATGTAAAACACAGAACGCAATCCACAGAGACAAACCACACAGGAGCTGAATGTATGAATGGCAGAGGTCTGGGAGTAACAGCCTAGTTAAGTAGCCTGGCAATCACCTGGGGTGAGGAACGCCTGAAGATAGTCGGCACCTCCCAGTGTCAGATTGGACAGCCGAGCCGTCAGTCAACACCAACAATTCAGCATGCCTCTGTACAAGACTGGATGACTGAGCTGTCAAAGTACGGACAGCTTCAGCACACCCCTGTACCAGATTGGACAGCTGAGCGGTCAGTAACTGCATCCGAGACACATTGAGAGGTGGAACCGTGGCACTCAGCAAACTGCAAAAAAAACTTATTTCATTTCCAAAAATGAGTGAGTATCACGGGAGAGCGTTACATCGTGTGAAGACTGAGTATCAGCCATTTCGCATTCACTAAGGCTGGTTTCACACTTGCGCTTTGATCTGCAGGGTTTTTTTAAAAAATGCATGTGGTGAAAAAACGCATGTAAACGCGGCAAAACGCCGCGTTTTTTAGATGCATGCGTTTTTGCATGCAGAAAAAAAAGCGGCGTTTTGCGGCGTTTACATGCGTTTTTTCCTGCATTTGCGTTTTTTTAAACACATGCTGAGAAGTGTGTGACAGCTGCCAATCCTCAAAATCAACTAGAAAACCCACTAAAAACAGAAATAGTTAGGGTTAGGATCCCTAGTAACCCTAGGGTTAGGGCTTTCTTGTTTTTTCTTTTGTTTAGGGTTAGGGTTTTCTTGTTTTTTCTTGTGTTTTTCTATAAAAACGCATGCGTTTTTAACGCAAGCAAACGCATGTGCTTAAAAACACATGCGTTTACATAGACAGCAATGCATTTTTTTGCCGCGAATAAACACATGCGTTTTTTTGCGGCAAAAAAACGCCGCTAGAAATTACTACAGGTTGCATTTCTGCAAATGAACGCACGCGTCAAAAAACGCATGCGTTGCCGAAAACGCGTCAAAACGCACGCTAAAAAACGCATGCGTTTTTTTAATGTTAAGTATAGAAAAAAAACACATGCGTTTTTTAGCGCTAAAACGCTGCAGATCAAAACGCAAGTGTGAAACCAGCCTTATACTTCATCTGAGGTTGAAATTCAAGAACGTTTAACAAATTTGATTTTTACTTTATAGGCTGTTGTATTTTATTTGGGTAGTATTTTTAGCATGTGTAAGACATAATAGTAAATAGTTATTCAAGTGCATAAAATAGTTTTACTAATTTAGTTCACAAATCACTTAGGGTCTTATCTTTTCTAACACAGCTATTTTAGCAAATTTAAAAAATTGCAGAGGCACTAAGCAGTTTAACAAAATGGATGATGTTTGTTACCCATGTAGTTATTAAGTGGTTAATAAACGTTGCATAAATCAATAGTACAGGCAAACATGAGCAACTTTGTTGTTCATTTTATCAGAGAAATGTTTTTTTTCTCTACTTATGAGCTGCCACTTCTCCTCTACAATCTGAATTCGTCATTCATTCTGAATATAGCCAAGAGATTACAGATGGGCAATATGAGTAAGAGGAAGAGACACCTAAACTGCTATATAATTTCCAGTGTTTTATCTCACCACAGAGCTGAATTCAGAGCTACACTGCTCAGTACAGCTTTACAACATTCTGAGAGACATCATAGCAGCAGGTCTACACTCACTAGCTCTGAAAATGAGATGAACCTCCAGAAGATAAAACTGCTGAAAATGCAGGATACAAGCCATGTACGGTATATAATGGCCAGAAAGTGTTGTACTTCATGTACAGCATATTCTGAAATTGCAGGTGTGCTTTGGGGACAACATACTTACCTATTTCTTCGATAAAAAAAAATCAAATTTTACTCTCAACTTCATGCACCACTGACTGAGATGGTCATCCTTGCATAAACCACCTCAGTGCCTCTGCAATTTTTTCTGCGTGTAATATATTGCCTCCTGCCCTTCCGTACTTCTTAACTATCTCTTTATCTAACAGATACCCGAGCAGCAGAAGAGGGTCCTCTAGGTGTAGACCACGCAGTAATCGGGGGAGTTGTGGCTGTTGTTGTCTTCGCTATGCTTTGCCTTCTCATCATCCTAGGACGATACTTTGCTCGACATAAAGGTAAATATCTTTTGAAGATTTTTAAGGGAACCTGTCACCCCCAAAATCGTGGGTGAGGTAAGCCCCCGATGTATCCTAAAAGATGAGAAAAAGACATTAGATTATACTCACCCAGGGGCGTTCACTCTGGTGGTCCGGGTCCGGCGCCTCCCATCTTCATCAGATGACGTCCTCTTCTGGTCTTCACGCTGCGGCTCCTGCGCAGGCGTACTTTGCCCTGTTGAGGGCAGAGCAAAGTACTGCAGTGC
The DNA here is from genome assembly GCF_051348905.1 of Ranitomeya variabilis. NCBI lineage: Eukaryota > Metazoa > Chordata > Amphibia > Anura > Dendrobatidae > Ranitomeya > Ranitomeya variabilis. The sequence continues at coordinate 267,571,211 of NC_135235.1, read as the reverse complement.
GCAGGCACCAGGAAAGGTCAGAGGCCCAGCACCTGCGCACTGCAGTACTTTGCTCTTCCCTCAACAGGGAAGACAAAGTACGCCTGCACAGGATCCGCAGCGTGAAGACCAGAAGCCCACACGCTTCATCAAGAAAACACTAAAAATATTTACTGTGCAAAAAGTAGTAAAGATAAAAAAAAGTTACGGTTTCTTCCATGGAAAAAATGGCTCTCAGAATGTTCGTCTCCAAAGGAAATTGGAGCTTCCATCCTCTGCTGACTATGTCCCAGTCTATACAGTAAAGCTGAAACGTGAACTGCAGAAAACATGAGGCCTACTCGTCTTCCAATTACTGACCATCTAGTAAATTGAAATACAAGAGGTTTACACTGCTTTTTGTCTCTTATAGGAACATATTTCACCCATGAAGCCAAAGGCGCTGATGACGCAGCAGATGCAGATACTGCAATCATCAATGCAGAGGGTGGGCAGAACAGCTGTGAAGAGAAGAAGGAATATTTTATCTAGCCTGGCCTTGTTTAAAGGGTGTGGGCTCTGTTCGGACTCACCACCCGAAGGGAGAAGGACCTTCCAACGTCTTGCGTTTTTTTTTTTATCATTTGGTTTTGGAGCGGATGGAGGAGCGGGGAACCCATCTGGTATAAAGTGATTGCCCCACAACACTCTCTGCTTTTATTGTTTGCCACTTTCCTTTTCATGGGAATAACAGGAGCTTGAAATGTTTTTTTTATTTTGTGGAGGGGTTGGGGGTGGGGGGGTCGGGGTTGCAAGTAAAATATGGATTCCGGACTCCTCAGTGCAGGAGGATACTGTTGGCAGAGCTTTCTACGCCCATTTTTCACAGGCTCCTCGTTCACTGAAGAGGCTTATTTATCATCTGCAGACAATTTGGTGCCTTGCTTGTTTGTTTTTTTTTATTTCACTTTCCCGAGAAGTTCTTGTTATGTTCCTGGCTGGTTTTCTTGTCACTTCCTGCTGGGGTGCTTTATACTCTTTGTCTTGTGCCATTTATTTCTGAGCTTTCTCTTATGTTTGTCCACCTCATTACGTTTCCCAGTGGGATTGCGAACATCCTCCTGCTTCTCGAAGAGCTCGTTCCTGTGAAGAACCATCCTGTAACTCCATTCCTACCCAACTGTTGCCTGATCCGTCTTTCCACATCACTTTCTCCAGGGACTGTCCCCATCCTATAGTTTTTCCAGTGTTTTTTTTTTCCTCCCTCTTCATCTTGTTTAATGCCTCCTATATGACCCATTCTCGTAGGTTTTCTTTTGTGTTTTTTTTTTTATTGTGCTCGTATCTTCACTCTCCATCATGGTGCTTATTTTGTGTGTCCCTTTCTGGAGATCAAGCGTGTGATACGGAGGAGTCATTTTGCTCTTTTCTGGGAAGTGAATTCTTTTGCCTCGCTTAATTAACAAAGTAGAGCTTAAAAAAAAGAGACTTTACAGAACCAACTGCACTTCAATCGTGAGGAAGCTCCTATAACTCCCTCCCACTGCACCCGATCTCGGACAGTTGGCGGAAATACAAGCGGATGTGCCTTTTTAAACAAGCTGGAGGAATAGGAGGGGGTGTACATTGAAAAAAAAATCTTTCTGCTCTGATAAATCAAATTTAAAATATTTTTAACACTCATAGCTAGCCCTTCTTTTTTTTTTTTTTTATCTCGGTTGCATATTTCTACCTCCTTTAACCCTTTTCTTTTGCTCCCATACCTCGTCAGCGCAAGTTATTTTTCTCTTTAATTCAAAACATTCCACACCTCATTATTCTTCCACGACAATCTTCCTCTCTCTGTGCTGTGTCTTAGTACAGGGCTGTGATGTCCACTACAATGTTTCCACAGTATGAGTTTGTACCCTCCTGCAATTTTTTTTTAAAATATTTGGTAGTAAAAGTACGCGGTACCACCAACTGTGAAACGAAGGCATTCAACTCTTCTCGTAACTCTACTAAGAGCAGCCTGTATTATATTATCTGTAATATTATTGTGTTGTCCGAAGGGTTCAGTCTGAAGTTGTTAAAGTGTAAAAAAAAAATACAAAAAATAATGAGATGTCATTGCTGCTATAGAAGGTGTTAGCAGGGTAAGTGCGTTGCTTTCTTGTCAAACCCACTGTATATTGCTGAGTAGAGCTGCACCTATATCGTCTTACGAAATTTGAAATGTTTGGGGTTGTTTTCCGATGGCTGCCGAGCTGACTCTTATGTTTTCTGTTGTGAACTTGTTTAGAGAGACTGAAAAATATAAAAAGGTTTATTTTATTATTTTGGGGTTTTTTTAAAGATGAATTCCCACAGTCCTAGATAGAATCTTGCCGGTAGAGCGCCCTAGCTTGATTTATCACCTCTGTGTATGTGTTCATTGACACAGGAGCCATTTTCATTTCAACATTTACCTTCCTCATCACTTTTCTAGCCTCGACCCATAGATAGAACACACAGGGACTCGCAGTAAATTGTGTAGGCTGAAGTATGATCAGAATGGAGAAGCTAGCTACCAGTAAGTCTAGGGGTCTTAACCAGTGATGAGCAAATCTGCAGAAATTCGAATTCGGCATTTTGTTCGAATTTGGACTAGAAATTCAAAAATTTGATTCAAATTTATTAGATATGAATTGAATGTGTCCCCTTTTGCTCTGTGGTCCTACCACCGTAGTTTCCAGTTTGGTCCTACTTACCACTCTCTCCTGTCTTCTCTATGGCACGCAACATCTTCCTCCATCTTCACTGTGCGCTGGGGCTTCAGTTGATGAGTTGGCATGTGACATCAGAACGTTCTTTGCACAAGGCACTGACTTAGGCCAACTTGTGTTGTGATATCAAAGGCCTATCCGGCATTGGAAACCCCGTCACCCAATGAAGATTGAGGAAGAGAAGTAAAGAAGAAGCCGTATGGAGCTATACAGAGGGCCAGACATGAGTTGTGGTGGCAGGACAGATTATCGGAAAAGTTAGCATTTACTTTTGTTTATTTCGGCCCTTTCCTGTCTGACCACCACCACTTTACTCTTACAAGAAGCCAATCCCAAATTCTGTTTTAGAAGAATCTGAACTTTGTAAAATTTAAAAGTGAATTTGATCCACGGATTTGCTCATCTCTATTCATCACTCAAAAATGTTCTTTTTGCCAAAACTAGATCCCAACTGGAGAAAGATGGAAAACTTAATCTGAAGTTTTTCTTCTCCGTCCATTAAAACCATAAATAAATCCTGGTTAACAGAAAATTTAGTAATAAGTCGATATACGTTGTGACCAACTCGTGTATTTGCTTCTAGTGAGTTTCTCCATTCTGCTTCGAAAAGACAGCATTAAGGAGGCACGAAGCTGAGACACAGTCACATCAACAAGCCAGGAGGCTCAATCTTACGGGACCATTTCATGCTTTTTAGCTCATCAAAATAATTTCATGTATCTTTATGAAAATGAAAATCGCCATTTGGATGGTAATTTAGGAAGATATGATGTTTCTTATATTGTGACCTTATCTAACGAAGAACAGCAGAAACGGTTTGTAATTTGTTCCATTTTTGTTCTTTGTCCATTTCTTAAAGGGAACCTGTCACCCCGGTTTTTCACTCGGAGATAAAAATACCGCTACATAGGGCATGAGCTGTGCTTTACAAAAGTGTTTTTTTTCTACCCTGATTCCCCACCTAAGCTGCCAAAATTACTTACCAAAGTCGCCGTTTTCGCTCGTCAATCATGCTGGTCTGGTCATAGGGGCGTGGTGACAAAGCTGTTTCTTCCCCCAGATCTTGCTTAGGTTACCGTTGGTGGCGTAGTGGTTTGCGACTGCGCAGGTGACGAAAAACAGCGCGCTCTGTGCTATATCCCTGGTGATCGGTGGGGGCGGCCATCTTCCTGTGGCCGCGCGTGCGCAGTTGGAGCGCTCTGCTGCCCGGGGCTTCAGGAAAATGGCCGCGGGCTGCCGCGCATGCACAGATGGGGATCGCGGCGGCCATTTTCCTGAAGCAGAGTTCGCATCTATGACCAGACCAGCATGATTGACAAGCGAAAACAGCGACTTTGGTAAGTAATTTCGGCAGCTTAGGTGGGGAATCGGGGTAGAAAAAAAAACACTTTTGTAAAGCACAGCTCATGCCCTATGTAGCGGTATTTTTATCTCCGAATGAAAAACCGGGGTGACAGGTTCCCTTTAAAATCTCGTTTGAGAATTTAGGAGGATGAGTTTTATATCTTCCCCTCATCTTTAAGGTGCAGTTTACTTTTACTGGGAAGTGTTTAAGGGGAAGTCGATGAAAGTTACAGAATCTGTCTTGGTCATTGATGTGATTTGATTACATATCAACTGTTTTCTAGAAATTTGTACTTTTACGAAGGAGAGAAATATTTTCTTTATGTAACATTCTTCAAATAGTTGTGGATGAGTCAGAGGGTTTTTGTTTGTTTTTTCCCCTCGATGAGTGATGGGATTTAGATTTTATTTTTAAACCTTTTCCTGTGAAATTTTCAGGTGATCACACTCTATGTAGCTGTAGGCTATGTTCGGTAACAGGAGTTGAAGTACAAACAAAATAAAAAGCCACTTTTTTTAGTGAAATTGTCTACAAATATGCCATAATCCTCTCTTCAGGGGTTTGTAAAAGCAGCAACACTGACCTAATTAGAGGACTATAACCCTTTATTAAAGAAAACCCTTCCTATTGTCACACAGACTGGTTTTTATATATTGCTCTTACCATTATTTTATTTTATTGTTTAAAAGTAGTTCCTTCAGGAAATACCCATCTAGCTATATATTGCTCTTACCATTATTTTTTTATTTTATTTTTTAAATTGGACTTATCCGACAATTTTTTAAGTGTCAAGTTGTTAAAAAATGTTATTTATCTTCTAAAAAAAATTTTGGGGATACTACTTTTAACGCATTAATCCTTCCCCCCCCCCCCCCCCCTTCCCCGGTCTCATCCATAACCATTTATAATACTATTTCTGATATGTAATCTGCTTTTAATGTCCCTCTGTTACACTTACAGCATCAATGTGTAGACTTCAGCCACTGAACAAAAATTCTCTATTAAGCCTGGAACCATGCCAGTTTGGATGGAAAATATTAATTTTGCTGCCTAAAAAGCAAAAAAGGCCAAAACAAGAATTTTGTTTTCAACAACTGTGCCTGGGGCAATGATGGACAAAACAAAACAAAAAATCAATTTTTAGAGTGTTCTCGTGTTCGTACCATTCCAGAAACTATTTTTCTTCTGTATGTTTACTTTGATAAAAATTTATTATTCCTTGAAAATAATGAAAATCTTGTTTCCTATTTTTCTTGTTACGTGTGAAGTGTATTGTTTGAATATACTGTACCTGGACTCCTCTACGGTTATCTGTCTGTGTTGTGCCATTGTTTGGCTGTCTGACTTCTACCCCTCCAACCATTCACCCCCCCAATCCTTCCTCCGCTCCCATAGCAGGATATCACAGGGTCTTAACTTTTTACTGACAATTCGTTTTATTAGAGCTTTGTCGAATTTTTCAGCCTTTTTCGTCTTTTTACAAACAGGCCATGGCATATCCTCCCAAAGTTCTCGGATTGTGATACTTAACATGGGAGTGTGTGGAAGGTACAAAATGGACATTCCTCATGCTGGCTGGTTTTAGGGCAGATTGTAAGTCTATTTGGCAGTAGATATTTTTACCTGTGTAAGCTCTCGTGTTTACGCTCCCTTTTTCTGGCGGCTCCTGGAGATTTATTTTTTTTGTTATTTGTGAGCACCCGTTTTTTCGCTTCTGCTTGTCTCAGGTCCCTGTGTTCCCACCCTTGTCTGTTCTGTCTCAGGTAGGCTGCTAAACCTTAGCCCCTTCCCCATAACCCACCACCCCACATTGGAAAACAAAACAAAACCAACCACATTATGGATAGATAAATATTCATTCCTTTTTATTTTTATTTTTTTTTATTATTATTATTTGGTTTTTAGTTGTATGATTTTCTGTATTTTTTTTTAATATACGGTACACTGTTTGAAATGTATTGTTGAGTATTACTTTGTAAGAAAATGACAATAAAATATGAAATTATTTCACGTTCATCTTTATTTTTCATAGCTCATAAAAATAAAATTTCACATTCGCACACCCACATTATTAAAAAGGCTGAAAAATTTGTGGTGTGATGTGAAAAGTAGGTCAAACAAGGGCTTTCAAAGGTTTTTTTTTTTTTTCATAAAAACAAACTGGTTCCCTTTCTCTCTCCCCCAATAACCAGCGCCCAATTTGTCCATAAGTGGTCAGAGTACCCATATGCCCTAGAGAACGGTTGGACAGCTGTGTCCGAGTCCTGACTCCCCTATACACAGGGACCAAATGATGAGGGCATCTGTTGGCAGACTCATCTGTCAGTGGCTCATCTGCCTAAAGAAAAAAACAATTGGTTCCCGTTTTGTACTTAAAATATTATACAAATCATGTCTGGGAACAGTCGGAGGCGCCTTAACACTAAATTTGTAGGACCTGTCGATAATCTAAAGTTCTTAGATAGCACTCTTGATCAGTCATTTGTCTTCAAGTGTGGACACCTTTGGGGATAATTTTTCTTCCTTTACTTAAATGCATATCTTTTGGGATAAAAAATACTTTTTGAAATTGGGTTTCACAAAAACATTTTTGCTCAGTTTGGCTTCTCCAAGCTCTTTGTTTCCCTGAAATTACTGGCTGCAAAATGAGTTATCTGGGAACCCATCCTAGAGAGTTTGTAACACTTATGTCTTTTTTCTGAGCTCTTCTCAGGGTGCTTTTACATTGCGTTCAGACACCCACTCAGGGGCCCCGTTGGGACATCTGGGTGTCTGCCTCCAGGAGACGTATATGCTCAAAAATCATGCACGGTAGAGCGCACATTCAATCTATCAGCACTAGTGATGAGCGAGTATACTCGTTGCTCGCGTTTTCCCGAGCACGCTTGGGTGTCCTCCGAGTATTTGTAAGTGTTTGGAGATTGTTTTCATCGCTGCAGCTGAATGATTTACAGCTATTAGCCAGCCTGAGTACATGTGGAGGCAGCCTGGTTGCTAGGGAATCCCCACGTGTTCAAGCTGTCTAGTAGCTGCAAATCATGCTGCTGAGGCGATGAAAACTTAATCTCCGAGCAGTTACAAATACTCGGAGACCACCCGAGCAACGAGTACACACGCTCATCACTAGTCAGCAACATTTTAGTTTATGGCCCAATTTGCGCATACGACCAAATCCCGATTTGCGGGGGATTTGGATGTAAGACCCAACGTAAGCCAATAAACATGTGCCTAAGCGCAATGTGAAAGCGCCCTTAGGTGATTTAAAACTAAAAAGTTCAGCTCAATTTTCAAGTAGTTTGTGGTCCTAAATCGGCCCAAAGGCACTTAGAAGAAGACAGATGAGTTATAAGCTCTTTGTGAAAAACTCAGGTTCTCAGATAACTTGTTGTGCAGCAGAGAAGCTATAAAAAGGCAACAGATATTTAGGCCTAAACTACATAAGGTTAAAGAAACCAACCCCCCCCCAAAAAAAGTTGTCCATAGCCTTTAGAGAGGTTGGTCCGCCCCTAGGCTCCAAGTCTTCAGTCCCTCTATGTGACTAGAGAGTTGTGAATCCTCACATTGCATGCATTGAGGATTCTCCTGTGCCGGATTTGCATATTTTGCTGCCACATTCCCACTAGACTAGTCCGACCTCACTTGGTACACTTGCATTCAGTGAGGCTGAGCACGTCTAGTCGGCATGTGGCCGCATGTATGCAAATTTCATACTAGCATGCCACTCTCGGCACCAGCATGGGAGAATCATCACAGCGATTTGAGGATTCACAATTCTGCAGTCATTGACTGTTGACTTGTAGCCTCAGGCCAATTAACCCCTTTGTCATTACACAAGATGTTTCTGGTATAGGTTAGTGTGAAGGTGTCTCACATACAGTGAGATCAAATACTACCGTAATTTGAAGCTATAAAAATTAACATTACGTTTAGTAGTATAGAATTTGACTTTTGAGTTTAAATTATTGATGTGGAATTTTCAGTTATTGTACTGTATATTACTATTTAAACATATATTTTAAAAGTGCTTTATAGAACGGTTTTTAATGGCTTTTCTTAGCTGTTTTGTACTTTTTTTTTTTTTTTTTTTCTCTTTACCAAAAAGTACCTTTTGTTATTTGCTCATTTTCATTTTGTGACTCCACGTTAATTTAATTATAACTCTTTGAAGTTTTTTTATATAAGTTCAAGGCATGTTTACATAATCAACATAATTTCCAGGCACACAAAGCAGCCAGACAATCTTCCAAATAAAATTGGACCTCTTCTTAAAAGGTAATCTGTCCGTTCTGATAGCACTATTTACCTGCGGATATGGGGTTAATCTGCAGATTAATAGCGTTAAGAAGGTGCCAAGGGCTGTACTAAAAGTGCGTCACCTGGGAGAAAATTAACTTTATTTCTCCCAAGAGCCGCCGGCTTTTAGTCGTACAGGCACGCCGATAGGCTACAGTCATCGATCACAGCACTGAGAGCGGCAGCTGTAAAGCTTGACCCCGCACTATGATTGACAGCCGCCTCTAGCATGCATCAGTGCAGACCTGGGGTGTGCTTGCAGACGCTGCTCACTAGGTATGGAGTGGTGACTGTAGTCGCATCGGCAAATCTATATTATTTCCAAGAGCTGCCGGCTTTGTCATAAATTCCATTTTCTCTTGGGTGCTGCATTTTCAGTACTGCGGCCGGACACCTTCCTAAAGCTATCAACCTGCAGATAAACCCTAGATTTGCAGGTTAATATTATACTTTTTTATTTATTATTTAAATTTGCACACCTGAATAATTGGTTAAAGATTTGGTCTTTCTCATCAGCCCTGTGATTCATTCCTTTATTTTTAATAATTCTGGAACAAAAACCTCAACATACATAGAATTTAATTGGTAAATTTAAAATATCTGAGAGATCATACAACCTTGTAATATCTTCACTAGTGATGAGCGAACATGCTGGGATAAGGTGTTATGTGAGCGTGCTCGTGTGCTTGGATATTATGTTCCGAGTCCCTGTGGCTACATGTATTGCAGCTGTTAGGAAATCCCCGCTTGTGTTGCGGCTGTCCAACATATTCGAGGACATGAAAGATACTCTGACAACACGTTTTCCTAGCACGTTCGCTCATCACTAATCTGATATCATAAACACTTGATAACAAGCAAATTTTTTTTTGGATACTTTTTTGCGCCAAGCCTACAATTTTTACTGACTATGTTGTATAATCTACATTGGAGTGGAAAGGTTCAAATTTTAAGCTCCATATTTATCTTTTGCCAACCTACATAGATGAAGCACTGAAGACTATAAATTGGAAACTAGGCACTGAGAATTAGATGGCGTCCTTGAAATGGTACTAAAGCATCAGATGAGCTTCCTGAAGGACAATAAACACACTTGGATCAGGAACCTTGAGCAAAGGATAGAAAATCTCATGTCAATTGTAAGCAGTTTTTCAAGGAGTTCAGATAGTGTTAAGTATAAAATAAGATGAAAAATAATATCTAAACAAATAAAGACTGTAAGTGATTAGGAAGCATTCTACTTTGGCAGGTTTGCTGGGCTAGTGATATCACATCTATAGATATTGTGCTCTTGTCCTATTCTAATTAAGTTTCTAACTTCTCTTAGGTCTAAGGGGTAACGTTTCTCCGTATGGAGGGTGACAAGCCAAGCCTGGCATGTCAACAGTTGGGACCTCAAGGGTCATCGTGTCCAACTCTCTGCTCAATGCAGGATTCAATACAGATGACTTATAAGCCATGCATACTCCTCTGGGAAATTACATATGCAAATTGTCTCTTCAGAGAGGAAGAGTACTAAAACTCTGGTGCTACTTATTGGAAGCAGCGATCATACAAGTCCATATAGACTCTTGAACGAGCCGTGCAATATGACTTGGGATAAAAGCCAAACCAGAATCTCAGCTTGATAAGACTTCTTTTGTAGACCATTTTCAAAACTGTTGATATACAAAAAACGTCTAAAATGCATGAGTAACATATCAATGCTTCTACTATAAATGTGAGTTTATGGACTGTTTCAATGGAAATAATTGTTACATACACTTTATTCTGTATTCCAAGTTACAGCACAGTGGGAATGACCATAAATTGAAGATAAAATATTGACTGGATCACCAAAGGTCAAATGTAAGATCTCATTGGTAAAATGTGTACTTTGACTGCTTGAAATGTAATCATCTTGGCAGAAAACAATTCTGCATGCTACAGAACTTGCCTTTCCGACCAACCACTCTCTCATGTTTAACTGTCTCCAGATATCAGCAATAAATGTTTATTTCATGAGTCTCCCCCTCGTTGTTTATCTTCATAGCCGTGCAGCCATGTTCAAGGCCAGAAGATAAAAGGACCAGTTAGGCAATTAGTTGAGTGGTCACATAAAGGTTTAGTCAAAATGATGGCTTACACCCAAGTGAGTCTGTAGAAAACTGGGGTCGAGAGTGCTTGGATATATCTCCGCAAATAGCAGATATTTAATGAGATCAACCAGAGCTAAGAAGCTCATGAAATTGTGAGATTTACTGTTAAGCCCCTTGAGTTTTCTTTTGGTATAGAGTTATACTATGAGCATTGAATATCTGGATTTACACCCTGGTTAGCAAATGTTGTACTCCCCTGTCTTTGTAATTATCCATCCAATGATATTTTTCGATAGGAAAGTCTTTTTCCAAGTATCTCCACTTCAGCACCCTTAGACATCTCTTGGGACCATAAACTGTGTAGCTCAGTAGCCTGTGTGATGAGGGCTTGGATGACCCCTGGGTTGTAGTTCTGATTGCTACCAGTCTAGTCTAATCATACTCCAAGAACAGCACTGCATGATATTTTTGCACTTTTATATGTAACCGAAAATAAAAAATAACTTGTGAAAAGCTTGCTGATAACTGGACTTCATGGAACTTTTGTCATTTTTCCAAATAAGGATCATTACTAGAGATGAGCGACTTGATTTAATGCAAATCAAATTTATGTTGAATTTTATGAAAGTCACTAGATACAGAATTTTTTAAAAAATTGCTATTTAATTGACATGAATTGTCCAAAAAATGCCCACCACAATATACAGATTGCAAAAGATTGCATCAGTCCCAGAAGGATCACTTGATCTCAGCCTAGACCAATTGGGCTCCCCCCGAATGCCTTGCAGCTATCACATCAAATGCTGTAGCATAACCAATCAGAAGGATCTATTACAGCCTGTAGAAAAGCAAAAGCAGTGAATGCAGCAGCCATTTTAGGGAGGTTCAGGACATAAAGAACATCAGAGCTCAGAGATAAGAAAGAGGGAGAGTTATAAAACATTGGACACAATGTGTTGCACAATTGCAGCCCTGAAAAAGAGTTCTAGTTTGGAAGTAAGGGGGGAAAGAGAGTAGAAGTGCCAGATTTTGTGTGGTCGATCAAGTAATATGGTGTAGCCGCCCTTTGTCCTGCTGCATTGAATTACAATTACTGACTTTTTATTTAGGTAAAAATTACTGTGCTGGCTTGCGGTTGCTTTTCAATGTATTAAGACTGAAGAAAAAATGTAACAGACAGTGCTCGTCAGTCGCAAGCAACTGTGCTGAGTCTTTACGTTTCTTGTACAGTCCTGTTTGTGAAGGAAGGGAGAATAATTTGTTTTTTGAAACTACAAAAAAAGCCACAAAGTCCAGACCTTTAATGGTGACTGCCTACAAAGTGTAAGTGTCATCACTTAAACAATGTACATCCAAGTAAACTATTCCAGTACAAAAAGCACCAAACATACACTATGACCCAATGGACAATGTGAAGAACCAATATACAATAAAATACCAAATTGTATTGGAGATGCTAGAGATGGGTTGCATCTTCCAAAAACAAATATTTGGTTCAGGCCTTGCTACACTCCTAGAGCAATATGGAATGTGAAATATACGGCCAGAAAAAAAATATGCAGCTAATGATTCTTTTGTGAACCCTGCTATTAGAAGTGGAAATAAAGAACAAAAACATCAAATTCTGAAGGAAAATAGAGGAGTAAGAAAAGCCAACTAAAATGTGTCTAAACAAATGTACAGAGCATGGGGAAACTAGGAGAATTGGAGCTGCTAACACAGGAAGCAAGATATGATGTCATAGGCATCACTGAAACTTGGTGGGCTGATACACATGCTTGAAATACAAACCGTGAATGCTATAACTTATTTGTTAGAAACCGGATTAATAAGAGGGGAGGAGGTGTTGCATTGTATGTTAAGAAAATGTATATCTCCACAGAGATCTAAGCTTCAGAGAATGGTAGCTCTGCAGAAACTGTTTGGGTAAGAATACAAGGAGAGAAGAACACAAAGATCACTATTGTAAGTGTTTACTATAAGCCACCTGGGCAAACTTAAAAATAGAGTTCATCCATATTTTCAATCAGATGTCTCTGTTCTCAAAAAATTATGACATCATGGGAGATTTTAACTGTCCAGATATTTGTTGGTAATCTCAGGCAAAAGTAATGGGTCAAGAACGTTCTTATCTTCTCTTGCTAACAACTTTATCTTTCAAAAGGTAGACAAAAGAACAAGAGGATCTGCAATCTTGGACCTAATTCTTCCCAACAGGCAGGAAATGATTGAGGAAGTAAATTTGGCTGGGAATTTGGGAGGCATTGATCATATCCTCCAGTTTTGTATTAGAAGAGGAGGAAGACAAGCGAGGACTCTGAAACAGGGTGGGAAAGGTCCAATGGCTGGATGTTCTAAAGGACAAAAATGTCCAAGAAGGATGGGAGATTTTGCTAAATTAAATTCTCACTGCACAATCCCAAAAAGGAAGGAAGAATTGGAAGCATTTTTAAAGAGACCAGGATGGATGAACACAGAACTTATACACTTGTTAAAAAAAAAAAAAAAAGAAATGTATATTAAATAGAAAGAGGGGACATATCTAAAGAAGAATATAATGCTGACTGCAGGGCAAGCGTTAGAAGAGCTAAAGCCAGTAATAAAGTGAGGCTTGCAAGGGAGAACAAAGGCACTAAAAAAGCATTTTGGGGGTATGTCAAAAGCAAAAAAAAAAGTCAAAGATGATTTTCCAGTTCACCACCTGACAGCACCATTGGAGGATGTCCTTCTTACCCTCAGTGGGACAGGAACAACAAATGGTTAAAAGGACCCTCCCCACTCCACCTACCAATGTTTTTCCTGTCCCACTGTGGATAGGAACGGCAAGCTTATCCTCCGACGGTGCTGTACAGATGGTGGAGATTGGGAGGCCCAGCCTTTCCCTTCCCCACCGCAAGACATCTGTGGCTGATACCTGCCATGGGGGGTCCCTCAGCCTCCCCAGTGTAGTGCTGCTCCTGGGCTTGGATCCGTTTCTGCTATACTGGGGGCTCTTGGTCCGGGCGCCTGTCTGCTGGGGGGTGTATGCAACACGGTGGCTGATCCCAGCATGCGGCCGCTTCCATTCCCGGCGGCCGCTCTCAGCGCGGCAGCCGCTTATAGCCTCAGGACCAGCGGCTGCGTCACTTCCGGTCGCAATGAGCGCCGGAGAGTGGGATGCCAGTGCCAGCCTCAGGAGAGGCCTTCCAGCATGATCAGACCGCGTGGGACGCGGTAAGGAGGACAGGATCAACCAGGTAAAGACAATATAAATGGGGTATGGGAGTTATGTGCCCCTGGCCATCCTGAAGGGAGCACCCGGCTAGTGTACCTGCATAATGGAGGAATGCCAGACCTGAGGGGCCAGAGCTGTCACAGGGGCAAGTTAGTAGGCTATTCAAAGACATGCTACTATGCTTTCTGCCTATTCCCTACCCCTCTATTCAGTGGTCTCTATTTTAGGGAGAGCCTTCCAACTCTGCAACTGAAAAGAAAAAGGCTGGGAAGAATAAATGTCCCATTTGCGCAGCTAGATTTCCTGAAAACTGGCGGAAACCGCTTTGCAAGTCATGCACATCTAAGATCGTTGGTGAAGAACAAACCTCATTATTAACTAATATGAGAGCAATGATACGTCAGGAGGTTCAGGCATCTATCTCGAGCCTGAATCTTTCCCAGACCAGACAGACAGAACCACAAACATCGCGGAAAAGATAGAGGGAGTCCAGTCCTTCTGACCACGAAGATACGGAGGAGTCAGATCAAGAAGAAAGAAATATCTCTTCTCGGCAGCAGATACGGATGAACTCCTACATGCAGTACGTAACACCATGCAATTACAGGACACTCAAGAGGAAACCTCAATCCAAGATTAAATGGTTGGTGGTCTGCATGCTCAACTCACGAAAGTTTTCCCGGTTAATAATCATATCCTTTCCATGATATTGGAAGAATGGCAGGAGGCAGAGAAAAGACTAGTGGTACCTAGAGACTTTAGACTATGTTTACCTTATAATCCAGATGATATAAAGGTTTGGGATGAAGTTCCTAAGATAGATGTCCCATTAGCAAAAGTGGCAAAGAAGACGGCAATTCGGTTTGAGGACTCCGCGTTGAAGGATCCAATGGATCGCAAAGCAGATGGACTGCTGAGGAGAACTTGGGAATCCTCGCCTGCAATAATACGGGCCAATATAGCAGCAACCTTGGTAGCCCGGTCCATGCATTTATGGATGGACGATCTGGAAGAACATCTCAAGGCTAAAACTTCTAGAGATGTTATCCTCAAATCCCTACCTTTACTAAAGCTGGCAACAGGTTTCATGGCAGACGCCTCAACCGAATCTGTATGATTCGCCGCCAGAAGCGAATCCTTATCCAATGCAGCCAGAAGAGCAATCTGGCTAAAAACTTGGTCGGGCGATATTCAGTCAAAGAATAAACTTTGTGGGATCCTGTTCTCAGGGGGTAAAGTGTTTGGGCCTATTCTAGATGACATTAGAAAAAGCCTCAGACAAAAAGAAAGGGTTCCCTGAGGAAAATACTAAAAAATACCAGCCCTTTCGTAGATCCTGGCCTAGTCAGAAGACAGAGGAAAGGGAAGACTGGGAGATAGTCCTATCCCAAAGGTGGAAAAGGTAGAGACTCCATCTTCCAGGGTTCAGGTTCAGAAAAACCGAATAAATGATATCAGAGTGGGAGGTCGATTACAAAGGTTTCTGGGGGGTTGGCAGAAAATATCCAAAACCCCATGGATTCTGCAGGTGATTGCTCAGGGTTACAAATTAGAATTCACTAGTCCTCCAGAAAGGTTCATAGTAACCAGGTCTTATCCCCTCTTAAACTCTCCTATGTGGCCAGACATGCAGGAGTTGTTAGAAATAGAAGCAATCGTCCCAGTACCCATCTCAGAGAGAGGCAAGGGTCAATAATTAACACCTATTTTCAATTAAAAAAAACATCGGGAGACTCCCGGACGATTATAAATCTGAAACCTCTTAACAGATGGATAAAGTACAGGAGATTCAGGATGGAATCTCTAAAGTCCACAATACCTCTAATAGACAAAGACATGGTGATGTGCACCTTGGATCTAAAGAGTGCATACTACCATGTCCCAATACTCGCTTGCTACCAGAAATTCCTGAGATTCGTCCTGACGAACAGAGTGGTAGTTTATCACTTTTAATTTAAGTGTCTCACCTTCGGCCTAGTCTCGGCCCCAAGGATATTTACAACGCTAATGTCAGAGGTAGTAGCCTATCTAAGGAATCAAGGTATTGCCATAGTACCATACCTAGATGACTTTTTGATAATAGCGAGGTCAGAGAAGCTTCTCAAGGTTGACCGCGACTTCACACTCCATTTTACAAGATCTGGGGTGGATTGTGAATTGGGAAAAATCATGCCTAGTTCCAAATTCCAGAATAAAATGTTTGGGGGTCATATTAGATTCCAACACCAGAACATCTTTTCTACCAGAAGACAGACAGAAGTCGTTAATTGAGAACATATTCCGGTTCAGGAAAAGTACTTCCTCTAGAAGGCAAGCAATGAGGGTCCTAGGCTTAATGACAGCCTGTA
Source organism: Ranitomeya variabilis (assembly GCF_051348905.1). Classification (NCBI taxonomy): domain Eukaryota; kingdom Metazoa; phylum Chordata; class Amphibia; order Anura; family Dendrobatidae; genus Ranitomeya; species Ranitomeya variabilis. The sequence goes on along the minus strand of NC_135235.1, from coordinate 267,555,231 downwards.
TTCCCTGTGGGAAATCGAGCCAATTTCACTCACGAGGGGTTACAGAAGCAAATTCTGAAATCTTGGGACAGAGGGCAAAATTCTCTGGAGAAGAAGATGGTTCTTTCTCCTTCAGTAAAGAAGTCCCTAACCTGGTGGACCATCCCGGAAAACCTGAAGGTGGGAGTTCCATGAATCCTCTATCCCTGTGTTACTGTTACCACAGACGCCATTCCGTAGGGATGGGGCAGGCACATAAGGACATGCTACCAAGGGAAGTGGAGTCCATAAGTGTCGACCAAGTCATCAAACTTCAGAGAACTTTATGCAATTTGGAAAGTGCTCTACCAGGCCCAGTCTCAAGTCAGAGACAGACACATGAGTATTCTGTCTGACGATGTGACAGCGGTGGCATTTCTAAGGCACCAGGGAGGCCCAAGACACCCATCTCTACAGTACTTTGCAGACCAGATTTTCAGATGGGCAGAGAAATCCGTCAGGTCCATCTCGGCAGTTCACCTGGAGGGTGCCAAAAACCAGGTAGCAGATTTTCTAAGCAGAACGACAGTAGATCCCAGAGAATGGGAATTGAATCCAGAAGTGTTCAGCAATCTGCCAGCAGTGGGGGATGCCTCTAGTGGATCTCTTTGCCACCAGATCAAATGCAAAGGCCAGAGCATTTTTCTCTCAATCCTCTAGAGGGAGCAGCAGGTGTCGACGCACTGTCTCAACATTGGGGAGAAGGTCTTCTGTACGCTTTTCCACCCCTCCCTGTGATCCCGAGAACACTTAGGAAGATACGGACGAAAGAGCAACTGTAATCCTGGTGGTTCCATTTTGGCCCAAGAGGAGCTGGTTTTCTCTTCTATCCAGAATGATGACAGAAAGACCTATTCTCCTGCCGAAGAGGCAGGACCTTCTGTGCCAAGGTCCAGTGTTACACAGCAATCCAGATTCACTACAGCTGTCTGCCTGGATCCTGAACGCCTGACTCTAAGATCCAGAGGCCTGTCAGAAGAGGTTATCACCACACTCCAGGCAAGCAGGAAGCCGGTGACTTCAGCGATCTATAACAAGATGAGGAAGTGGTATTGCTCTTTTCTAGGAGAGGTCCCTATAGATACCTCAAAACCAGACATTCCTAGAATCCTTGACTTTTTACAGCTTGGTTTAAAAAAAAAAGCCTCCGGCCTAGTACTTTAAAAGTACAGATTGTGGCCCTTAGTGTGTTTTTTGACTCATCGTTAGCCTCCCATCCTTGGATAGCAAGATTTGCTAGAACCATACCAAGAATGAGACCTCTTGTGAGGAAATCATCTCCTCCTTGGGACCTAAATTTGGTCCTTAGTGCACTGTGCAGATCCCCATATTTACTATCCGAGGACATGGACATAGCCAATCTCTCCTTTAAAACAGCCTTCCTAGTGGCCATCACTTCAGCTAAGAGATTAGGGGAAATGCAGGCTATCCATACCTCTGGATCTTTGACAACAGAATAGTCTTAAGACTTAATCCAGCCTTTCTCCCCAAGGTAGTCTCATCTACAATCATAAACCAAGAAGTAATTCTCTCATTCTGCCAACACCCTAGAAACACGAAGGAAGGGGTCTATCATAACCTTGACGTTAGAGAGACAGTCCTGAAATACCTAGGGGCGACTGAAGGTTGGAGACGAGACACGAACCTGTTCATACAGTACGAGGGACCAAATAAAGGTTGTAATGCAGCAAAGTCAACCATTGCTAGGTAGATCAAGACTACTGTAAACCTAGCATATACAACCCAGGGGAAGGTCAAAAAATGATGTTGAGAAAGTCGAACTTTTAAATTCTTATTTTACATCTGTGTTCTCTAAGAAAGCAATTTTAACAACAACTAATCGTCACGGTGCTATCGAAGAAATAAAATAATACAGGATATTTATAAACAGAGAGATGGTGACGGAACACTTAACTAATTTAAATGAATTTAAATCTCCTGGTCCAGATGAATTACACCCTAGGGAATTGAAAGAGTTAGAGGATATTGCAGAACCACTAGCCAGAATATTTATAAAATTCTGGAGAATAGAAGTCCCAGAAGATTGGAGAAGGGCAAATGTTCTCCCCATCTTCAAAAAAGGAAAGAAGACAGAGTCAGGAAATGACAGGCCAGTGAGCCTTACTTCTATACCAGGAAAAATATTTGAACAAATTATTAAACAGCATGTATGCAGAGCCAGCATGGGTTTATAGCAAACAAGTCATGCCAGACTAATCTAATTTCCTTCTATGATGGAATCACTGACTGGGTGGATCAGGAAAATGTAGTAGATATAGTATATCTTGACTTCAGAAAAGCATTTGATAAAGTATCTCATACTATCCTTATTGAAAAAATGACCAAGTATGAGATTAACAAGTCTGCGGTTAGGTGGATTCATAGCGGGTTCAGTGATCGTACTCAAAGAGTGGTAATAAATGGTTTCAAATCCAGTTGGAAGAGTTTTACAAGTGGGGCACCACAAGGCTGAGTCTTGGCCCCAATGTTCAACATTTTTATAAATGATCTAGTTAAGGGAACTAAAAATAAACTAATCAAATTTGCAGACGATGCAAAGCTAGGAGGGAGAGCTAACACTAGAGAAGACAGGATTCAGAAGGATCTAGATAAGCTGGAACAATGGGCAGCGACTAATAGAATGGTATTTAACAGGGAGAAATACAAGATTCTACATCTGGGCAAGAAAAACTAAAATTACATCTACAGAACAGGAGAAATCGAACCAAGCAACAGCACATGTGAAAAAGACTTGGGTATACTAATAGATCACAGACTGCACATCAGTCAACAGTGGAATGCAGAAGCAAAAAAGGCAAACAGTTCTAGGATGTATTAAGAGACGCATAGAGTCTAGATCACATGAAGTAATTATCCCCCTCTACTCCTCCTTGGTCAGGCCTCATCTGGAATACTGTGTCCAGTTCTGAGCACCACATTTTAAAAAAGAAATTGAAAAACTGCAGCAAGTTCAGAGAAGAGCTACCAGGATGGTGAGCGGACTGCACCGTATATCCTACAAGGAACGGTTAAAGGATCTGGGAATGTTTAGCTTGTAAAAAAGAAGGCTGAGAGGAGACTTAATAGCTGTCTACAAGTAAATATCTGAAGGGCTGTCACAGTGTAGAGGGATCATCATTCTCATTTGCAAATGGAAACACGAGAAACAATGGAATGAAACTGAAAGGGAGATGATTCAGATTAGATATTAGAAAAAAATTTTTGACAGTGAGGGTGATCAATGAGTGGAACAGGCTGCCACGAGAGGTGGTGACTTCTTCAATGGAAGTCTTCACACAGGCTGGACAGACATGTGTCAGACGGTTTAATGACTCCTGCATTGTTGGACATGATGACCCTGGAGGTTACTTCCAACTCTAACATTCTATGATTAACAAAAATTTTAAAAAAAGCCCTTTTTTTTTTTTAAAGCAAAAGCATATTGAGGCACGAAAAAAACAAAACTAGGTCAAACAGTATAGAGAAAATGGTAAACCTCTCAAAAAAGAAAGCAAGGTTTCCAAATAACAATCTATTGTAATAGGATGCAAACTGTGAACCATAGTGGAGCAAAAATGACATATAAGCCACAAAAATTCCCCTAATATCATAATTCACAATATTGCCAGAACAAGTTTATACTCGCGTTGATCCTTAGTTTTAAAGAGACCAGTCTCTGTTCCAAAAGAATAGGTTCACCCACTAGACCTGACACGTGGTTCACATGTAGCTCCATCAGGGATTGCATACGTCTTTTCAGGGCAATTGAAGACTTTCCAATATTGCAATTTGTAGCAAACCAATTGGCTGCAAATTATTTTTGAAGGAAAAAAAATTGTCTAACTTAGCAATTTCGAATTTTTAAAACATTTGATTATCTGTAATCATTACCTTTTAAAGCTATATCTACCATTTCCCCTTTGAATAGATTTTTCCTAACCATTCACATAGTAATGGAAACTGTATATTTACAGTATATGATATTAATATAAAATAATCTCTACTTACAACACATACTTCATGGAGATGTGATGCCGGATGACTCATTGAAGCATGATGACGCATAATAATGATTTTGAAATTGTGAATTGTTAAATTGCTGTGATCAGAAAATCTAATGCAGACAACAAGACTTTTTCAGTATAATATTAAATCTTCCATCTATAACATCAATGTTAGAAGTTACATTTTAGCAGGTTGTCTTTATGTTTGTGCACCTGGACTCAATTAAGTGATGATCATTCAGCAACATTTTGATAGGAACGGTTCCTATCATAAAAGAGCAAATACTTTTTTGGGATGTAATAATAACCCTTCTTAGGATTAGACAAGGTGATCTACTTGACATCTGTATAATTGAAGAGGAGGTGTTATTCCTTAGAACGTGTTGTCATCAGATGTATCATAATTCTCAGCAAACTATCTCAGTTGTGCATTAGTCTGCTTCAGTTTTGATACCAAAAATTGGCTAGCGCAGAATTCACAATATTCTTTCTCAGCCATTAGCCATAACTGGCTCTCTAGAGCAGGCAACACGCTTGGATGAGTCATCTATACCTATGATACGTATATACCCCTTAAAAAAGGCATAAAGAATAAAGGCTGAAAATCATTAAGAGACAGCCCACTGAACTCAAAGCCTGCCAATCACTAAGAGACAGCCCACTGGACTCAAAGCCTGTTAATCACTAAGAGACAGCAAACTGGACTCAACCTAACAATCACTAAGAGACAGCCCACTGGACTCAAAGCCTCCCAATCACTAAGAGACAGCCCACTGGACTCAAAGCCTGTTAATCACTAAGAGACAGCAAACTGGACTCAACCTAACAATCACTAAGAGACAGCCCACTGGACTCAAAGCCTCCCAATCACTAAGAGACAGCCCACTGGACTCAAAGCCTGCCACACTAAGAGACAGCCTACTGGACTCAAAGCCTGCCAATCACTAAGAGACAGCCCACTAGACTCAACCTGCCAATCACTAAGAGACAGCCCACTGGACTCAAAGCCTGCCAATCACTAAGAGACAGCCCACAGGAATAAAAGACCTGCCAATCACTAAGAGACATCCTACTGGACTCAAAGCCTGCCAATCACTAAGAGACAGCCCACTAGACTCAACCTGACAATCACTAAGAGACAGCCCACTGGACTGAAAGCCTGCCAATCACTAAGACAGCCCACTGGACTCAACCTGACAATCACTAAGAGACAGCCTGCTGGACTCAAAGCCTGCCAATCACTAAGAGAGAGCCCACTGGACTAAAAGCCTGCCAATCACTAAGAGAGAGCCCACTGGACTAAAAGCCTGTCAATCACTAAGAGACAGCCCACTGGACTCTTAAAACCTGGCAATCACTATTAGCTCACTAAACGCTTAGTGAGTACCAGGCTTTAAGAGTCCAGTAGGATGCCCATTAGTGATTGCCAGGCTTTAATAGACTGTCCACTGGACTCAAAGCCTGACAATCACTAAGACAGCCTACTGGACCCCTAAACCCAAAATGAGGTCTTCATGCGATTTAATGTGCTGCTTGCGTGTCAGACACCACGTTGAATGTGATAGGTTCTCCTTAAGTTTGTTAGATGTAGCATACCATTTAAATCCAAGTATCCGGTCTACAAACCTAATATTTATTACAAAATAAAAGAAAACAATATTATAAAGATATGACGGTGTCTACCTGCCATGTCCCAGGTTTTAGACCACACAGGCTATACAGAATACGAGGCATGAAAAAACCTTTTGTTAACTGAATATATTTTTTTTAATATCCAATTTTACTTTAGCAATTTATTATGATCTGTTTAATGGCAGAAAACAAATTGCTTCATAATTGATTCTTTTTTTTTCCCCCTCTCTTATTCGAGGAGTGTGAAATTATAGTTTTATTAACTGTACACCTACTGGGCACAGCAGACGTAATTGTAGCATGAAAGATATATGCATTTCTATAATGACAAAAAGCTCGGGATTTTGTCACTGTGTAGTGGGAAACAAAAGGTTCTTTTTTTTCTGTAAAAAGAAATTAGAATTAGGATTGAACAGCCTGCTCTGATCTGATTTAATGCTTAGAGACTTACTTTTGCATATAAAAAAAAGTTGGAAATAAATGCTTTCAGGTCAATTTTGGGCGAGTAATAGTTTTTCCCATTATGATTTGGCTTTTAATAGTGTCCAGTTATTAAATGGTCACTGCCGATTCAACAAGCTTTGCAATTGATCAATAGTACATGCCAAGATAAACATTTTGCAGCAAATCTAATCAGGGAAATCTGCTCGTTTTCCCACTTACAAGCAGCTCATCCCCCCCCCCCCCGCACCTTCGAAAATCATCATGCATTAAAATCCATTTTGTTCAATTGAAGACGGACCGAGACTTTACTGACTGATCAGATTACAGCTTCTTATTTAAGTTTATAAAGAAAAGAAGAGGAGGAGCAAAATGTGAAAAAGGCAGAGATAGAGATGATGCTTTCTAGGCAGTATTTTATTTAACCTTGGTGCTGGATGCACAGTTACACTGCTCAGTATTGCTGTATTATGACTTGCAAGTTGCTAGTGTTTTTATTATTTACGTTCTTCGATAGATTTACAAAAGTGCATTTATGGCTATCCCGCTATGAATAGGCTCCAATAAGCATTCTGTGGATTCCCTCATTTCTTCGAATCCCTAATTTATACCCACATGTTTATGCTCTAGCTGTTTGAGGTTATGTTGCAGCACAGTACATTGTAGTAGTATTTTAAATTCAGACTATATGCTTAGTAAAAAAATATATATATATTTGCATATCTAAAAAATATACAACTTATTTACATGCGATTGTAAACATTGGCAATCTCTGTACATCCAAGTAAAGATTTTTCATTACGGATTTCACACTAAAAAGTTTTTCATCATGGATTCATGATTAAGGACTTATTTTTAATCTGAATAATTGACAAAAGACTGACTATCACTTCCAAACAGAAAACTGGTGTGTACAGGTGCAAACTAAGAGTAGCCCTCTCTATACATATAGTTTATCTGGCAAAAGTGGCATTTCTGTGCCAAAGTGATAAATAGATAAGGGCTTATTTTTTGTGTGCCGAGCTGACGTTTTTAACCCCTTCACCCCCAAGGGTGGTTTGCACGTTAATGACCGGGCCAATTTTTACAATTCTGACCACTGTCCCTTTATGAGGCTATAACTCTGGAACGCTTTGACGGATCTTGGCGATTCTGACATTGTTTTCTCGTGACATATTGTACTTCATGTTAAAGGTAAAATTTATTCAATATAACTTGCGTTTATTTGTGAAAAAAATGGAAATTTGGCGAAAATTTTGAAAATTTTGCAATTTTCCAACTTTGAATTTTTGTGCCCTTAAATCACAGACATATGTCACGCAAAATACTTAATAAGTAACATTTCCCACATGTCTACTTTACATCAGTACAATTTTGGAACCAAAATTTTTTTTTGTGACGGAGTTATAAGGGTTAAAAGTTGACCAGCAATTTCTCATTTTTACAACACCATTTTTTTTTAGGGACCGCATCTCATTTGAAGTCATTTTGAGGGGTCTATATGATAGAAAATACTCAAGTGTGACACCATTCTAAAAACTGCACCCCTCAAGGTGCTCAAAACCACATTCAAGAAGTTTATTAACCCTTCAGGTGTTTCACAGGAATTTTTGGAATGTTTAAATAAAAATGAACATTTAACTTTTTTTCACACAAAATTTATTTCAGCTCCAATTTCTTTTATTTTACCAAGGGTAACAGGAGAAAATGGACCCCCAAAGTTGTTGTACAATTTGTCCTGAGTACGATGATACCCCATATGTGGGTGTAAACCATTGTTTAGGCGCATGGCAGAGCTTGGAAGGGAAGGAGCGCCATTTGACTTTTCAATGCAAAATTGACTGGAATTGAGATGGGACGCCATGTTGCGTTTGGAGAGCCCCTGATGTGCCTAAACATTGAAACTCCCTACAAGTGACACCATTTTGGAAAGTAGACCCCCTAAGGAACTTATCTAGATGTGTGGTGAGCACTTTGACCCACCAAGTGCTTCACAGAAGTTTATAATGCAGAGCCGTAAAAATAAAAAATCATATTTTTTCACAAAAATGATCTTTTTGCCCCCAATTTTTTATTTTCCCAAGGGTAAGAGAAGAAATTGGACCCCAAAAAATGTTGTGCAATTTGTCCTGAGTACGCTGATACCCCATATGTGGGTGTAAACCATTGTTTGGGCGCATGGCAGAGCTTGGAAGGGAAGGAGCGCCATTTGACTTTTCAATGCAAAATTGACTGGAATTGAGATGGGACGCCATGTTGCGTTTGGAGAGCCCCTGATGTGCCTAAACATTGAAACTCCCTACAAGTGACACCATTTTGGAAAGTAGACCCCCTAAGGAACTTATCTAGATGTGTGGTGAGCACTTTGACCCACCAAGTGCTTCACAGAAGTTTATAATGCAGAGCCGTAAAAATAAAAAATCATATTTTTTCACAAAAATGATCTTTTTGCCCCCAATTTTTTATTTTCCCAAGGGTAAGAGAAGAAATTGGACCCCAAAAAATGTTGTGCAATTTGTCCTGAGTACGCTGATACCCCATATGTGGGTGTAAACCATTGTTTGGGCGCATGGCAGAGCTTGGAAGGGAAGGAGCGCCATTTGACTTTTCAATGCAAAATTGACTGGAATTGAGATGGGACGCCATGTTGCGTTTGGAGAGCCCCTGATGTGCCTAAACATTGAAACTCCCTACAAGTGACACCATTTTGGAAAGTAGACCCCCTAAGGAACTTATCTAGATGTGTGGTGAGCACTTTGACCCACCAAGTGCTTCACAGAAGTTTATAATGCAGAGCCGTAAAAATAAAAAATCATATTTTTTCACAAAAATGATCTTTTTGCCCCCAATTTTTTATTTTCCCAAGGGTAAGAGAAGAAATTGGACCCCAAAAAATGTTGTGCAATTTGTCCTGAGTACGCTGATACCCCATATGTGGGTGTAAACCATTGTTTGGGCGCATGGCAGAGCTTGGAAGGGAAGGAGCGCCATTTGACTTTTCAATGCAAAATTGACTGGAATTGAGATGGGACGCCATGTTGCGTTTGGAGAGCCCCTGATGTGCCTAAACATTGAAACTCCCTACAAGTGACACCATTTTGGAAAGTAGACCCCCTAAGGAACTTATCTAGATGTGTTTTGAGAGCTTTGAACCCCCAAGTGTTTCACTACAGATTATAACGCAGAGCCGTGAAAATAATTATTTTTTTTTTTCTCAAAAATGATTTTTTAGCCCCCAGCTTTGTATTTTTACAAGGGTAACAGAATAAATTGGACCCCAAAATTTGTTTTCCAATTTGTCCTGAGTACGCTGATACCCCATATCTGGGGGGGAACCACTGTTTGGGCGCATGACAGAGCTCGGAAGGGAAGGAGCGCCATTTGGAATGCAGACTTAAATGGATTGGTCAGCAGCCGTCACGTTGCATTTGCAGAGCCCCTGATGTACCCAAACAGTACAAACCCCCCACAAGTGACCCCATATTGGAAACTAGACCTCCCAAGGAACTTATCTAGATGTGTTTTGAGAACTTTGAACCCCCAAGTGTTTCACTAAAGTTTATAGCGCAAAGCCGTGAAAATAAAAATTCTTTTTTTTTTTTTTCACAAAAATGATTTTTTAGCCCCCAGTTTTGTATTTTCACAAGGGTAACAGGATAAATTAGACCCCAAAAGTTGTTGTCCAATTTGTCCTGAGTACGCTGATACCCCATATGTGGGGGGGAACCACTGTTTGGGCGCATGACAGAGCTCGGAAGGGAAGGAGCGCCATTTGGAATGCAGACTTAAATGGATTGGTCAGCAGCCGTCACGTTGCATTTGCAGAGCCCCTGATGTACCCAAACAGTACAAACCCCCCACAAGTGACCCCATATTGGAAACTAGACCTCCCAAGGAACTTATCTAGATGTGTTTTGAGAACTTTGAACCCCCAAGTGTTTCACTAAAGTTTATAGCGCAAAGCCGTGAAAATAAAAATTCTTTTTTTTTTTCACAAAAATGATTTTTTAGCCCCCAGTTTTGTATTTTCACAAGGGTAACAGGATAAATTAGACCCCAAAAGTTGTTGTCCAATTTGTCCTGAGTACGCTGATACCCCATATGTCGGGGGGAACCACTGTTTGGGCGCATGACAGAGCTCGGAAGGGAAGGAGTGCCATTTGGAATGCAGCCTTAAATGGATTGGTCTGCAGGCGTCACGTTGCATTTGCAGAGCCCCTGATGTACCCAAACAGTACAAACCCCCCACAAGTGACCCCATATTGGAAACTAGACCTCCCAAGGAACTTATCTAGATGTGTTGTGAGAACTTTGAACCCCCAAGTGTTTCACTACAGTTTATAATGCAGAGCCGTGAAAATAAAACATCTTTTTTTTCCCACAAAAATGATTTTTAGCCCCCCAAATTTTTATTTTCCTAAGGATAACAAGAGAACTTGGACCCCAGAAGTTGTTGTTCAATTTGTCCCGAGTACGCTGATAACACATATGTTGGGGTAAACCCCTTTTTGGGCGCACGGGAGAGCTCGGAAGGGAAGGAGCACTGTTTTACTTTTTCAACGCAGAATTGGCTGGAATTGAAATTGGACGCCATGTCGCGCTTGGAGAGCCCCTGATGTGCCTGGACAGTGGAAACCCCCCAATTCTACCTGAAACCCTAACCCAAACACACCCCTAACCCTAATCCCAATGGTAACCCTAACCACACCCCTAGCCCTGACACACCCATAATTCTAATCCCAACCCTAATCCAAACGTAAATGTAATCCAAACCCTAACCCTAACTTTAGCCCCAACCCTAACTTTAGCCCCAACCCTAACTTTACCTCCAACCCTAGCCCTAACCCTAACCCTAAACGTGACTGAAATACGTGGCACTGAAATACGTGGCACTGAAATACGTGATACGTGGCACTGAAATACGTGGCACTGAAACACGTGGCACTGAAATACGTGGCACTGAAATACGTGGCACTGAAATACGTGGCACTGAAATACGTGGCACTGAAATACGTGGCACTGAAATACGTGGCACTGAAATATGTGATATGTGGCACTTAAATACGTGGCACTTAAATACGTGGCACTGAAATATGTGATACGTGGCACTTAAATACGTGGCACTGAAACATGTGGCACTGAAATACGTGATACGTGGCACTGAAATACGTGGCACTGAAATACGTGGCACTGAAATACGTGCAACTGAAATACGTGGTACTAAAATATGTGGCACTGAAATACGTGATAGGTGGCACTGAAATACGTGGCACTGAAACACGTGGCACTGAAATACGTGATACGTGGCACTGAAATACATGGCACTGAAATACGTGGCACTGAAATACGTGGCACTGAAATACGTGGCACTGAAATACGTGGCACTATGACTGTCAGAAAATGTTCATTAAACGGTTAGGGGTGAGGTTAGGGGTAGAGTTAGGGTTAGGGTTTGGATCCCTTTATCACCTTGATGGTGGTGGGTGGCTTTTCAGTGTGTTTTCTGTTTTTTTTCGATAAAAATGCATGCGTTTTTAACGCAAACGCATGTGCTTAAAAACGCAAGAAAATACTGCAGGTTGTATTTCTGAAAATGAACGCATGCAGAAAAAAACCGCATGCGTTTGAAAACGCGACCAAACGCGTACAAAAAACCGCATGCGTTTTCAATGTTAAATATAGGGAAAAAACGCATGCGTTTTTTTGTGCAAAAAACGCTGCAGACAAAAACGCAAGTGTGAAACCAGCGACGCTTTTTATAGCAAAAAAGTTTTTGCGTCTCCACATTTTGAGACCTATAATTTTTCCACATTTGCTCCACAGAGTCATGTGAGGTCTTGTTTTTTGCGGGAAGAGTTGACGTTTTTATTGGTAACATTTTTGGACACGTGACCGTTTTTGATCGCTTTTTATTCCGATTTTTGTGAGGCAGAATGACCAAAAACCTGCTATTCATGAATTTCTTTTGGGAGAGGCGTTTATACCGTTCCGGGTTTGGTAAAATTGATAAAGCAGTTTTATTCGTCGGGTCAGTACGATTACAGCGATATCTCATTTATATCATTTTTTTTATGTTTTGGCGCTTTTATACGATAAAAACTATTTTATAGAAAAAATAATTATTTTGGTATCGCTTTATTCTCAGGACTATAACTTTTTTATTTTTTTGCTGATGATGCTGTATGGCAGCTTGTTTTTTGCGGGACAAGATGACGTTTTCAGCGGTACCATGGATATTTATATCAGTCTTTTTGATCGCGTGTTATTCCACTTTTTGTTCGGCGGTATGGTAATAAAGCGTTGATTTTTGCCTCGTTTTTTTTTTTTTTTTCTTACGGTGTTTACTGAAGGGGTTAACTAGTGTGGCAGTTTTATAGGTTGGGTCGTTACGGACGTGGCGATACTAAATATGTGTACTTTTATTGTTTTTTTTTATTTAGATAAAGAAATGTATTTATGGGAATAATATATATATTTTTTTTTCATTATTTTGGAATATTTTTTTTTTTATTTTTTTTTACACATTTGGAAATTTTTTTTTTACTTTTTTACTTTGCCCCAGGGGGGGACAATACAGATCGGTGATCTGTCAGTTTGCATAGCACTCTGACAGATCACCGATCTGCGAGAAGTGCAGGCTGCTTCACAGTGCCTGCTCTGAGCAGGCGTCTGTGAAGCCACCTCCCTCCCTGCAGGACCCGGATCCGCGGCCATCTTGGATCCGGGTCTGGAGCAGGCAGGGAGGGAGGTAAGACCCTCGCAGCAACGCGATCACATCGCGTTGCTGCGGGGGGCTCAGGGAAGCCCGCAGGGAGCCCCCTCCCTGCGCGATGCTTCCCTGCACCGCCGGCACATCGCGATCATGTTTGATCGCGGTGTGCCGGGGGTTAATGTGCCGGGGGCGGTCCGTGACCGCTCCTGGCACATAGTGCCGGATGTCAGCTGCGATATGCAGCCGACACCCGGCCGCGATCGGCCGCGCTCCCCCCGTGAGCGCGGCCGATCGGCTATGACGTACTATCCCGTCGGCGGTCATACGGGCCCACCCCACCTCGACGGGATAGTACGTCGGATGTCAGGAAGGGGTTAATGATACCATTTTGGTGCAGATACGTTCGTTTGATCACATTTTAATGCAATGTCGCGGCGACAAAAAAACGTAATTCTGGTGGTTTAACTTTTTTGCGCTACGCCGTTTAGCGATCGGGTTAATTCTTATTACATATTGATAGATCGGGCGATTCTGAACGTAGCGATACCAAATATGTGTATGTGATATGTGTGGTATATGTGATTTTTTTTATTATTATTATTTTATTATGAATGGGGCGAAAGGGGGCAATTTGAACTTTGATTTATTTTTGTAATACTTTTAAAAACTTTTTTTTTTTTACTTTTTGCATGCTTCAATAGTCTACATGGGAGACTAGGAGCTGCAGTACTTTGAACTCCTCAGAAATGCTTCACTCTGCTGAAGACCTTTGGTTGTCATGCCAACCCATCGGTGACCTGCGATCATGTGACGGGGTCACCGATGGATGGGCTTAGTGACGCACTTCTGGTAAGCGGAAGTTAAATGCCGCTATCAGAGATTGACAGTGGCATTTAACTAGTTAACAGCTGCGGGTGAATCGTGATTCCACCCGCGGCTGTTATGGGCACATGTCAGCTATATAGATCAGCTGACATGTGCCCGTAAAGGATCGGGATCAGCGCCGGAGCCCGCACCAAACAGGGCGAGTCCGACATCGGTGTATTATTGCGCCCAATATCAGAAAGAGGTTAAAAAATGGAAAGCAAACATTGTAAAAATCCAGTTTAATATTTCTCGTTTGTTTTTCCTTCTAAAACCCACAAACAATAGCTGTCACAATCCCCACTGTGGGTTATTTAGGAAGCACCGGGGATTCAATCTTCCCCGTCTATACATTTTCTAAGTCTTTGTAGAAGTTCTTACAAAACCTAAATTGAAGTCGAATTCACAAAATAAAACTACTTGATTTTTTAGACTATTTTCCAATATAAACATTTACAGGGTGAGATGAATCACTGACGGCAGGGGCACTTTCAGCTCAATCAAAATTAAATATTCTGAAAAAATATTTGAAAATGCAAAAGATTTTTAGGTTTCCTCAGACATCGTTTCAATACAATCTTCAGCTTTAGATTCCAAAAATGACTGCTAAAACTGTTACTTTTTCAAGATGAGATTATTCCAGTAGGAAACATAAAATTCTACATATTAGTAATTTTTAATATCTATAAACTGGGGTATAAGGGCTAACATTTCTTTTTGTGCAGAGTGATAAGCCACGCCTTTCTTGTAAGAGTGAGGAGACTTATAAGCCATGCATGCACCTCTGGAAAATTGCATATCTAAATAGAGAGCAAGAGGACTAGAACACTAGTGTCACCTATTGGAATCAGCGATCCTAAAAGTCAATATCGACTAATTAACAAGCCTTGCAATATGACTTAAAAGACAAACCAGAATCTCAATTTGCAGAAACGGTGTTTCTGGGTGTTGCCCCTCATCATTGCAAAGTATGAGATCTGATTAAGTTAGGCGAGAGACTCTGGACTGAGGATTAAGGGGTTATGTTTCTCCTTGTGGAGAGTGACAAGCCTAGCCTGGCATGTCAGAATGAGAAGACTTATAAGATTCAGCAATAAAGGAACAGCGCTCCATCCAGGTGTGTAGTATAAAAATAGAAGTTTATTCTGCCATATAACAGCAACGTTTCGGCCCTAAGGGCCTTTGTCACTTTCCAGTTCAGTTCCCTGGACTTGGACGGGCGCCCCAGTTAGTGAGTGCTGTCAGCCTTTTGTTTGCTTTGAGAAGACTTATAAGTCAAGAGTCGAGATGACTTTTAGGATTGCTGCTTCCAATGGGTGGCGCTAGAGTTCAAGTCCTCTTCCTTGCTGAAGAGACAATGTACAGATCTGTAAACCCCAAAAAGAATTTAGTTTCTTTACTATTAAAGACATTTTTTATTACTTTAAATTTTGCGCGGCCAGTAGATCATGTATGTTGTTGTGTAAATCTGGAAAAAAGTCTGGTAGCCCCCTGAAGTCATTAGAGCCTTAAACCCCTCAAGGGTGTTGCCGAATATAGATGTAGAAGTTGTTGTTTTTTGTTTATGCATTATGCATAAAAAATTAATCTGATTCTGACAACCAGTGCTTTTACATGGGTAAATCAGATACTGATGGGAAAAAAGGGATCAAGGACCTTTCCAGTGACAATGTACAAGTGAAGAGGGAAGGAGCCAGCAGGTGAGGGTAAAAGCTGCTCATGTTGTAGGGTGATGGCAGCAGGGTTTTTAACAGGATGTAGGTAGAGATGAGCGATTTGATTGAAATTTTTAAATTTTATGGAATTTTGCTCTACCCAGCAAATATATATATGCCTGCAGCCGTTTTACACAAAGTTGAAGATTTCATCAGCCAGAGAAAGCTCATATGGACTCTTGTGCATCCGAGAGGTCTTCTCCATAATGCCTTGTATATATCACCAAACACAATGCCGAGCGTCAGATGAAGAGGTGTAAAGCCGCCACCACTGGACTCTGGATGAGACGTGTTCTGTGCAGTGATGGGATCGCACTTCTCTATCTGCGTCTGATGGAGGAGTCTGGGTTTGGTGATTCCAGGAGGACATTACCCCCTGACTGCATTGTGGCCCCTGTACCGATGGTGGAGGAGGACAACACTAGGGGCTGTTATCAGGAGTCGGAATTGGGCCATTAGTTCAGTCAATAGAAATCTTAATGCTTCAGCACAAGATATTGTGGCTTTGTGGGAACAGTTTGGTGAAGACCCTTTTCTGTTCCCCATGACTGCCCAGTGCACGAGGTCCATACAGACATGATTGGGGAAGAACATGACCGACCACATAATGTCCACATCTAGACTGGAGATTGTGAGCCCGGCCTCTCCCCAACATCAGGTTCCGACTTCACAAATGTTCTTGTAGATGAAGGGGCAAAACTTCTCACAGACGCCTCTAAAACCTTGCTCTCAATCTTCTGGGAAGGATTTCTACAGTTATGTCTGCAGAGGGACAACTCCATATTAATGTCTATAGAAGTTAAATGGGGGTGGAATGCACACATATTTGTCCATACATTTTACCTATAATTTACACACACCACTATCTATATATTCATCTATAAATGTGATTACAGGTCACATCATGACTTACGATTAACAGTTCCAGGTTCATGTCTAATTGCAGCAGGGCGTCTCTCTTATTAATTATTTTTTTTTTCCTTTGACGAAAGAAGCAAAAACATCTATTCCCTGAATAAAACAAAAGTCGCACTGGCGCGGAAATGTTTCCATTTTGTATTATTTGCATTGTGTCTCGCGGAATGCACAATATTATTACAGTACTTTGCATTATTTACGGTTTGTTTAGGACTGAACACATCTGCAAATATTTGTTAATTTCGCAAAATGGACTTTCATGCAAGAGCAACCTGCCTATTAGCTTTAAAAGCCATTACAGCCCCGGTGACACAAATAACTTTGTCCTCTTGATAACTGGATTCTCGAATTCAAGTAATAATGGAACATGTTCAGCAGACACTATGGAGTTATTGTTGTCTGTTTTCATTATCTGTACTGACAGGAAAGCAAGTAAGCACACAGACAATTTAATATCGGATTGCTTAAACAGAAAAAAATAAAATAAAATAAATCCCTAAATAAAACTTTCATTTCGGAGCTGTGCACATGAAAAGGAGCCAAATGAAGCATCAAGTGGTAAGAGGTTAATGGGATTCGGGGACATCGTCAACTGACCGAAAACAAGGCGGCGAGCTTGTATCTGCCAACCATGCATGATCATCTAGGAATGGCTACAATAGTCTATGGTAAATCTCATCAATAATTGCAAGGGGCGCATGGAGCCTCTCTGCAGCCGGAGGCGGCCATGGAAATGATAGACCTTTCATGGTTTGATCAGATTATCCTTGCTCTTTGAATATGAAAAAAACTATTGTTTTATTTAAAGCGGCTGTATTAAGGGCTCATACTCACTTGCGTGAAATACGGCCGAGTCTCGCATGGTAACACCCGGCTCTGCCGCCGGCACTTGGGAGCGGAGTGTGGAGCTCCATGTATTGCTGTACGGCCGCACGCTCTGCTCTGGAGTGTCGGCGGCAGAGCCGAGTTAACCTGCGAGACTCGCACGTATTTCATGCAAGTGAGAAGGAGCCCTTAAGTCCAAAAAAGAAGAGAACGTCCAGCTTCACCGAATCCGTAAAAAAGAGTTTTCTTTATTCACAAACTTTAAACATAGAGGATACCGACTTCAGCACGAACCATATGTATATATATGTATGTGTGTGTATGTTCATGTGTATATTCATACATACACATACACCGTGTTCCAAATTATTATGCAAATTGGATTTAAGTGTCATAAAGATTTAATTGTTTTGTTTTTCAAATAAACTCATGGATGGTATTGTGTTTCAGGGCTCAATGGATCACTGAAATCAATCTTAAACACGTGATAATTAGTTTTCCAGGTGATTCTAATTAAAGGAAAACCGCTTAAAAATGATGATCCACATTATTAAGCAGGCCACAGTTTTCAAGCAATATGGGAAATAAAAAGGATCTCTCTGCTGCCGAAAAGCATTAAATAGAGCAATGCCTTGGTCAAGGGAAGAAAACATTAGATATTTCCCAAAAACTTAAGCGTGATCATCGTACTGTTAAGAGATTTGTGGCTGATTCTGAGCACAGTCGTGTTCGTGCTGATAAAGGCATAATGAGGAAGGTTTCTGCCAGACAAGTTCATCAGATTAAGAAAGCAGCTGCTAAAAAGCCATTACAAAGCAGCAAACATATTTGAAGCGGTTGGTGCCTCTGGAGTCCCTCGAACCTCAAGGTGTAGGATCCTTCAAAGGCTTGCTTTGGTTCATAAACGTACTATTAGGCCACCCCTAAACAGTGTTCACAAGCAGAAATGGTTGCAGTGAGCCCAGACATACAGTACATGAAGACTAATTTCCAGTCTTGTTTACTAATGAGTGTCGAGCAACCCTGGATGGTCCAGATGAATGGAGTAGTGGATGGTTGGTGTATGGCCACCATGTCTCAACAAGGCTGTGACGTCAGCAAGAAGGTGGAGGAGTCATGTTTTGGATCGGAATCATGGGGAAACAGCTGGTAGGGCCCTTTAAGGTTCCTGAAGGTGTAAAAATGACCTCTGCAAAGTATATAGAGTTTCTGACTGACAACTTTCTTCCATGGTATAAAAAGCAGAAACGTGCCTTCAGGAGCAAAATCATCTTCATGCATGACAATGCACCATCTCATGCTGCAAAGAATCCCTCTAAGTCATTGGCTGCTATGGGCATAAAAGGAGATAAACTCATGGCGTGGCCACCATCTTCCCCTGACCTCAACCCTATAGAGAACCTTTGGAGTATCATCAAGCAAAAGATCTATAAGGGTGGGAGGCAGTTCACATCAAAACAGCAGCTCTGGCAGGCTATTCTGACTTCATGCAAAGAAATACAAGCAGAAGCTCTCCAAAAACTCACAAGTTCAATGGATGCAAGAATTGTGAAGGTGATATCAAAGAAGGGTCCTATGTTAACATGTAACTTGGCCTGTTAGGAGGTTTTGGAGTTAAATCACTTTTATTCAGTGAATGTGACCTCCTAATGCTGCAAATTCCAAAAATGAGCATTTTCAGTTCTTTATATCAAATTTTTAGAAATTCTACTGTGCCTAATAATTTGGAACAGTGCATTTTGAGTTTTTATTCATTTTGGAGATTATACTGTTATCATTGGGAGGCTTCTTCAATAAAATTCGATGTATACTCTAACGGGTGATGACTTTTATTAGACTGACTGTCATTTGCACCGACTATTTAGGAAAATCCGAGAAAAATGTCATTTGCATAATAATTTGGAACATGGTGTATATACATATAAACACACATATACATACACATGCGTATACATACATACATATACACGCACACAAACATACATACATATACACATGCATATAAGTCCTTCCACGCTCACCTACAGAGTAGTAACCCAAGCTCCCATCACCATAAAGCCATGCTACATATAGGTGGTCCCCACAAACCGGGACCCCCGGAACAGCTCACCCAAACCCAACCTGACTGAACCGTCAACCAAAACAACCTGACAAAAGCCACAATCAGGAAGATGGTAGAGGAGGGGCAGGAGAGGTACGTCAGTGCCTGGAGGAACAAAATAAACAGCTCACAGAAACTGACCGTGTACCAGAGTCTACAGAGAGACTACAGACTGTCTCCATATCTGGAGAAACTCTTGGACCCCAAAGACCACCAGATCCTGAGCCAGTATAGACTCAGTGCCCACCATCTGGCCATCGAGGTCGGCCGGCACAGACAGAGGTACAAGCCCAGGGAGGACAGACTGTGCCTACACTGTGACCTGGATGCCCTGGAGGATGAGACCCACTTCCTGCTACACTGCCCCAAATACTCAGCAGTGAGGGACACTCACTTCAGGAGACTCTCCAATCTCTTCCCGCATTTCAGCTCCATGAAGGAGGAAGAGAAAACATATATCCGGCTGGGGGAAGAAGAGGGCGCGGTGGAGATAGCAGCGCACTATGTGAGCGCGTGCCATAGGCTGCGAGAAAGACAGCCATGATATACCATGGACTTCCTTACTTCCACCCTGTACCCCATCAATAGTCCCCACAGTCCCTATTCCCTACTGTGCTTTGGCAAAACTAATGTTTATTTGGTCCTGCCAATAAAACTTCTTTGAATTGAATTGATACATACACATACATACATATACACATACATACACGTACACATACATATACACACATACATACACTCATACATACATACACATACTGTACATACATACACATACATACATTTACATACACACACATACATATACACACATACATTCACATACACATTACACACATATATACATCCATACACATGCACACACATATGCAAACGCATACATATACACACGTATAAACATATATATATACTTACACATACATATACATACATACACATATACTGTATACACACAAGTTTTAAATTCCTGTTTTGCATCTGTGTACTCTAAGAAAGCAAATGTAACATCAACTGATCTTCACAGTGCCATCGAAGTAATAAAATAATCAACACTATCTATAAACAGAGAGAAAGTGAGGGAATACTTGGCTAATTTAAATGAATTTAAATCTCCTGGTCTAAATGAATTATGTCCTAACGTACTGATAGAGGAAATTGCAGAATCTTTGAAAAATTCTGGAGAACTGAAGAAGTTCTAGAAGATTGTAAAAGGCCAAATGTTGTCCCTAACTTAAAAAAAAGGAAAGAAAACTGAGCCAGGAAACTACAAGCCAGTGAGCCTTACTTCTATATCAATATATATATTTGAACAAATTAGTAGACAAGATGTATGCAAGTACTTAGATAAGAATATAGTATTTATTCAGGGCCAGCAAAGGTTTGTAGCAAACAAGTCATGCCAGACTAATCTAATTTCCTTATATGATGGAATCACTGACTGGGTGGATCATTAAAATGCGGTAGATATAATATATCTAGATTTCAGCAAAGCATTTGATAAAGTATCTCATAGTATTCTTATTGAAAAAATGACCAAGTATGGGATTGACAAGGCTATGGTTAGGTGGATTCATAACTGGCTCAGTGATCGTACTTAAAGAGTGGTGATAAATGGTTGCATATCCAATTGGAAAAGTGTTTCAAGTGGGGTACCACAAGGCTCTGTCCTTGCCCCGGTGGTGTTCAACATTTTTATAAATGATCTAGATAAAGGAACTGAAGGTAAACAAATCAAAATTTGCAGACACTGCAAAGCTAGGAAGGATAGCTAAAGGTACCTTCACACTAAGCGACTTTGCAGCGAGAACGACGACGATCCGTGATGTTGCAGCGTCCTGGATAGTGATCTCGTTGTGTTTGACACGCAGCAGCGATCTGGATCCCGCTGTGATATCGCTGGTCGGAGCAAGAAGTCCAGAACTTTATTTTGTCGCTGATCACCAGCTGTCATCGTTGGATCGGCATGTGTGACGCCGATCCAGCGATGTGTTCACTTGTAACCAGGGTAAATATCGGGTTACTAAGCGCGGTGATGTCACCGCTGTGCTCTGCTTTACAGGCGGCCGGCGCTGACACATTCAGTGCAGGGAGCTCTCGGCAGCAGCGCGTGCAATAGCAGCGCTCTTGCCGAAAGCAGTTTTAACCCTGTGGACGCCGGGGGACGTGACAGACATCAGAATGTGAGTATGTACTGTTTTTTTTTTTTTTTACTTTTACAATGGTAACCTGGGTAAATATTGGGTCACTAAGCGCGGCCCTGCACTTAGTAACCCGATGTTTACCCTAATTACCCGGGTGCTGCAGGGGGACTTCGGCATCGTTGAAGACAGTTTCAACGATGCCGAAGTTGTTCCCCTGATCGTTGGTCGCTGGAGAGAGCTGTCTGTGTGACAGCTCCCCAGCGACCACACAACGACTTACCAATGATCACGGCCAGGTCGTATCGCTGGTCGTGATCGTTGGTAAGTCGTTTAGTGTAACGGTACCTTAACACTAGGGAAGACAGAGGAAGGATTCAGAAGGATCTAGATAAGCTTGAACAATGGATAGCAACTAATAGAATGGTATCTGACAGGGAGAATTGCAAGATTCTACATCTAGGCAAGAAAAATGAAAATTACATCTACAGAATGGGAGGAATAGAACTAAGCAACAGCACATGTGAAAAAGACCTGAGTATCCTAATACATCACAGACTGCACATCAGTCAACAGTGTGATGCAGCAGCAAAAAAAAACAGCTCTACAAAGTATTAAAAGAAGCATAGAGTTTAGATCACGTGAAGTAATTATCCTCCTCGACTTCTCCTTGGTCAGGCCTCATCTGGAATACTGTGTCCAGTTCTGGGCACCACATTTAAAAAACAAGACATTGAAAAACTAGAGCAAGTTCAGAGAAGAGCTACCAGGATGGTGAGCCGACTGTAAGGTATGTTCTACGAGGAACAGTTAAAAGATCTGGGAATGTTTAGCTTGCAAAAAAGAAGGCTGAAATGAGACTTAATAGCAGTCTACAAATATATGAAGGGATGTCACAGTGTAGAGGGATCATCATTATTCTCATCTGCACATGGAAACATGAGAAGCAATGGAATTAAACTGAAAGGGAGAAGATACAGATTAGATATTAGACACAACTTTTCGACAGCGAGGGTGATCAATGAGTGGAACAGGCTACCACGAGATGTGGCGAGCTCTCCTTCAATGGAAGTCTTCAAACAGAGGCTTGGACAGACATCTGTTTCAGATGATTTAGTGAATCCTATATTGAGCAGGGGGTTAGACACGAACCTTGAGGTCCTTTTCCAACTCTAACATTCTATGATTGTATTATTCTAATGGAAACACATTTCCAAGATATAAAATGAGCTAATGATGAGAAAAACCTACAAGTAGACAGACATTGTTGGACACTATGACCCTGAAGATTCCTTCCAACTCTAACATGCTATGGTTCTATGATTATGAAAGGTGTTTCCAAATACAATCCCCTTTATACCGCTTATGTATTTTAAAAGAAAGTCCTTATACTATTTCTGGTGAAGTAATTAAACACTTTTTATCTCTTTTTATCTATTTCATTTTCTTGGAGTTGAGTAATTGTATTAATTGTATTAATAGTTGCAGCACCAAACCTAATGAGATAAATGAATTGCAATTTAGGTTTACAATAAAATAACCAGAACTGATGGAAAGTCTATTACATTGCTGTGATGTTTGGAAGGAAAAGCCTTAAATTAATTGGAAGTCTTGAGAAGAGATTATTTTTATAAAGAAAAAAAAAAGATTTTTTTTTATTTTTTCACTTCCAATCCCTAGACTACCACAAACTAAGTAAGCAAGTATAGAGCAGCTTTTTCTAAAATACATTTATAAATAACAAGGTATAACCACTTAAATGAAACCTCCCATCAAATGCTTATGCTGGGCACTGATGCAGAAAAAACAGTGAGACCGCAAGGAGTTAACAAAGCCTGTGCTGCTGGTGCCCTGCAAATGGAACGACTGTCTTGTGTGGGCTGCACAACCCACAGGAACCCTGATGAAGAAGGACGCCACTCCTTCGAAACGCGTCGGTCACCTTTCTGGTCTCTGTGCCGCCCCGTAGTTCTTGTGACGTCACACGCTGTGCCACGCACCAGCCATTTTTTTCCCTCTCCTTCCCCGCTCGTATCCAGGGACGCCACCGTCCGGGGCTTTCCCTGGCTCTGCGTAGCTTCCCTGTTTCATCGCTGTGCCGCGGTCTATTAACTCTGCCTGCCTGCTCTCTGGTCCATCTCTGACATGCCGGATTCTCCACCACAGAGCCGGACGGACTGCACTCCATCACACACTGCTGCACCTGCCTCCTGTTGAGTTCCCACCTGGCGCGGTACTATTTGTGCTGTTATTCCATGTGACACCACGCTAGCTGCAGCCCACACAAGACGGTCATTCCATTTGCAGGGCACCAGCAGCACAGGCTTTGTTAACTCCTTGCGGTCTCACTGTTTTTTCTGCATCAGTGCCCAGCATAGGCATTTGATGGGAGGTTTCATTTAAGTGGTTATACCATGTTGTTTGCACTTTCCTTGTGTTTTGTCATCCCTTGAGCGCAGAATCAGCTGCATCATCACTCACTATTTCCATATCTGACAGCGGTGGCACCTACCTGTCCTGATTCCTGCAGCTGAGTGAGGAGCACTTACATACTTAGCTTGTGTGAGGTAGCGCGTGTGTTCTCTTTTATACTATATTTGAAAAAACTGACCGTCACATCCAAACATAGATCAAGTGTGAACAGGTGCTGAACCTTAGAGTCACCAACTCCCATACAGTCAAGCAAAAAAGGCAGCACACTGCAGCGCTAACACATGAAAAAATGAAACACAGAAATTGAACTTCATTACTGCACTAAAAATATGAAAAATGAGAGCGTTTAGCGCATAAAAAAGGCCAATTTTATGTGTACCTGGTAGCCACTTTACGGCATCTCTCTTATACCAGGTCCTGCGCTATCCTTCCTCGCAGAGAATAAACGTCTCCATGTGAATGGGCACCTATGAAAACCTCTCATGAGACTAACATTCTCCTTCTCTGTGGAGGGGTACTGGACCTGTTGCAATTAAGACACTTGTGACTAGGAGGCGGAGTGCTCAGTCAGAAGGTTAGACAATACATTTGAAAAAACTGACCGTCACATCCAAACATAGATCAAGTGTGAACAGGTGCTGAACCTTAGAGTCACCAACTCCCATACAGTCAAGCAAAAAAGGCAGCACACTGCAGCGCTAACACATGAAAAAATGAAACACAGAAATTGAACTGCATTGAACTGCATGAACTGCATATGAAAAATGAGAGCGTTTAGCGCATAAAAAAGGCCAATTTTATGTGTACCTGGTAGCCACTTTACGGCATCTCTCTTATACCAGGTCCTGCGCTATCCTTCCTCGCAGAGAATAAACGTCTCCATGTGAATGGGCACCTATGAAAACCTCTCATGAGACTAACATTCTCCTTCTCTGTGGAGGGGTACTTGACCTGTTGCAATTAAGACACTTGTGACTAGGAGGCGGAGTGCTCAGTCAGAAGGTTGGGAATAGGGTTGGGATTAGGGTTAGGGGTGTGTCAGGGTTAGGGGTGTGGTTAGGGTTACCGTTGAGATTAGGGTTAGGGGTGTGTTTGGATTAGGGTTTCAGTTATAATTGGGGGGTTTCCACTGTTTAGGCACATCAGGGGCTCTCCAAACGCGACATGGCGTCCGATCTCAATTCCAGCCAATTCTACATTAAAAAAGTAAAACAGTGCTCCTTCCCTTCCGAGCTTTCCCGTGCGCCCAAACAGGGGTCTACCCCAACATATGGGGCATCAGCGTACTCGGGACAAATTGGACAACAACTTTTGGGGTCCAAGTTCTCTTGTTACCCTTGGGAAAATATAAATTTGGGGGGCTAAAAATCATTTTTGTGGGAAAAAAAGGATTTTTTATTTTCACGGCTCTGCGTTGTAAACTGCAGTGAAACACTTGGGGGTTAAAAGTTCTCACAACACATCTAGATAAGTTCCTTGGGAGGTCTAGTTTCCAATATGGGGTCACTTGTGGGGGGTTTCTACTGTTTGGGTACATCAGGGGCTCTGCAAATGCAACGTGATGCCTGCAGACCAATCCATCTAAGTCTGCATTCCAAATGGCCCTCCTTCCCTTCCGAGCTCTGCCATGCGCCCAAACAGTGGTTCCCTCCCACATATGGGGTATCAGCATACTCAGGACAAATTGGACAACAACTTTTGGGGTCCAATTTCTCCTGTTACCCTTGGGAAAATATAAATTTGGGGGGCTAAAAAATCATTTTTGTGGAAAAAAATATTTTTTATTTTCACGGCTCTGCGTTATAAACTGTAGTGAAACACTTGGGGATCAAAGCTCTCAAAACACATCTAGATAAGTTCCTTAGGGGGTCTACTTTCCAAAATGGTGTCACTTGTGGGGGGGTTTAATGTTTAGGCACATCAGGGGCTCTCCAAACGCAACATGGCGTCCCATCTTAATTCCAGTCAATTTTGCATTGAAAAGTCAAATGGCGCTCCTTCCCTTCCAAGCTCTGCTATGCGCCCAAACAGTGGTTTACCCCCACATATGGGGTATCGGCGTACTCAGGACAAATTGCACAACAACTTTTGGGGTCCAATTTCTTCTCTTACCCTTGGGAAAATAAAAAATTGGGGGCGAAAAGATAATTTTTGTGAAAAAATATGATTTTTTATTTTTACGGCTCTGCATTATAAACTTCTGTGAAGCACTTGGTGGGTCAAAGTGCTCACCACACATCTAGATAAGTTCCTTAGGGGGTCTACTTTCCAAAATGGTGTCACTTGTGGGGGGATTCAATGTTTAGGCACATCAGGGGCTCTCCAAATGCAACATGGCTTTCCATCTCAATTCCAGTCAATTTTGCATTGAAAAGTCAAATGGTGCTCCTTCCCTTCCGAGCTCTACGGTGCGCCCAAACAGTGGTTTACCCCCACATATGGGGTATCAGCATACTCAGCACAAATTGTACAACAACTTTTGGGGTCCATTTTCTTCTGTTACCCTTGGTAAAATAAAACAAATTGGAGCTGAAATAAATTGTGTAAAAAAAATTTAAATGTTAATTTTTATTTAAACATTCCAAAAATTCCTGTGAAATACCTGAAGGGTTAATAAATTTCTTGAATGTGGTTTTGAGTACCTTGAGGGGTGCAGTTTTTAGAATGGTGTCACACTTGGGTATTTTCTATCATATATACCCCTCAAAATGACTTCAAATGAGATGTGGTCCCTAAAAAAAAAGGTGTTGTAAAAATGAGAAATTGCTGGTCAACTTTTAACCCTTATAACTCCGTAACAAAAAAAAAATGTGGTTCCTAAATTGTGCTGATGTAAAGTAGACATGTGGGAAATGTTATCTATTAAGTATTTTGTGTGACATATCTCTGTGATTTAAGGGCATAAAAATTCAAATTTGGAAAATTGCGAAATTTTCAAAATTTTCGCCAAATTTCCATTTTTTTCACAAATAAACGCAAGCTATATCGAATAAATTTTACCACTATCATGAAGTACAATATGTCATGAGAAAACAATGTCAGAATCGCCAAGATCTATTGAAGCGTTCCAGAGTTATAACCTCATAAAGGGACAGTGGTCAGAATTGTAAAAATTGTCCCGGTCATTAACGTGCAAACCACCCTTGGGGGTAAAGGGGTTAATTTTGTGGATTTTCCACGTTTTTCCCGCAATTCTATGCATTTGTAAAAAACGCATGAAAAAACGCACAAAACACGTGAAAAAAACGTGGAAAAAAACGCATGCGGATTTCTTCCAGAAATGTCCGTTTTTTGTCCGGAAAATTTCTGCTAGAAATCCTGACGTGTGCACATAGCCTTAAGGTACCGTTACACTAAACGACTTACCAACGATCACGACCAGCGATACTACCTGGCCGTGATCGTTGGTAAGTCTTTTTATGGTCGCTGGGCAGCTGTCACACAGACAGCTCTCTCCAGCGACCAACGATCAGGGAAACGACTTCGGCATCGTTGAAACTGTCTTCAACGAGGCCGAAGTCCCCCTGCAGCACCCGGGTAACCAGGGTAAACATCGGGTTACTAAGTGCAGGGCCGCGCTTAGTAACCCAATATTTACCCTGGTTACCATTGTAAAAGTAAAAAAACCCCAAAACACTACATACTCACATTCTGATGTCTGTCACGTCCCCCGGCATCCACAGGGTTAAAACTGCTTTCGGCAGGAGCGCTGGTAATGCACGCGCTGCTGCCGAGAGCTTCGCTGCACTGAATGTGTCAGCGCCGGCCGTAAAGCAGAGCACAGCGGTGACGTCAACGCTGTGCTCTGCTTTACGGCCGGCGCTGACACAGTCAACCCTGTGGATGCCGGGGGACGTGACAGAGATCAGAATGTGAGTATGTAGTGTTTTTTTTTTACTTTTACAATGGTAACCAGGGTAAATATCAGGTTGCTAAGCGTGGCCCTGCACTTAGTAACCCGATGTTTACCCTGGTTACAAGTGAACACATCGCTGGATCGGAGTCACACACGCTGATCCAGGGATGACAGCGGGTGGTCAGCGACCAAAAAAAGGTCCTGATCATTCCCATCGACCAACGATCTCCCAGCAGGGGCCTGATCGTTGGTCGCTGTCACACATAACGAGATCATTAGCGGGATCGTTGCTTACGTCACCAAAAGCGTGACGTTGCAACGATATCGTTAACGATATCGTTATGTGTGACATAGCCTTTAGTCTGTAATAGTGACTGTACATTGAGTGTGTTAAGCTTTGTTTATTGATGTGTGCTTATATGCTAATAGTGCTACTTAATCCCATCACCATTATTTACCTTATCTTGATGTTGGACTGAAAGACCCTGGGTAATTCTAAAAATAGCTTACATGCTTTGGGTATAAAAAGACTCAGAGTTCACATCCTGGGAGACTGAAGTAACACAGAGCTTCCAGCCAGACATTCTGCAAACCACCCAACAGACAAGAGAAAGGACTGCAGCCAATTCATCATGGCACCATCACGAGGGACACTGATCTATGATTCTATAGGATACAAGCTAGGGGTTTTCGGCTCTGGTTGGAAGGACACAGATCTGATCCAGTGACCATCTCTGCACCATGGATATGTTTGGAGAAAGCCAGGTTTGGGACCCGCTGGTTGCCTGGTTCCATGGAGATGGTCAGATAAGCCAGGTGGTGACTCTCGTGTCAACTGGCTTTGGACCTTGTATGGACTCTATGGACAGTTCTTGGTCATCTCCCTATGCTTGTCGTTACCTCTTCTCTGTGCGTGCATCCACAGATGGAGTAGCGACCCTGGGACCCGTTACCACACACTGAGTAGTGTGTGTGTCCCATTCCTGGTGGTTTACCACGTCGCTAAGGAGACGCGTCTAGTGACGTCCCTATCCCCGCCTCCCAGATACCATAGTAACACTCCCCCCTCCGTGACTACACACTGACTAGTGTGTGTGCTCCACTACTGCGCCGCTAATAAAACATATTTAGTGACGTCCTCATTCCCCACGTCCCAATTATCATAGCAACTTCCTTCTCTACACACTCAGCAGTGTGTGCGCTCCATCGTTGGTGTTTCACCGCGTCGCTATGGAGACGCGTCCAGTGACGTCGCTGACCCCGCCCCCCGTCTTGACGCGTCAGACGGGGAAGTGGAGCAGTGACATAGGACGCTGATCTGAGCGTGCGCTGTGGGGCTATTCAGCGTTTTGAGCGCCATTACAACACCGCTGCCACTAATGAAAGACAGGGCTATAAAGAACCCTGACACTGATCACCACATATACATTCCCCCGGAAGAAGCAAGACGCGAAACGCGCGTTGGGGCCTTCAGGACTGCACGTGCAGGTTATGTATTGCATCCATTTTTCTTACTAGTAATATGAGTTTAACATGGGGCACGGTGTGATCGCCAGCCCCTTTTGCACAGCACTGTTATGACTTTAAATTGATCTTTGGCAGAAACACTAACTGGTTTACAAAGCACTGAGCACTTTACTTTATGTCCATCTTCATTTTGGTGTTGATCCAGGCATATTATGGTAAGGGGTGGTAATCCCCACTAACAAGTGACATATGGTAAAAAGTCTGGATTGATTTCCAACAGTAATACAGTCTGCCCATTAAACTGACTATTGCAAGTGTTTTTGTGCAGTTTGATATGGTTGTTGTATGTAACCTTGCACCTGCGGTTATATATTGTATGTGTATTCCCCAGAGGACGGTATAAGAAGATAAATTGTTTTTATATTTATTGATAGTAGTTTTCTTAATTAACATTCAATAAAATTTGATGATTTTGGATACTTTTGACATATGCTTCCGCTAGTTTCTCTTTTTTAGGTATTATCTTGATGTTGGACTGAAAGACCCTGGGTAATTCTAAAAATAGCTTACATGCCTTGGGTATAAAAAGACTCAGAGTTCACATCCTGGGAGACTGAAGTAAAACAGAGCTTCCAGCCAGACATTCTGCAAACCACCCAACAGACAAGAGAAAGGACTGCAGCCAATTCATCATGGCACCATCACGAGGGACACTGATCTATGATTCTATAGGATGCAAACTAGGGGTTTTCGGCTCTGGTTGGAAGGACACAGATCTGATCCAGTGACCATCTCTGCAACATGGATATGTTTGGAGAAAGCCAGGTTTGGGACCCGCTGGTCGCCTAGTTCCATGGAGATGGTCAGATAAGCCAGGTGGTGACTCTCGTGTCAACTGGCTTTGGACCTTGTATGGACTCTATGGACAGTTCTTGGTCATCTCCCTATGCTTGTCGTTACCTCTTCTCTGTGCGTGCATCCACAGATGGAGTAGCGACCCTGGGAGCTCTGACATCATGTCATACTGGAAATACGTGGAGACGCAGTGATATTCTATATGCGGCCATGTAACCAAACAATTCCAGCCATGGTGAGATTGTTCTGTTTGCTATTGTGTGTTGTAGTTCAATCAAGTATTGCCACACTGTTTTACCTTCACCCTGTGTTGTCTGTGTAGTGTATTGCCCACGGGGAGATAGAGCGGGCGTTCAGTGGTATGAGCCGTGGTCCATGCAGTCTTTTTAAAGACAGCCGGGCCAGCGGACGAGAGCACCCACTGACCCCGTTTCTCCACACCCTGTAGGTCTCTGCTTTCGTGAGGCAGGTTGAAATGTCACAATGTGCTCCACTGGAAGCACTGACACCGTGTGACATCTGAGACCAACTTAGTGCCAAAGTCCTGGCACAGAGTGATAACTGAAGAGGGTGTTGCTCTGCAGAAGAAAGTGGAGTCTGGATGGTTTGCTGAGGTGGAGGAGCAGTTGAGTATGGGGTTTTTCTGGAGAGACCCCGAAACAAAACAAAAATTCAATTTGCATCAAATAAATTTGCTGAAATTTGTCGAGAAAATTTGATTCGTATGGCATGGTGGGATTCAGAAGATTAGTTCACCACTAATATAAGATATAACATATTCAGCTATTTATTGCGTTCTTGACTGTTGATCCAAATCATATCTATTGGGCGTTAAATAAAAGTAAAGTAAAAAGTAAAAAGAAAGTTGGCCATTTGGAGCAGAGATTAGATAGAAGTAAGCCATCTCATTAAGAATTGAAGGCTGAGATCATTTGTTTCAGGTTCTGGCGTACGAGGATAAATGTTCTTTCAGTTTCCTTTACACATGATCCTGTTATTATTAAAGAATGATCTTTGACTAAAAGCAAATGGCATTTGGAGAGATCGTGTACTAATTAGAGGCAAGGACTTGTACTAACCCGAATAATAAAAATCTAATCTTCACAATTAATCTACATGGACTAGATCCGGGGTATAAACTACCAAGAAGATGAAGGGCACTGAAAAAAAATAACCAAATTCTTTTAATCCGACATCTTCAGGACTCTCGAAACCAGAATGTTTAAGATTCATCATTAGAGATGCGAAAATAAGAGGAAAATTATTCTATATGTTTTATTAAGAGGAGCCTCAGATTTACCACCGCTTTTACTTCCAATTTGGTATTATGTATTATTGGAGGTAAGCGCTTGTCTCATGTTTCCAAATAAACTAGACCTTTGTCTACACCTGCACAGGAGCGCGATGCTGGGGAGACTGTGTGGATGACAAAGGGAGGCGTCATCCACACGAAGCAAGAAGGAGGACAGCGATCGTAAGAAGAAGGGGGATCTTTTTCTTGTTTTTCAGGTCAGGTTGGGGGCAGATATATAGCATTACCGAATGCTGTCTATCATCTCTGATAAGCGGTGACCGTATCTCATATCGGTCAAACCTGGTGACAGGTTCCCTTTAACATCCTGCTCCCATCCTCCTACAAGTCGATTCATTGTTTTCATAAATCTATGATTTCTCTGCCCTCCTTGAGAACATAGATGCTTTCCTCCCATTTCTCCTTTTTCATCACCTGTGTAGAACCTTCTTGCCATGTTTTCTGCTATCTATAACACAGGGAGCGAAGAAAATGTGGTTTGTGCAAACAGTAGAGCTCACACGCATGTGTGACAGATTCGGCTCAGCAGTTAGCTAGGTGAAGAACTCACACACTGCAGCGGCAAATGGTTTGATGTTTGTAAGTAAAGTAAATGACAAATTCCCCCCCAAAAAAACAACCTGGTTCCATCTTCAGTGGCTTTTATCCCTTCTTCTTCAGCTTTCATTTACGACAACACTCTGGCCCGACGATGGATATTTCACTGTAAGTCAGAGTAATACGTTTCTATATTTTTTCCTGTTTGCCAATTTCTGAGACATATTTCCTGCTGTCTGGCAATTTCTTAGGAGTATATAAATAGTTGTCGCCGTCTATATTAAGTCCTAAGGAGATATGGCATTTCCTACATTGATATACGCACACGTTGTGTCTATATCTTCGTTGTTTTTTTTGTTTTGTGTTTTCTTTTTCCTTTTCTCGTCCGTTTCCATTTTTTCGCGGAGACCATGTTGAGAAGAATGCACAAATGGAAGGAATTTAAAGCAGGAGGAACGTTCCTATTTATACAGAACCCGTAAACTGTTAACGACTATGCAATACACATACATTTCTATTTGTTGTGCCAAGGTCAATTCCATCCTGTCAACCGGGTCCTAGTCTGCCGTTTCCACCGTCTGATGCACTGTAATTAAGGATGGTCTCAATTTACTGGTCATTTGCACAAAGATTACACGTTGCTCTCTCTGCCTCGCTTGTAACCGTTCATCTTCGCGTAGAACGACGGCCACTTGAAGGCGAGCAATCTCACAAAGAACACATTCACCCTCAGGCCAAAGCTTTCTGATAATAGTGGCACATCAAGATCTCACAAAGAGCCTCTTTTACGGATTGTGTGGTACGGAATTTGTCGAAAACAGCAGTGAGGTAGAGAGGTTGGCGGAAGCAAGAGGATCACCGGGAACGCATGCTTTACCATAGACATTTCTATCCAATTTCCATATATAAAGTGAAGTGCCTTTAATCTGTCCGGCTCAGTATATTCTTATTGCGGCTCGCCTCCACTTTTTCTCATCTGCATTCATTTTTTTTTAAAGCTGAACTAACACGATTTCGCGACAAACAGATGGATCTTAACCGGAGAAAGGCTCGTTGCATATTTATTCGAAAAGGATATAGCCAGATTTAATAGGAATATACAATGCTTTTAGAAAACGCTTATGAAAGATATGAAAGGGGTCTGAACGGAGTATAAATTGTCACAAACAACAAAAAACAGGAAGATAACGATGATCTACAAAAATAATATATTTTTTCTGCCACTGCGGAGGCCAGAAGCAAAAGAGATTTAAAGCAAAAATACACGGAATAAAAAGACCCTGAATTTGGCCGTAAATTTCCTCCTTTCCGTTGATCCTACTTTGTCTCGAAATCAAAGAGGAGAAATAGAGAAATAAATATCTCTTTACCCCCGAGATCAACCATTTCTCTCCTTTCTCAATCTACGTGGCTGCAGCAGGAGCCTCTCCCCTTTTCAACAAGGAACTCCAAACCAGGATTTAACAATTGTTAAATCCTGGTGGGAAGTTCAGTCCCTGGAAAATTAGATCAAAGAACTCCAAACTTCCACCTCTTTGTAAAATGCCTTCCACTCAATTATCTGGAAATTGAAAAATAGTAAATCAAGGAATTTCACTGGTGCCTCTACGAAATTTTTCAGTTTTCTCTGCATTCTAAAAATTGAAAAATATGGTGGACAAGTTTATCGCTTATTTATTTTTATAAGTAGTAGCATTACTGTATTTTTTTTTACATTTAATGTTGCTGCGGGAGTATTACTCAATGTTTTAAAGTAATAATATACAAAAGAAAAATACATGATGTAACTCTTCTCTTGTCCTGATCTGCATTGACAGCCTGTGTTGCAGTCCAGAGCTGTATTCATAATTCTGCTCGCTGTGATAGTCGCCAGACACAGCTCAGATAGTCCCGCGTCATGTAAGACAGAGTTCTCCTCATTAAGACCGGTGTTTGGTACACCATTTTTAATGAAGAGTCTACTGGAGTGAAATGCACCAAATTCATTAAGTGGCATGCACCTCTTAACAAATTAGGCTCAGCTTTCAGCTTTCAGAGGAAAAACCTTCAGCCAAAAAATTGGCAGGGCTGGCATCAAAAAAGGGCCAAAAAAAGGGGTCAAATAATATTACTTATTACAACTGCAAACTGATAAATCAACCCCTTAGTATTTTTAAAAGTTGTAAAATCAAGGAGATCCCAGCACTCACATAGGTTTATATCTTGATTGTTTCGTCAAAACGGGACACGTTTCAGCCCGTCCAGAGCTTTAGTCTTTTTCAGACATGTAAGATCAAGGAGGTCCTGGCCCTCACTTAGGTTTTTATTTTGGTTCTTTTTTTTTGTCAAAATTTGACGCGTTTCAGCCTGGCCAAAGTTTCAAAGCTTTGAATGGGCTAAAATGCATCAAGAACCAAGATGAAAATGTACGTGAGTGCCGGGACCTCCTAGTTCTTACACCTCTTAAAAAGACAAGCTCTGGATGGGCTGAAACGCGTCCAGTTTTGAGAAAAATAAGAACCAAGATAAAAACCTAGAAGAGTGCCAGGACTTCCTTGAGCTTGCATTATCTACTCTCCACGTGCGCCACTATTATCTGTGGAGTGCCAATCACTTTGTACTTCTTTATAAGCTGTCTAAGCCTCCACTTGGTACAAATTGGTAAACCAGGTGCAATTTTACACACCTGCCCTTATATAATAAGACCTCTGCAGGAATAAGAATTGTGGTGTGCATTGTGTATATAAGTTCAGCCCATGTGAAGAAAAGTGTGCACTGATGGAGCAATAATAAGCACATCCATCAGGGAGTTCAATGAGTGGTCTTTGGCGTCTAACTACCATGATGTAAAGACGAGAAGGACAGTACTGAATCATAGAACACAAAGTTCAATTGAAGCACATACAATACACAGAATACACAGCAAAGAACAATGACATGAATATTACAGGCTATGGTTCTTTCAAACTGGCTGATAAATTGCCTGCAATAAGCGCTCATCAACGATAAAGGAAATCGATCGGTGCTCGTTTACTTTTATTACATGTGACAAGGACATAGATAGAAATCATAGGGCCCGAACGCAAGAGTCCTTATTGGGACCGAGTCCTTACTCTGAACACAGTGTAAATTGTCACACACAGTAAAAAACAGGCAGTTAATGATGATCTACAAATATATATATTTTTCCCAATCTTGACACTCCAGAGGTCAAGAGCAAAATTGATGTAAAGCAAAAGTATAACAAAAAAAAAAAGTAATTTGCCTGTTAACCTCCTCCTTTATGCTGAGCCTAGTTTCTCTCATATTAAGTTTAAATCAGAGAAGTAGTGAATCAGTATGATGCCCCACAGTGCCCTCCACAACTAATGACTGAAAAACAAACCTCACTCCCAATTCCCCTAAATCAGTGCTCTGCATAGCATGTGGACTTCGGTTCCACAAAAGTCTCCACATGGTTTTACGCCTCTCACACAAAGTATGATGCCCGCATAGTTCACTTGCACACCGTAATGAGCCCATGGCCCCCCACACAAAGAAAGATGCCACACACAATCTGATATCACCATGGTCTCCTTACACATTTTGATGCCTCCACAGACCACTTCCACACAGTTTGATGGCCTAACAGCCAACCCCCACATAGTATGCTGTCCTCGCAGTCCCCTTACATAGTATGGTGACCTCCAGTGTCCCTTCCACACAATGTGATGCCTCCATAGTCTCTTCCACACAGTATGATGCCCCTACAGTCTTTTCCACACAGTATGATGCCCCCACAGTCTCTTCCACACAGTATGATGCCCCCACAGTCTCTTCCACACAGTATGATGCCCCCACAGTCTCTTCCACACAGTATGATGCCCCCACAGTCTCTTCCATACAGTATGATGCCCTCACAGTCCCTTCCACACAGAATGATGCCCTTACAGTCTCTTCCACACAGTATGATGCCCCCACAGTCTCTTCCACAAAATATGATACCCCCAAAGTTTCTTCCACACAGTATGATGCCCCTACAATCTCTTCCACACAGTATGATGCCTCCACAGTCTCTTCCACATAGTACAATGCCCCACAGTATCTTCCACACAGTATGATGCCCCCACAGTCTCTTCCACACAGTATGATGCCCCCACAGTCTCTTCCACACAGTATGATGCCCCTACAGTCTCTTCCACACAGTATGATGCCCCCACAGTCTTTTCCGCACAGTATAATGCCCCTGCAGTCTCTTCCACACAGTGTGATGCCCCTACAGTCTCTTCCACACAGTATGATGCCCCTACAGTCTGTTCCACACAGTATGATGCCCCTACAGTCTCTTCCACATAGTATGATGCCCCTACAGTCTCTTCCACACAGTATGATGCCCTGACAGTCTCTCCCACACAGTATGATGCCTCCACAGAGTAACGCACCAAGTGTCTCCCCCAAACAGTAGGATTCTCCCACATTGCATGATTCCACCATAGTTTCTGCCATAGAATATAATAGAGTCCACAACCTCCACAAAGGCTGATTGTGGAGAAGGAAGCAGAGGACTCACTCCACCAGTGATACAATATTTCACAAAACTCCATATTTTCCAGTATTTGGATTTTTTGTAACTTGCTGTGTGTGAATTCAGCAAAATGGCAGCTAGTCATGACTGACGGCCGTGACATCTTTGTGTGCCATAAAATTGTGCATTGTGACCATGGAATATGCATTCTAGTCTTTGGGCTTCCTGCTTCAACTTGACCAGGGACATCTTTCCAAATGTATGTTGTTGTGAGGGACTAGGTGGTGGAACCAATGTGCCATGGCCAAAGGAAAGCATGGAGGGGAATGACTAGGTGCCTCACCTCCAACCTCGGATACACAGTGGCTGAAGATACCATGATCCAAGGAGAAATGAAGGGGTGAGACCAGGTGATATATTAGGACTAACCTTGGGTGGATGGCATCTGACCCACAAGGGACTGAAGGCAGAGATGGGCAACTGGGCAAGTACTGACAGGCACGGCTGGTACAGTGGCTGGCACGACAGACAGAGGCTGGCAATGGTGGACATGACAGATATACTGGTAGGCAAGTATAGGTGGGCACGACTGACTGACAGGCAGGCACAGCTGTAGAACAGGACTGGTAGGTATACAGGTTATGAGTGTAATGACACTGATAGTGTCACTGTGGAAAGCCTAGATGGCGCAAGCAAGGGCCATGGGACTGAGAGACAGGAGTGTAAGGAGCAGGGCAGGCAGTGCCCACTGGACCAGAAACTAAGACATGCAGTAAGCACAGGATCTGAGACTCGACTGTCACATGATCGCAGAGAGGCAGAGCTACCGCGCAAGCGGACAGGACAGAGAACAACAATGTAGTCAGTCAGTGGGAAGCTGAGGGTCAAAAGCCAGACGAGAGCGAGGTACCAGGGGAAAGACCAAAGAGTAAACTGAGACGAGCCAGGGGATCAGAGAACCAGGAAGAACAGATCAGTACCAAGCAGAAAACAGAGGCAGAAGTTAGGGGACAGAACCGGGTCATACACAGCAAAGCTTACACACACTGTGGCACAGCAATTACAGATGAGTAACCTGGGTCAGCATCCACAGACCGAGTAAACGGAAGTATCACCGACATCTGACCCAGGAACCACCAGCATTAAATAGCAGCCCCAGAACCAGAGAGGCAATTCTAGTTAACCCTGACCTGACCAGGACGGAGGCTGGATAATCCCATCCAGAGTCATGACAACGAGCACAGAGACCTGAGATCTAGCAAGCATGTTACAAAAGACAAACAATATTGCTCAGGCACATCCATGCTGGAGGAGGTGCATTAAATGGTATGAGTCCTCCAGCTATTGACTGGGGACACTTTAGGCGGATGCATTTGGCCCCTTTAAGAGAGGGGAAGTGTGCGCGCATGGTGCCCGGTAACCTGCATGCCGTGCATGCACCCCCTGCAACCGCCAACCCAGAAGAAGGAAGCAGTGCATGACTGGGGCCATGGTAGTAACTTGCCACTCTGCCGGGAGAGAGAGGCAGAAGGCAGAGACTCCGGCTATACAGTTGTAAAGTTGCGTCATCATGACGTGCAGGGTTTCAGCACACAACAGTGGTAAGGAGAGGTGCGGAGGGGCAGCTAGTAGCAATTGTGGTCGGAGAGGCGAATGGTGAGGTGTTTAATTTCTTTTTCTTGCATTTTGCGTTTATTGTGCTCTGGGGTCATGGGGAATAAGAAGGGACAATTCATAGAGAACAAATTAGCTGTAAATTGAATTTCCCACTAACATCTAAAAAAATCCAAGGTTTAATAGCACTTCCTAAAGTGGTTTAGTCAAGTTTGAAGAGTTTGAAAAGTTGAAGATTGTTCCATCATCCTTTAAGGACACTTTACTGAAAAGTTGCGGTAATCATACTTTAGTAATAGTGCAGCGCCCCAGAGTCCTGGTTGCTGCAGTAATGTTATTCTTCCACCAGGGGGAGTGATATTACGTCTGAAGGTGATAAAGGAGTTCATCTTGCCAGGTATCACAGAATCACATGACACTTCACACTCCAATCCACCAGGGGGAGCCTTGCACCTATATATTAGGGCACTCCTCACAGAAGGGTAAAGCTGGTGGTTTGGATAGAAAGTTAGAGAGACGCTGGCTGGGCTTTGCCCAGGCAACACCTGTCAGGCAGACAGGGGGAAAGGAGGAACATCTGAGCTGCAGACAGAGGGTCCTTGTCAGGGGTGGGATCCTGACAGAGGCCTAGCGAGACAGAAAGACACGGAGCTGCTCCTGCCCCACGTGCGGCAGCATCCTAAGAAAGGACACGAAGAGAATTGTGTTGTAGAGAGTGAGAAACGAAGTCACAGCACAAGGAGAAAACACCGGGAGGAGTTCTGCCCCGAGACAGGCAGCCTCCTTCTGAGGCGCGTAGCCGGTGGCCGGAACACCGAGGGAGTAATTGACTCTACGCATTACTTCAGAGACGGCAGGACAGTCAATTCCAAGTTGGCTGCCCGACCTTAATACCCAAGAAGACACGGTGGCAAATTGTGGGGGTCGGGGCATTTCTTGGGTCCCTACAAACAAGCCTCAGGCCATCCCAGTCATACGGGTTTGTCCTATCCATACCATCTGGGGGACAGAGAGAGAACATCAGAAACATCCACGAAAATTGTGAGGGCTATCCCGTGGTGCTCAGCAGGGAGGTACTACAACACACATGCGCTAGTAGGAAGGCTACTGATTTCCACCTGGAAAAGGGGACTCTGGATGTGCCTTCGGACCGACTGGACTCTGCCTACCCTGTGGTCTGCATCCTGGACTGTGGATGTTGAAGCTTCCAGTAAAAGGTAAAGAGACTGCAACCTTGTGTCCTCGTTATTCTCTGTGCCTTACATTACCCACCATCACCACCTACCCATCTGGGAAGCACTGGGGACATACTTCACCTGTGGGAAGGTACACCATCTAGTTGCCACTCCATCACCCCAGCGGAAGGACCCCTAAGCAGCGTCGGTCACCCTGACCGAGTACCACAGGTGGCGTCACGAACACCGAACAAACTACACCCTTTAATTGGACGCCCCTCAAAGGGCCACAGACCGGGTCAGGCCACCGTGACATCCCCAGAACTGAGAGGGACCCGGTACCGAGTACCCCATTGCCCTTGCGTGGGGGCGCTCCAATAACATTTTGTGTAGAGTAATTTTTACATGGTTTCTAAACACCATTTCATTAACTCTAGCAAATATTCCAGACATTCTCATTAGTGATCTATTAATTTTTGTTTGTTTGAACACAACCA
Organism: Ranitomeya variabilis; assembly: GCF_051348905.1. NCBI lineage: Eukaryota > Metazoa > Chordata > Amphibia > Anura > Dendrobatidae > Ranitomeya > Ranitomeya variabilis. The sequence goes on along the minus strand of NC_135235.1, from coordinate 267,515,634 downwards.
TCATTTTTCTTTCATCTCCATGCGGATATATTGGAGGCACTGTATCGCCAGAACATGGGAACAGACTTTCATAGACAATTTGACAGTCATTTAAATTTTTAATACCTAGGAGCTATTCCAAAACTCTAGCCTTTGGCAAACAGCAAAAAATGAAATTGTTAGTAGGTCGTAGAGAAAAAAATCTTTATTAAATAAACAATTTAATGGGAATAAAAGAAATGGGAAAAATCCACAAATGGAGTAAATTAATCAGCAGCAGGAGATGAATATTAAGATATCTTTGACAGAATAGGTTCAGATGGTTGATGGCATTTGTCAAGAGATATGCCGGATGTCTGTGATACACCCCTAACGTCTGCCGTTCCTGGGACGAAGCGAGACCTAAGCTTCATCTTGCTGGACATATACCAGAAAAATATCTCTGATAAATCAAAAGTTCACCAGACTGACTGATGATGTAGACTTCTCAAAAGGAATAATGAGGGAGAAGGTTTGTAGTGGAATGACAAGCTTAAAACAGCCGAAAGACCAATACTGCCCTTTTATCCAGCTTATATCCAGGAATAAGAAAGCTCATCCTAGAAGCTGCATGTGAACCTAAAGAGAATAAATCATGATAAATGACCCAATGACCCAGGATCCACTATTCACAATAGGTGATGTCACAGCTCCCCTCCTCCTACTGTACAATGACTGATAACACCTCTATATACAGTAGATAACACAAGATCCACCATTCACAATAGGTGATGTCACAGCTCACCTCCTCCTTCTCCTGCACAATGACTGATAACACCTCTATATACAGTAGATAACACGGGATCCACCATTCACAATAGGTGATGTCACAGCTCACCTCCTCCTCCTCCTGTACAATGACTGATAACACCTCTACATACAGTAGATAACACTGGATCCACCATTCACAATAGGCGATGTCACAGCTCACCTCCTCCTCCTCCTGTGCAATGACTGATAGCACCTCTATATACAGTAGATAACACAGGATCCATAATTCACAATGGGTGATATCACAGCTCACCTCCTCCTGTACAATGTACTATTGTGAATGGTGGATCCCGTGTTATCTACTGTATATAGAGGTGCTATCAGTCATTGCACAGGAGGAGGAGGAGGTGAGCTGTGACATCGCCTATTGTGAATGGTGGATCCAGTGTTATTTACTGTATATAGAGGTGTTATCAGTCATTGTACAGGAGGAGGAGGTGAGCTGTGACATCACCTATTGTGAATGGTGGATCTTGTGTTATCTACTGTATATAGAGGTGTTATCAGTCATTGTACAGGAGGAGGAGGTGAGCTGTGACATCACCTAATGTGAATGGTGGATGCTATGTTATCTACTCTATATAGAGATGTTATCAGTCATTGTACAGGAGGATGGATTGTACAGAGGGGATGAGCCATTTTCCATTGCTGCCAGCTTTCCCTAATTTGCCAGTCCTTTTTCGATTTTTCCAATACAAACCAAGCAAGTTTATAAATGACAGAAGAAGAAAAAAAAGTTTGGTTTATATAACAAGTCACCAAAAATGTGGTGCTCCGAGGTGGGCCAGGAAGTTCCTTGTTGGGTCTGGGAGTGGTACTTCAGCATCATCATATTACATATGATAATGTTGACAAGTATGAGCGCTTATGTTATGATCTCCTTCTTCAAAGTTTTTTCTTTGAAAGCCTACCTCCTAAATTGACCCAAAATTACATACGAAGAATATCGGTCCTGGTCAGAACGATATTTACTAAGATTGGGGAGGGTCTTCTTGATGTTAGTTATGGTTAAAAAATAATAAAATGTGTTATTTCTGCAAATCCTATAAGACACTGCACTACTTACGTAGTACAGTGCATTATGCCGGTCACTAGCATATTGACCGTCCGACTATTAGATTCCCTTCTAAGAAGCTTTCATACTTAAAGCCTTAGAAATCTCCAGCTGCCATAGCAATCCATCAGCACCCTGCATTTGCATCGCATGTGGACAATGGACAAGTAAAGGAACCTTTTCTGTCTGAAACTGCTTAGTTTGGTGAGGCCGCAATTAATTGTCCCATTTAGAAGGGAAATATGGCCTGGATTGGTGGATTCTTGAGCAAATCTTTCATAATTCAATTTTGGCAGATTTGCTTAATTCAGTAAAAAAAAAAAGTCATACTTTCCTCTCCTCCGATCTGCCTTCTATTTACCAGGAACCACGCCGTCACTTGGGATGCCATGCATACTATTGGCACCACAGCGCCATATGCGGTCACGTGTGGCAGGGTGAATGGAAGACTCCGCTGGCAAAAAGAAAGAATGAAGAAGACCGAAGAGCCGATGTGATGACGGGCAGTGGCGAGACCGGTACACAGAGTGCCAAGGAGAAGAGAGTTAAAGATTTTTTGTTTTAACATGTTGGTGGATTTGCTTACATCAAATTGCCCCCCCAAAATTGAGTTCTTATATATACACAACTATGCTTTTTTTAATTCTTTAAATTAATTAATATCAAATAGATTTGCTTATCTTTAGTAAAAAGCAAAAATGATTTATCATTCCAAAATATTTAGCAGATCTCCCAATCTTCCCTTAGTAAGCACCACCAGGCCCTGCAAAAGGGATTACCATACACTCCAAAAACCTGGGAAATGCATAGTTTTTTTTTTTTCTTTTTTTTTTTTTTTTAGGAATGGCTTTCTGTCAGTTGTTTTTTATTTACAGCTTTCTGTTGATTTCTGTTCATTACCGCTAATTATACATTTAGAATTATTCTGTGGGTGGATTGTTCCCCCAGAAGGATATTCTTGGCTGTACTTTGGCCTTTTGCTCCAGGGACTGCAGACTGTGGCTTTGGATTAGAAACAAAGTGTTGGACGGATCACACAGAATAACCATATGAGCCTCGACTACGGGGTCTCACCGGGAGAGAGGTTTTTTATTTTAATCTAACAAACAGTGTGCTGTGTAGGAGTAGAATTCAAGAAGTAGCTATTTCTCTTTGATTTGACCTGGTGCATATGAAATGTGTTCTTAAAGAAGACCTGTTACCAAGTCAATAATGTCAACTTCATTTTTTCCGCATGTTCCCTTGAGTATTCTGGGGGTTTTTTTTGCTTTATTTGAAGAAAAAAACAAAAGCACAGATTCCTAGGCACTGGCAAGAAGTGTTGATACTGGATGGGACTCGTTATGGTAGTATAGTAATTCACTCAGGAGAATAGGAAACACTGAAAACTGCAACTGATCCTGCAGTTCATGTACAGACTAGAGATCCTGACCCAGTAGTCCTTACTGGTTCTTGCATGAGCTGAGATAGCCATAACCACAGACTAGATGACAGCAATTCTGACCTATGCTACTTGACAGGACGTTGAGTGCTTCACGTTCCTCCTAAAGAAACGAAGGGCAGAGCAGAGTGCAAAATATCTAGAGAAGGGAAAGTGTGCTGAGAGAGATTCCAGAGTGAGTAAAATAAGCCACAAAATACAAAATAAAGGATTAAATATGTGCTTTTAGAGAATATGCTGCCTACTTAAAAAAAAGAAACAGAAGAAAGGTGCAGGGTAAAAAATATAAATAGCAAAGATAAACCCTAGCTGGTCTTTCAGTGACTGGCAACTACAGCAGAATGCTGGACATCCAAATGAGAATATCACCAGCAGGAAATACCAGCATAGGGAAAGCCACACCCGAAAGATGAAGGTAAAATTTACTCATTTGTCTGCCCTGTTACCCTAAAAAGACTGAAGCAAGAAAAACAGAAGCTAAACACCCAGAGAAAAGGTGTATCTGCTGTGTCTCGATGGACAGAGAAGCTGACCACAAAGCACAGGCTCAAGGGTTTGATCCTGAGACGCATGAGAGGCCTGTTATTGATACAATGCAATTTGGAATTGGGTCAACTCCTTAATGAACAATCTTCAAGCAGCGGAAGAAGGAGATAACCCGATTCTGAAACGCGTTGTTTGAATAAACATACCTATAACGCACATTATGTCACAGTACTTTTTGGAAGTGCCCAGGAATTTTAGCTTAGTTTTTCCTCAGTTTCTTCATGTCTCCTCCAACCAGACCAGCCGAAGCTTTAGCGTAGCCATTTGTCAATCAACGGAATTATGCAGTGTCACAACTCACTCAAGTGAGCAAACACCTCCACATGCATTTATTTTTCTCTCCCCTGCTTGTGGAAACACATTTGAAGCACCTTTTTCTCTCTTATTTCACTTTTTTTGCTGTATTGAAATGCATCATACGGTTCCAGAAATATGGACTTTTTAATTTAGTGTTCAGATTCATGGTCTTTACATGGGGGCGGTGCTCCGTGAAGTTATGCAGAGCAACCTAAAGACACGCCCAAGAGGATCCTGTGAGCCATACCCACTTAGCAAAGAACATAATAATGAGCCTTTAATAAAAATGCCAATGTCTCTGGAACCGTGTGACGGAATTAAAAAAAAAATAGTCAGGGGATCAGCAGAAATAAAATAAGTGCAAACACTGGCCACTTTTGACCTGGTGACAGGTCCTCTTTAAAGGGCTCCTGCACACATTTCAAGATGTCTTAGGCCTCTTTCACACTTGCGTCGTTTTAGATCTGTCGCAATCCGTCCTTTTGGGAAAAAACGCATCCTGCGGGCACATTTGCAGGATGCGTTTTTTTTCCCAAAACGACGGATTGCGACGGATCTAAAATGACGCAAGTGTGAAAGAGGCCTAAGACATCTTGATATGTACGTTTTTTCCCACAGACTTGTATTGCCGATGGATTGTGACGTATGGCCATACGTCGTGTCAGTCGTGCCCTGGATGCATCGTGGTTTGGCAGACCGCCATCACGAAAAAACGTTCAAGGGAAAGTTTTTTCGTACGTCAGGTCCGCCATTTCCTATCGCGCATGCGTGGATGGAACTCCGCCCCCTCCTCCCCGGGACTTTACAATGGGCAGCGGATGCATTGAAAAACTGCATCCGCTGCCCACGTTGTGCCGAATTTTCACAACGTGCGTCGGTACGTCGCGCCGACGCGTAGCAACGGGCCCGTACCGACGCAAGTGTGAAAGAGGCCTTAGCACTTTGTAAAAAGCTCAGCATGTGTGGAAAAAAGTGATGGAGATTTATCAAGGCATTTAGGTAAGTTGTGAAGTCTATTTTTCTGCCTGTACTATATAAAGCCAACCTAACATAGTATATGTTGTAAAATAATATTCAATAAAACATTGCAAAAAGGTGAAAAAAAGACAAAAAGTTGCAAAAACAAACTTCAGTCAATGTATTGTTTTTTTTAAAATGGGGCGGAGTAAAGTAAATGTTCAGTTGTTAATCTATTGAATAAATTGTTCAGTAAGTATCTTTATCTTTTTTTTATCTTTTGATAACATATCTACAACAAAAATGGGCTGAATAGGGATCATAGTAAGAGAAAAAAACAAAAGGCATTTTAAACATTGAAGGCTGGGGGTTCAGAAAAAAACAAGCAATGTTTACAAAGTTTCAAAATAAAATTAAATTAGCTACAGAAAAAAAAATCACTCCCGAAAAACAAGAAAAATATAAAATACAACATTGGTCCTCTAAAAAATGACATTGGGATTTTAAGTGTAGAGGACAAAGAAAAGGTACAATTCTAAACACTTGCTTGTCATACCAATGAATAGGGAGAGAGACCCATCAGTCTAGGGAAGAAGAGCAGGGAGAAGCCAGATGGGGACCTGCCTCGAAATAGTCAGCCAAGACATACATACACAAAGCTATGCAAAAATTTGAATAACATAAAAAACTTATAACTTAAAGAGCTTTTCCACTACATTTTCATGGATGTCCTATCCGTATGATAGGTCATCAATGTCTAATCAGCCTGAGTCAGACAACCGACACCCCTAATCAGCTGTTCGCGGTGTCAGTGGCCGGAACTGCTCAAAGTAGAAGTAACTGCGCAATCAGAAGATGGAGCAACTCCGGAATCGAGCAGTTCTTGACACCACCAAAAACAGCTGATTGGCCAGGGTGCCAAGTGTCCGACTCTGACCGATAAGATATTGATGACCTATCATTAGTGTTGAGCGATACCGTCCGATACTTGAAAGTATCGGTATCGGAAAGTATCGGCCGATACCGGCAAAGTATCGGATCTAATCCAATACCGATACCCGATACCAATACAAGTCAATGGGACTCAAGTATCGGACGGTATCCCTGATGGTTCCCAGGGTCTGAAAGAGAGGAAACTCTCCTTCAGGCCCTGGGATCCATATTAATGTGTAAAAGAAAGAATTAAAATAAAAAATATTGCTATACTCACCTCTCCGACGCAGCCTGGACCTTACCGAGGGAACCGGCAGCGTTCTTTGCTTAAAATGCGCGCGTTTACTGCCTTCCGTGACATCACGGCTTGTGATTGGTCGCGTGCCGCCCATGTGGCCGCGACGCGACCAATCACAGCAAGCCGTGACGTAATTTTCAGGTCCTGAATGCCTAATTCTAGGCATTCAGGACCTGAAAATTACGTCACGGCTTGCTGTGATTGGTCGCGTCGCGGCCACATGGGCGGCACGCAACCAATCACAAGCCGTGACGTAATTTTAAAATGCGCGCGTTTCCTGCCTCCCGTGACGTCACGGCTTGCGATTGGACGCGTCGCCCATGTGACCGTGACGCGACTAATCACAAGCCGTAACGTAATTTTCAAATCCTGAATGCCTAGAATTAGGCATTGAGGACCTGAAAATTACGTCACGGCTTGCTGTGATTGGTCGCGTCGTGGTCACATGGGCGGCACGCAACCAATCACAAGCAGTGACGTAATTTTAAAATGCGCGCGTTTCCTGCCTCCCGTGACGTCACGGCTTGTGATTGGTTGCATCGCCCATGTGACCGCGACGCGACCAATCACAGCAAGCCGTGACGTAATTTTCAAATCCTGAATGCCTAGAATTAGGCATTCAGGACCTGAAAATTACGTCACGGCTTGCTGTGATTGGTCGCGTCGCGGCCACATGGGCGGCACGCGACCAATCACAAGCCGTGATGTCACGGAAGGCAGTAAACGCGCGCATTTTAAGCAAAGAACGCTGCCGGTTCCCTCGGTAAGGTCCAGGCTGCGTCGGAGAGGTGAGTATAGCAATATTTTTTATTTTAATTCTTTCTTTTACACATTAATGTTGTTTCGATACCGATACCCGATACCACGAAAGTATCGGATCTCGGTTTCGGAATTCCGATACCCGCAAGTATCGGCCGATACCCGATACTTGCGGTATCGGAATGCTCAACACTACCTATCATAGGGATCAGTCATAAGTGAAAAAGAAATAGACAACCTCTTTAACTTAAAAGAATACAGGCTAAAATATAGTACAGAACAAACTGATTAGCGCTGTAACTTATAAACTTGGAGATTACTTGTAAGTAATTAACAAAATTAATCAGCAGTTAACCATAGTATTAATCTTCCGCATCAACAGTTTTTGTTTTCTTACTAGACATAGGGAAGACAGAAGGAAATATGGCGCTAAGTAATAGTCAATAGTTTAATGTTACAACTTAACAAAAACACAATTAAAACCAATCCATCAAATAAAACAAATTGCATTCAGTCTGACCGGTTTCGCCTCGTCAAGCTTTCTCAAGGATCTAGATCAGAAATATCCACACCTGTTTTTTAAACTATACTATCATTAATTTCCAAATCAAGTTTTTTTCCCCCTTTTAAGACATGAAGCTTGACCTGGATATAAATGATTGTAAGGTTTAAATTCCAACTGTGGATGTTTCGGATATAAACACTGAAGTAAGGTTGATGAGGCAAAATCAGTCGCATTACTCACCTTTGTTTTATTTGTTGGTTTGATTTTAATTGTGTATCCCATAGGTAAAACAGTAAAGTGTTGGGAAGTATTTCTCACTGCCTTCCTATACCAAGGATTGTTTCCTTATAATCAAAGCAAAGTACCAAGTACCATAACTGAAGTGGTGCTAGTGGAAAAAAGGCAATACAAAATATCCAAAGAAGTTCCGACACTCACGGACTAATAAATAAGGCTTTGTTGATGGGCTGAAATGCGTCCTATGTGTTATTTGGATTAAAGCCTTATTTATTAGTACGCAAGTATTAGGACTTCTTTGGATAATCCTTATAATCAACGGTTGTTCAAAACAAATATGCAACAATGCTTTGGAGAAGGTTCGTATCAGCTGTGAGAGCTGCATCTTTAAAATCAAAGGATTATGGTGTACTAGATGTTTCCAGCCAGCTAACGCTCGGCACGCTCATTGCTATCTAATTAACGCTGCTGGTGATTAAACTAAAGTAAATAATGACAACAATCAATAGCGCTTACGCAGGTGGTAAATTAACTTAACCCCTTAACGACCGCCGATACGCCTTTTAACGGTGGCCGCTAAGGGTATTTAAACCACAGCGCCGTTAATTAACGGCGCTGTGGAAAAAGTGAATAGCGCCCCCCAGAGTCGGATTTTCTCTGGGGTCTCGGTTGCCGAGACCCCACAGAACATGATTCGGGGGGTTTTTACCGACCCCCGAGTTGCGATCGCCGGTGATTAACCGTTTACCGGTGGTCGCAACAAAAAAAAAAAAAACGCGATTTGCCATTTAATTTCTCTGTCCTCCGATGTGATCGCACATCGGAGGACAGAGAAATAGGGTCCCCGATAGCCCCCCAATACTCACCTATCTCCCCCGGTGCTCCTCGTGGCTCCCGATGGGCGCCGCCATCTTTTTCCGGGGAAAAAATGGCGGGCGCATGCGCAGAGCGCCCGCCGCCCGGCCCCCGGAAGATCTTTGGAGTCTCGGCTGCCGGGGGTAGCCGAGACCCCAAAGAACATGATCGGGGTCGGTTTTTACCGACCCCTGTTTTGCGATCGCCGGTAATTAACTGTTTACCGGCGACCGCAAAAAAAAAAGCGATCTGTAATTCTCTGTCCTCTGATGTGATCGCACATCAGAGGACAGAGAAATAGGGGGATTCGGGGACCCTATCATACTTACCGGTGTCCCTGGGTTCTCCTGCGTCTCCTCCTGCCGGCCGGCTTCTTCCTCGGGAAAGAAAATGGCGGGCACATGCGCAGTGCGCCCGCCATCTGCTGCCATCTGCTGGCCGGCAGGAGAGACGAGTTGGGGCTAAAATTAGGGTTAGGGTTAGGGCTAGGGTTAGGGTTAGGGTAAGGGTTGGGGCTAAATTTAGGGTTAGGGTTGGGGCTAAATTTAGGGTTAGGGCTAGGGTTAGGGTTAGGGTTAGGGCTACTTTCACACTAGCGTTTTTTTGGCTTCCGTCGCAATGCGCCGTTTTGGAGAAAAACGCATCCTGCAAAAGTGCTTGCAGGATGCGTTTTTTCTCCATTGACTTGCATTAGCGACACATTGCGACGGATTGCCACACGTCGCATCCGTCATGCGACGGATGCGTCGTGCTTTGACGGACCATCGGCACAAAAAAAGCTACGTGTAACGTTTTTTTGTGCGACGTGTCCGCCATTTCCGACTGCGCATGCGCGGCCGGAACACCGCCCCCGCCTCCCCGCACCTCACAATGGGGCAGCGGATGCGTTGAAAAACAGCATCCGCTGCACCCGTTGTGCGGCGCTTACAATGCTAGCGTCGGTACGTCGGCCCGACACACTGCGACGGGCCGAGTACGATGCTAGTGTGAAAGTAGCCTTAGGCTTCTTTCACACTTGCGTTGGTACGAGGCGGTCGCAATGCGTCGGCCCGACGTACCGACGCACGTTGTGAAAATTTTGCACAACGTGGGCAGCGGATGCAGTTTTTCAACGCTTCCACTGCCCAGTCTATGTCCTGGGGAGGAGGGGGCAGAGTTACAGCCACGCATGCGCGGAAATGCCGGACGCGACGTACACAAAAAAGGTTACATTGAACTTTTTTTGTGACGACGGTCCGCCAAAACACAACGGATCCAGTGCACGATGGACGCGACGTGTGGCCATCCGTCAGCAATACAAGTCTATGGGCAAAAAAGGCATCCTGTGGGCACATTTGCTGGATCTGTTTTTTGTCCAAAACAACGGATTGCGACGGATGCCACACGACGCAAGTGTGAAAGTAGCCTTAGGGCTAGGGTTAGGGTTGGGGCTAAAGTTAGGGCTAGGGTTAGGGTTAAATTTAGGGTTAGGGTTGGGGCTAAATTTAGGGTTAGGGTTAGGGCTAAAGTTAGGGTTAGGGCTAGGGTTGGGGCTAAAATTAGGGTTAGGGTTGGGGCTAAAATTAGGGTTAGGGCTAGGGTTGGGGCTAAAGTTAGGGTTGGGGTTGGGGCTAAAGTTAGGGTTAGTGCTAAAGTTAGGGTTAATGTTGGGGCTAAAGTTAGGGTTATGGTTGGGGCTAAAGTTAGGGTTAGAGTTGGGATTAGGGTTAGGGTTTGGATTAGGGTTGGTATTAGGGTTACGTTTGGGATTAGGGTTAGGGTTGGGATTAGGGTTAAGGTTAGGGTTGGGATTAGGGTTAATGTTAGGGTTGGGATTAGGGTTAGGGGTGTATTGGGATTAGGGTTAGGTTTGAGGTTAGGATTGAGATTAGGATTAAGGGTGTGTTGGATTAAGGGTTTTGATTAGGGTTATGGTTAGGGTTGAGATTAGGGCTGTTTTGGGGTTAGGGTTGTGATTATCGTTAGGGTTGTGATTAGGATTATGGATCGGGTTGAGATAAGGGTTAGGGGTGTGTTGGGGTTAGGGTTGGAGTTAGAATTGGGGGGTTTCCACTGTTTAGGTACATCAGGGGGTCTCCAAACACGACAGCCAATTTTGCGCTAAAAAAGTCAAATGGTGCTCCCTCCCTTCTGAGCTCTGCCGTGCGCCCAAACAGTGGTTTACCCCCACATATGGGGCATCATCGTACTCAGGATAAATTGGACAACAACTTATGGGGTCCAATTTCTCCTGTTACCCTTGTGAAAATAAAATCTTGGGGGCTAAAAATCTTTTTTGTGGAAAAAAAAATATTTTTTATTTTCACTACTCTGCATTATAAACTTCTGTGAAGCACTTGAGCATTCAAAATTCTCACCACATATCTATATAAGTTCCTTAGGGGGTCTAGTTTCCAAAATTTGGTCACTTGTGGGGGGTTTCTACTGTTTAGGTACATCAGGGGCTCTGCAAACGCAACATAACGCCCGCAGACAATTCTATCAAAGTCTGCATTCCAAAATGGCGCTCCTTCCCTTCCGAGCTCAGCCATGCGCCCAAACAGTGGTTTAGCCCCACATATGGGGTACCAGCATACTCAGGACAAATTGAACAACAACTTTTGGGGTCCAATTTCTCTGGTTACCCTTGTGAAAATAAAAATTTGGGGGCTAAAAAATCTTTTTTGTGGGAAAAAAATATATTTTTTATTTTCATGACTCTGCATTATAAACTTCTGTGAAGCACTTGGGCATTCAAAGTTCTCACCACACATCTAGATAAGTTTCATGGGGGGTCTAGTTTCCAAAATGGGGTCACTTGTGGGGGGTTTCTACTGTTTAGGCACATCAGGGGCTCTCCAAACGCGACATGGCGTCCGATCTCAATTCCAGTCAATTTTGCATTGAAAAGTCAAATGGCGCTCCTTTGCTTCCGAGCTCAGCCATGCGCCTAAACAGTGGTTTACCCCCACATATGGGGTGTCGGCGTACTCAGGACAAATTGTACAACAACTTCTGTGGTCCATTTTCTCCTGTTACCCTTGGTAAAATAAAAATTTGGAGGCAAAAAGATCATTTTTGTAGAAAAAATGCGATTTTTTTTATTTTCACGGCTCTACGTTATAAACTTTTGTGAAGCACCTGGGGGTTTAAAGTGCTCAACACACATCTAGATAAGTTCCTTAAGGGGTCTAGTTTCCAATATGGTGTCACTTGTGGGGGGTTTCCACTGTTTAGGCACATCAGGGGCTCTCCAAACGTGACATGGCGTCCGATCTCAATTCCAGCCAATTCTACATTGAAAAAGTAAAACGACACTCCTTCTCTTCCAAGCTCTGCGGTGCGCCCAAACAGTGGTTTACCCCCACATATGGGGTATCGACATACTCAGGAGAAATTGCACAACAACTTTTGTGGTCTAATTTCTCCTGTTACCCTTGTGAAAATAAAAATTTGGGGGCAAAAAGATCATTTTTGTAGAAAAAATGCGATTTTGTATTTTCACGGCTCTACGTTATAAACTTCTGTGAAGCACTTGGGGGTTCAAAGTGCTCACCACACATCTAGATAAGTTCCTTAAGGGGTCTAGTTTCCAAAATGGTGTCACTTGTGGGGGGTTTCCACTGTTTAGGCACATCAGGGGCTCTCCAAACGCGACATGGCGTCCGATCTCAATTCCAGCCAATTCTGCATTGAAAAAGTCAAACGGTGCTCCTTCACTTCCAAGCTCTGCGGTGCGCTCAAACAGTGGTTTACCTCCACATATGGGGTATCGGCGTACTCAGGAGAAATTGCACAACAAAATTTGTGGTTAAATTTCTGTTTTTACACTTTTGAAAATTAAACAAAATGGTTCTGAAGTAAAATGTTTGCAAAAAAAAGCTAAATGTTCATTTTTTTCTTCCACATTGTTTCAGTTCCTGTGAAGCACGTAAAGGGTTAATAAACTTCTTGAATGTGGTTTTGAGCAGCTTGAGGAGTGCAGTGTTTAGAATGGTGTCACACTTGGTTATTTTCTATCATATAGACCCCTCAAAATGACTTCAAAGGTGATGTGGTCCCTAAAAAAAAGATGGTGTTGTAAAAATGAGAAATTGCTGATCAACTTTTAACCCTTATAACTCCCTAACAAAAAAAAATTTTGTTTCCAAAATTGTGCTCATATAAAGTAGACATGTGGGAAATGTTATTTATTAACTATTTTTCGTGACATATCTCTCTAATTTAAGGGCATAAAAATACAAAATTTGAAAATTGCAAAATTTTTTAAATTTTCGCCATATTTCCATTTTTTTCATAAATAATCGCAAGTAATATCGAAGAAATGTTACCACTAACATGAAGTACAATATGTCACGAAAAAACAATCTCAGAATCAGCGGGATCCGATAAAGCGTTCCAAAGTTATAATCTCTTAAAATGACAGTGGTCAGAATTGTAAAAATTGGCTCGGTCATTAAGTACCAAATTGGCTCTGTCACTAAGGGGTTAAAATGAGGTTAATAACAATAGTGTGGTGATGTGTTGGGGGCGAGATTATGTGTGGTGATGTGTTGGGGGCGGGATTATGTGTGGTGTTGTGTTGGGGCGGGATTATGTGTGGTGATGTGGTGGGGGGGCGGGATTATGTGTGGTAATGAGGTGGGGGGGCGGGATTATGTGTGTTAATGGGGAGGGCGGGATTATGTGTGGTAATGGGGTGGGGGCGGTATTATGTGTGGTAATGGGGTGGGGGGTGGGATTATGTGTGGTAATGTGGTGGGGGGCGGGATTATGTGTGGTAATGGGGTGGGGGCGGGATTATGTGTGGTGATGTGGTGGGAGGGCGGGATTATGTGTGGTAGTGTGGTGGGGGGTAGGATTATGTGTGGTAATGTGGTGGGGGGTGGAACTATGTGTAGTAATGTGGTAAGGGGGTGAGATTATGTGTGGTGATGTGGTGGGGGGCAAGATTATGAGTGGTGATGGGGTGGGGGGCGGGATTATGTGTGGTGATGGGGTGGGGGGGCGGGATTATGTGTGGTGATGGGGTGGGGGGGCGGGATTATGTGTGGTGTTGGGGTGGGGGGGCGGGATTATGTGTGGTGATGTTGTGGGGGAGCGGGATTATGTGTGGTGATGGGGTGGGATTATGTGTGGTGATGTGTTGGGGGGCGGGATTATGTGTGCTGATGTGTTGGGGGCACGGGATTATGTGTGGTAATGTGGTGGTGGGCGGGATTATGTGTGGTAATGTGGTGGGGGGCGGGATTATCTGTGCTAATGTGGTGGGGGGCGGGATTATGCATGGTGATGTGTTGGGGGGCGGGATTATGTGTGGTGATGTGTTGGGTGGCGGGATTATGTCTGGTGATGTGTTGGGGCACAGGATTATGTGTGGTAATGTGGTGGTGGTGGGTGGGATTATGTGTGGTAATGTGGTGGGGGGCGGGATTATCTGTGCTAATGTGGTGGGGGGCGGTATTATGCGTGGTGATGTGTTGGGGGGTGGGATTATGTGTTGTGATGTGTTGGGGCACGGGATTATGTGTAGTGATGTGGTGGGGGGCCGGATTATGTGTGGTAATGGGGTGGGGGGCGGGATCATGTGGGGTAATGTGGTGGTGGGCGGGATTATGTGTGGTAATGTGGTGGGGGGCCTGGATTATGTGTAGTGATGTGGTGGGGGGCGGGATCATGTGGGGTAATGTGGTGGTGGGCGGGATTATGTGTGGTAATGTGGTGGGGGGGCAAGATTATCTGTGGTAATGTGGTGGGGGGCAGGATTGCGTGTGGTTATGTGGTGGGGGGCGGGATTATCTGTAGTAATGTGGTGGGGGGCGGGATTATGTGTGGTAATGTGGTGGGGGGTGGGATTATGTGTGGTAATGTGGTGGGGGTAGGATTATGTGTAGTAATGTAGTGGGGGGCGGGATTATCTGTGATACTGTGGTGGAGGGGTGGGATTATGTGTGGTAATGGGGTGGGGGGTGGGATTGTGTGTGGTAATGGGGTGGGGGGCAGGGTTATGTGTGGTGATGTGGTGGGGGGGTGGGATTATGTGTGGTGATGTGGTGGGGGGCGGGCTTATGTGTGGTGATGTGGTGGGGGGCGGGTTTATGTGTGGTAATGTGGTGAGGGGGCGGGATTATGTGTAGTAATGTGGTTGGGGGTGGTATTATGTGTGTTGATGTGGTGGGGGTGGGATTATGTGTAGTGATGTGGTGGGGGGCGGGATTATGTGTGGTGATGGGGTGGGGGGCGGGATTATGTGTGGTGATGGGGTGGGGGGCGGGATTATGTGTGGTGATGGGGTGGGGGTGGGATTATGTGTGGTGATGGGGTGGGGGGCGGGATTATGTGTGGTGATGGGGTGGGGGGGCGGTATTGTGTGTGGTGATGTGGTGGGCGGGCGGGATTATGTGTGGTGATGTGGTGGGGTGGCTGGATTATGTGTGGTGATGTGGTGGGGGCGGGATTATGTGTGGTAATGTGGTGGGGGGCTGGATTGTGTGTGGTAATGTGGTGAGGGGGCGGTATTATCTGTAGTAATGTGGTGGGGGGCGGGATTATATGTGGTAATGTGGTGGGGTGGATTATCTGTGGTAATGTGGTGGGGGGCGGAATTGTGTGTGGTAATGTGGTGGGGGCGGGATTATCTGTAGTAATGTGGTGGGGGGCGGAATTGTGTGTGGTAATGTGGTGGGGGCAGGATTATGTGTAGTAATGTGGTGCAGTGGTGGGAATATGTTTGGTGATGTGGTGGGGGGGTGGGATTATATGTGGTAATGTGGTGGGGGGCGGGATTATGTGTGGTAATGTGGTGGGGGGCGGGATTATCTGTAGTAATGTGGTGGGGGTGGGATTATGTGTGGTAATGTGGTGGGGGGCGGGATTATGTGTGGTAATGTGGTGGGGGGTGGGATTATGTGTAGTAATGGAGTGGGGGGGCGGGATTATGTGTGGTGATGTGTTGGGGGCGGGATTATGTGTGGTGATGTGTTGAAGAGGCGGGATTATGTGTGGTGATGTGGTGGGGGGCGGGATTTGTGGGGGGCGGGATTGTGTGTGGTGATGTGGTGGAGGGCGGAGCTACTGTGTAGGGGGTGGGATTAGCGAGTAATCACGATGCCTCATATATATAGATGTGGAAGCTACGACATAGAAGAGTGTGCTCATCGGTGTAAGCCGGCTTGCCACATTTCAGTGTAGAAGAGCCATATCTGTCTGTAGGCAATGGACTGTTCTAGACTTATTTGTTTTCCTGCAATGTTCTAAGTATTACATCTCCATATTGGAAGACATTGTTAATAATGTTCAGGCCGTGTTTAAGGCATTTCCTGCGTAGACTCAAAATCTTATTGGGGAGCTAGTTACCCACTGGCTACAAGGAATTGGTAGGATCTTTAGTTCCCTTCACTTTCCCCCCCACATTTTACAGTTACATGTAGAAGACAAACTACATACCATGCAAGGGAAGTTGCACAATCCACATTTTTCCACCTAATGTAATATCGAAACACAACCTAACCCAAGATCAGTCAATGTAATACACATTAAAACATATTACCTAAGACCTTTAAAAGGGTTTATCAGGACTCTTTTTTACTGTGTTCTTAAAATCTAAACAGATTAGTTAGCAACTACCTGCCTGTTCTACCAGGTGCCCACATAGAGCAGTTGTTGACCGCTCCTGCCTGCGATTCAGCTGCTCAATGTCAACAGAGCAGCTCTTCCTCATTGTGGCATGGTGGCCAACGCCATGCTGATTGACAGCCAGCTTCGTGCACTTAGGCAGTGGAGAGCCAGTTATCAATCAGCATGATGTTGGCAGTCACGCTCCGTCATCAGAGCAGAGAGGAAAAGAAGCAGATGATCTGTTGACTTGATGTCAGCGGAAGCTTCTGAATAGTAGGCAGGAGTGGTGCCAGTAGAAATCGAAACCGGGAATAACAGGATGGCAGGTAGCATCTACTGTACCTTCCTGTTTGTCCTTTTTTTTTCTATAAGCCAAAGAAACTAAGTCTTGGATAACCCTTTTACTGCTTTGATTACTGCAGTAGGATCTATTTTAACATGTGCTTTCCTGGTGCACTCCCGGCAATGTTCATACCGACAGCGGTGTAAGAGTTCCGACAATACATCACATACACATAAAAGTTTGAGAAGGAAAATTTTCTGGAAAAGCATCAATGAGCCCAAATCAATGACATTTTGATTTTCTGGACCAGAAAGCACATTTACATAGAAAAGGTCTCATATGAAAAAATAAGACCCAGTGACATTTATTAGGTTTTTACTTCTATTATTTCTCGCAATGACATACATAAATAAATATACATCCTGTGATAAAACGCTACCTCGGAAATTCCTAAATTAAAAATTGCTTTCGGCTGCCGGATGCCACCAGGGTGGATTTTACCTTTATCATTTCTTATTACTGCAGTCATTGGATAGAAATTTAAGGAGAGGAGTATGCCTCTCCCCAGTGTTGATTTGTAGAGAGAATATTAAAATGTTCCAGATTTGCAGTTATGGGCTTAGAATCAGTTCCAAGGGAAGACGATGGGAAAAACAAATGTGGCATAAGGCGGTAGCATCTTAGTAATCAAACAGGGGGTACCATGTATTTTACTCACATCTCCTTAGCCTATAGGTAAATTTAATTGCAAAACTGTGCAATTATGCCAAATTACACTCTCCATCATCCTAACTCTATATCCTGATTCATAAAGACTGGCATTTCGCATGCCAGTCTTGACGTCTTGACGAAGGTGAAGAGGAGTAAAGTTTAGAGGCATGCACCTTTCAATAAAATTGACCCATCTTTTAGCTGTTGTGCATGCAAGTAAAGTATAGCAAATAGATCAATGGCTGCACTCAAAATTTACTGTGCTAAGACAAGGAAAATGTGCAATACATAAAAATGTGAATAGCATAATGGCTAGGGAAATTTATGAAAAAACACATGAGATTCTTAGCACAATATTTGGCCAAACGTTGTGAGCCCATCCACCAAAACGTCAAGGTGATCTCAGATCGGATGGGTAACTGAGCTGACTGCCTAGTGTGAACACTTACCTATGGCTAATAACATGGTAAAGCCTGCTTATATAGGAAGCTCAGAACCAACTGTGTATGGATGTAATTAAAATCACAGCATGGTGAAGGGGCGAGGCGTTCAAGCCAGAAAAATAGTATATACTAAATATAAGAAAACTGACTGAACACTGAACTGTTCAGTCAGTTTTCTTATATTTTGCAAGTAAAGTATGTCACTCATGGACTGGAGTACATTTCTGTAATAATTTACAGAACTTTTTTGCTAAGCTCTCTCCACTTTTCAAAAATTAGCGGTACTTCCCCAGGCTGGTTTATAAATGACAAAATCTGCAACATTTTTGCACACCTACAAGTTGCGCAAAAAGTTATCGACATTTCAAACAGTTTGTGTTGAAATTCTGCTGTAACATTGGGGCCCAAGATGATATATAGTTTTCCACTTTAGTGATAGGCTGTGTAACAGGATTACTGCAACAGAGAGGAGCCAGAAGACCGCAGCGTCTGATTTCTCCTACTGCACTGATTAGAAGCATTTCACCTTCACATTAAATGGTGTAAGTTTCTTTTAGCAGTTCAGGGGTTTATCTGATCAGTTGTGAGCTCCTGGAAGCATTCCTGCATTAAGGCTCTCAGCTGTTCACTGTTAGCCACTCCGATCTCTTATATAAACTGGGTCCTGGTTAGCACTCATTGTCAGTGATAGCTTTTGCTGCATGGCTGTAGGTTGTTGTTGGTTATTATTGGAGAAGGTGGTGGATTTATCTGTGACTGTTGCTAGGTTTTGAGTGTGATAATTCCCTTTCTTCTTCTATTTTGGTTTGGCCCCATCCTCCACTACCCAGTGTTTACCTCTGTTGTTCATGTTTGTATATTTGTATTATTGGTATTTTCATTTATCCCTGTTTGTATTACCTTGTTATTCTGGTTGGTGTATTACAGTACACTACCACTCCCCTCTTCCCTGGTTGGGGGAATGGTACAGATTGAGGGCAAATCCAATAGCTAAGGTAACGTACATGGCACCAGCGTCTTCATCATCAGAAGTAACCCGGGAACAGGGCGTGCTAGGGCGCCCTAGTATTAGGGACAGGGAAGGAGCCCCAGGTACTGGGACATTCGACAACAGAGTTGTGACAGTCAGGCTATGAGCACAGAGTTTTTCAAGGAGATTTTGGGGTGGAAACTCTCCAAATTCTCATTCAAATCTTAAAAATCCTCAAAAACTGAAAAAGTAAGCAAAAAGATTTTGTTTGCGCATAGCCGTACTCATGTGTATTGAAAGATGCAGCAGTCTTGTTTTGAAGGTATATGCAGATAGAAGTTTGCACAAGCAGCCCGGAGCTTTGCGCTTTTGCTATCCCTGCATGGCATATTTTTGCTTGTACAATTTTTGTAGAAAATTCTTCATTGTTGCAAATATTATGGATATCCCTAGTAAGATAAGCGGATGCTATTACACAAACATATTCACATATGTATCCCGGGGCAAGTACCTTCTGGCCTGCGCTGACAAATATTCCTTTGCGTTTCCTTATCTTTATGCAGATTGAGCTGCTTACTTCGGAGATAATAGACTTGGACTTGGTTTGTGTGATTTATTTGTTATAAGTGTTATATAAAAAGGTAGGATATTAATGCTTTGATATAAGTTACACAAGTTATTTCATACATTTTTTTTTCTACCGGTAAGCTGACTAAGTAGATTGTGAAAAATTGTATTACCACTACATTGATATTAAAAGAGATAAGCAGATCAATCCTAACAAATTGAATTTGTTGCAAAATTTGCAAATATGTAAAATGATGGTAAATATATTTCTAAGATTTGATATACAAAAATCCAGCAAAATAGAGGCCAGTTTGGCCACCAATTTGTCATTTTATTTTGGAGATTAGGAAGCTGTTAAAACGCATTATGCTTACCGGTTCCTGAGATCTTCCACTGCAGCTATGGAGTCCTCCATGCCAGTTTGCGGCCTCATGGGGTCAGACGAGGGGGGTAGCACATTATTGAAGTTAATATCATGCTTCCCTCCAGCGTAGGACCAATCACCATTCACATTGTGGCGTGCCAAAAAACCCCAACAAAGTTCAGCGTGGACAAGTGAGGGTGTAGAACAGGCGAGTATACAGGTCCTTCTCAAAAAATTAGCATATAGTGTTAAATTTCATTATTTACCATAATGTAATGATTACAATTAAACTTTCATATATTATAGATTCATTATCCACCAACTGAAATTTGTCAGGTCTTTTATTGTTTTAATACTGATGATTTTGGCCTACAACTCCTGATAACCCAAAAAACCTGTCTCAATAAATTAGCATATTTCAACCGTCCAATCAAATAAAAGTGTTTTTTAATAACAAACAAAAAAAACATCAAATAATAATGTTCAGTTATGCACTCAATACTTGGTCGGGAATCCTTTGGCAGAAATGACTGCTTCAATGCGGCGTGGCATGGAGGCAATCAGCCTGTGACACTGCTGAGATGTTATGGAGGCCCAGGATGCTTCAATAGCGGCCTTAAGCTCATCCAGAGTGTTGGGTCTTGCGTCTCTCAACTTTCTCTTCACAATATCCCACAGATTCTCTATGGGGTTCAGGTCAGGAGAGTTGGCAGGCCAATTGAGCACAGTAATACCATGGTCAGTAAACCATTTACCAGTGGTTTTGGCACTGTGAGCAGGTGCCAGGAAGCATGAAGTGCTCCAAAATCTCCTGATAGCTAGCTGCATTGACCCTGCCCTTGATGAAACACAGTGGACCAACACCAGCAGCTGACATGGCACCCCACACCATCACTGACTGGGTACTTGACACTGGACTTCAGGCATTTTGGCATTTCCTTCTCCCCAGTCTTCCTCCAGACTCTGGCACCTTGATTTCCGAATGACATGCAAAATTTGCTTTCATCAGAAAAAAGTACTTGGGACCACTTAGCAACAGTCCAGTGCTGCTTCTCTGTAGCCCAGGTCAGGCGCTTCTGCCGCTGTTTATGGTTCAAAAGTGGCTTTACCTGGGGAATGCGGCACCTGTAGCCCATTTCCTGCACACGCCTGTGCACGGTGGCTCTGGATGTTTCCACACCAGACTCAGTCCACTGCTTCCTCAGGTTCCCCAAGGTCTGGAATCGGTCCTTCTCCACAATCTTCCTCAGGGTCCGGTCACCTCTTCTCGTTGTACAGCGTTTTCTGCCACATTGTTTCCTTCCAACAGACTTACCATTGAGGTGCCTTGATACAGCACTCTGGGAACAGCCTATTTGTTGAGAAATTTCTTTCTGGGTCTTACCCTCTTGCTTGAGGGTGTCAATGATGGCCTTCTTGACATCTGTCAGGTCGCTAGTCTTACCCATGATGGGGGTTTTGAGTAATGAACCAGGCAGGGAGTTTTTAAAAGCCTCAGGTATCTTTTGCATGTGTTTAGAGTTAATTAGTTGATTCAGAAGATTAGGGTAATAGGTCGTTTAGAGAACCTTTTCTTGATATGCTAATTTATTGAGACAGGTTTTTTGGGTTATCAGGAGTTGTAGGCCAAAATCATCAGTATTAAAACAATAAAAGACCTGACAAATTTCAGTTGGTGGATAATGAATCTATAATATATGAAAGTTTAATTGTAATCATTACATTATGGTAAATAATGAAATTTAACACTATATGCTAATTTTTTGAGAAGGACCTGTATGTGGTTTAAACCCTCCCCTCCATTTTTAGGATTTGGGATTTATAGAGACCTCAGAGCATAATGAAGGTCTTTTCACAGCAATCGGGGCACTTTCAATTCAAACCAATTTTGGACCAAAAATAATCTGTTGGCCGAATCTAGCAAATCTGCCGGAAATCAGATTTTAGAAGACTTAGGGTACCGTCTCACAGTGGCACTTTGGTCGCTATGACGGCACGATCCGTGATGTTCCAGCGATATCCATACGATATCGCTGTGTCTGACACGCAGCAGCGATCAGGGACCCTGCTGAGAATCGTACGTCGTAGCAGATCGTTTGTCGCTGGATCTCCCGCTGTCATCGTTGGATCGGTGTGTGTGACACCGATCCAACGATGCGTTCGCTTGTAACCAGGGTAAACATCGGGT
Source organism: Ranitomeya variabilis (assembly GCF_051348905.1). Lineage (NCBI taxonomy): Eukaryota > Metazoa > Chordata > Amphibia > Anura > Dendrobatidae > Ranitomeya > Ranitomeya variabilis. The sequence continues at coordinate 267,493,841 of NC_135235.1, read as the reverse complement.
TACTAAGCGCAGGGCCGCGCTTAGTAACCCGATGTTTACCCTGGTTACCGTCGTAAATGTAAAAAAAAAAAAACGTACATACTCACATTCCGGTGTCCGTCAGGTCCCTTGCCGTCTGCTTCCCGCACTGACTGACTCCCGGCCGTAAAGTGAAAGCAGAGCACAGCAGTGACGTCACCGCTGTGATCTGCTTTCACTTTACGGCCGGGAGTCAGTCAGTGCGGGAAGCAGACGGCAAGGGACCTGACGGACACCGGAATGTGAGTATGTACGGTTTGTTTTTTTTTACATTTACGACGGTAACCAGGGTAAACATCGGGTTACTAAGCGCGGCCCTGCGCTTAGTAACCCGATGTTTACCCTGGTTACCCGGGGACCTCGGCATCGTTGGTTGCTGGAGAGCTGTCTGTGTGACAGCTCTCCAGCGACCACACAACGACTTACCAACGATCACGGCCAGGTCGTATCGCTGGTCGTGATCGTTGGTAAATCGTTTTGTGAGACGGTACCCTTATACATCTGTAGCTATTGAGCATAAATATCTGGACTGGGTTTCCTACATAGCTAGACATGATCAGTAGATGCCTATATGCCCTAAACAAAAGGACTAACTGATACCCCTGAAGATCTTGACTTGGATTAACTTTTATTTGATTACGATGGGAAGAGAAAGCTGCTGCCAAACACCCATCACAGTGATTTACGTCGCGCAAAAGTACATGGATGGGACATACGAATTCACGCTGCTTAGCCTTTCTCTTCTTGAACATCATATTTCAGGAAGAGATTGGATGCTTTCATACACATTCAATGGTCAATCCATCCAATAAATATTGGTAGCTTCAGCTAAACCATATTGTACTGGAGGACCTTAAGGAAATTTTCAGTTCTTGGGCAAAGCTTGACTCTATAGGCAGAGGATTGTTGGTGTGTCATATTAGAAATTGGTGAGATCTGGTGACATAAATAACTGAAACTAGACTGGACACTAGTATGGAAGCTCATGGACAGTACCACAATCCAAATATTAAGTGGGTGCACTCACCCATTTGTGAGATGTCTTGAAGGACAAAGAAAAGTATGGACGGAGCATAAATCTCAAAATTTAGTGGGTGCACCCACCCATATGTGAGATGTCCTGAAGGACATGGAAGAGCATGGACAGTGCCTCAAGACCAAAATTTAGTGGGTGTACCCACCCTTATGCGAGATGACTTGAAGGACATGGAAGAGCATGGACAGTGCCTCAAGCCTCAAATTTAGTGGGTGAGTCACCTATGTACTGGAGGGCCTTAAGGCAATTGATACAGTAGTTCTTTGGACAAAGCTTGACTTTTTCAATAGGCAGAGGATTGTTGGTGCATCACATTAGAAATTGGTGAGATCTGATGACATGAATGACAAAAACTAGACTGGACACTAGCATAGAAAAGCATGGATAGTGCCTCAATCCAAATATTTAGTTGGCGCACCCACCCATTTGTCTTCAAGGACATTGAAGAGCTTGGACAGTTTCGCAATCCAAACATTTCGTGGGTGCACCCACCCATTTGTGAGATGTCTTTAAGAATTCATACTCAGAATAATAAGGATGGGATGGTGAAAAAAAGAATGGTAGACAGTTTAGAGATCCCCCTTACCCCTCCAGAGTATAATAAGGAACAAGAAATTTGCAGAGAATAACTTCTCCCCGATTTAAATAAAAATTTGTGAACAAGCGAATTTAAATTTTGCCTGATCCACTCATCTCTAACTTCTCTCTATAGAATTAATAGGAAATTCACATCAAAAGCAAAGATTTTAACCATGAGGGTTAAGTTTTAGTGGGGCGTGTGGTACTATCCTTGGAAAGAAGAAGTAGAGTTGGTGATGATTTGTACTTCATTAAAAGTTTAATTTAGAAGGAACAGATGTTTGACCATGATCTTAATGACAAGCTAATTAGAGTGTTATATATAGCCGTACATCACATTATGATTAGAACGAATTTAGGATTCTAGAGTAGACAAGAAAACCCTTCTTTATTTTATGGAACACATGTACAGTCATGGACAAAAATTTTGAGAATGAGACAAATATTAATTTTTCCAAAGTCTACTGCTTCATTTTTTCTAATGGCAATTTGCATATACTCCTGAATGTCAGAGTGATCAGCTTAACAGCAATTACTGTACTTGCAAAGTCAATATTTGCCCAGAAAATGAACTTTAACCCCCAAAACACATTTCAACATCATTGCAGTCCTGCCTTAAAAGGAGCAGCTAACATCATTTTAGTGATTGATCCATTAACACAGGTGTGGGTGTTGATGAGGACAGGGCTGGCGATCAATCAGTCATGATTAAGTAAGAATGACATCACTGGACACTTTAAAAGGAGGCTGGTGCTTGGTATCATTGTTTCTCTTCAGTTAACCATGGTTATCTCTAAAGAAACACGTGCAGCCTGTTATGATCTGGTGGCCTAAGAGCAGCATGAGATGTACTCTGGAGAAGGTGGTACCTGTACTGACCGCAGACCCTGAACTTAACACCGCAACTAGAAGTAGCCGTGGAATGTACCTAGAGCTCCCTAGACATCTCGACACAGCCGGAGGACTAATTACCCCTAGAGATAGAAAAGGGAAAACTATCTTGCCTCAGAAAAAATCTCCAAAGGATAGACAGCCCCCCACAAATATTGACTGTGAGAGGAGAGGGAAAAAACATACACAGACTGAAATGAGAATTTAGCAAAGGAGGCAACTTCTAGCTAAATAGAAAGGATAGGACAGAGTACTATGTGGTCAGTATTAAAACACTAGAAAATATCCACCACAGAAAATACAAAATCTCCACAGCTAACTAAAGATATGGAGGGTATATCTGCATCTCCAGAGATTCCAGCTTGGCTAAACAAATCCTTATAAAGACCAAGCTGGACAAGACAAAAACATGGAAAAGAACTGAACAATAAGGCCACAGCATGTGGACAGCAAAAATCAAGGCCAGAACTTATCTTTGTTGAAATGAACTGCAAAGCAGAAGAGACCAGGCAGGGATGTGAATCCTCCAGGAACAATGGACAACTGGCACTGACTAAAGGGTGGAGCAAGACTAAATAGCCCAGTCAAAATTGCAAAAAGTGAACACACCTGATAAATGCTGCGATTCAGAGACAGCAGCGCTACCACTTACAACCACCGGAGGGAGCCCAAGAGCAGAATTCACAACAGCAGCCATCATTGCACTGCACAAAAATGGCCTAACAGGGAAGAGTATCGCAGCTACAAAGATTGCACCTCAGTCAACAATCTATCGCATCATCAAGAACTTCAAGGAGAGAGCTTCCATTGTTGTCAAAAAGGCTCCAGGGCACCCAAGAAAGACCAGCAAGCGCCAGGACCGTATCTTAAAACTGTTTCAGCTGCGGGATCGGACTACCAGCAGTGCCGAGCTTGCTCAGGAATGGCAGCAGGCTGGTGTGAGTGCTTCTGCATGCACTGTGAGGCGGAGACACTTTGAGCAAGGCCTGGTTTCAAGGAGGGCAGCAAAGAAGCCACTTCTCTCCAGAAAAAACATCAGGGACCGACTGATATTCTGCAAAAGGTACAGGGAGTGGACTGCTGAGGACTGGGGCAAAGTCATTTTCTCTGATGAATCCCCTTTTTGATTGTTTGGGACATCTGGAAAACAGCTTATTCGGAGAAGAAGAGGTGAGCGCTACCACCAGTCTTGTCTCATGCCAACTGTAAAGCATCCTGAAACCATTCATGTGTGGGGTTGCTTCTCAGCCAAGGGAATCGGCTCACTCACAATCTTGCCTAAAAACACAGCCATGAATAAAGAATGGTACCAGAATGTCCTCCAAGAGCAACTTCTCCCAACCGTCCAAGAGCAGTTTGGCGCCCAACAATGCCTCTTCCAGCACGATGGAGCACCTTGCCATAAAGCAAAGGTGATAACTAAATGGCTCATGGAACAAAACATAGAGATTTTGGGTCCATGGCCTGGAAACTCCCCAGATCTTAATTCCATTGAGAACTTGTGGTCAATCATCAAGAGACGGGTTGTGTTGTGAACTCTGTTCTCGAACTCCCTCCTGTGGTCAGGAATGGTATTTCTGTGAGTTCTGTCCGTGGGTTCCCTCTGGTGGCTGAAAGTGGAGCTGCTGGTCTGGAGGTGGCTTCCTCAGCTGCATCGTTTAGGACTGGGCTGGTTCCCCTATTTAACTCTGCTCAGATCGTTACCTGATGCCAGTTGTCAATGTATCTGTACTGGTTCAGATCTCACTTGGATCTCCTGATGACCTGTCTACTTCAGCAGAAGCTAAGTCCCTGTTAAGCTCATTTGTTGTTCATTTGTGTGCTGAATATATTTCTGAGTACCTGCTAAGTTTTGTCCAGCTGGCTATCATGATATTGTCTCGCTAGCTGGAAGCTCTGGGTTGCAGAGTGGCACCTACCGCGCAGTGAGTCGACACGGGGGGTTTCTTGCTCACTCTGCGTGGCTTTTTGTAGTTTTTTGTGCTGACCGCAAAAATCCCTTTATCTATCTTCTGTCTATTTAGTAAGTCGGGCCTCCTTTGCTGAAACCTGTCTCATTCCTATGTTTGTGCCTTCCTCTTAACTCACAGTCAATATATGTGGGGGGCTGCTCTTTTCCTTTGGGGAATTTCTCTGAGGCAAGGTGAGGCTATATTTCTTTTTAGGGGTAGTTACCTCTCAGGCTGTGAAGAGTCGTCTAGGCAGAGTCAGGTACGATCCACGGCTAATTCTAGTGTGTGTGATAATAGATTAGGGCTGCGGTCAGCAGAGCTCCCACTTCCCAGAGCTCGCTCTATTTTTCAGTTTTGACTATCAGGTCATTCCAGGTGCTCCTAACCACTAGGTCCAGCCATAACAGTACAACTGGCCAGAAAGTGTTAATGCATCTCAATAGAGGGATAAGAGAAGTTCTGAGACCATTTTGTTTTCTCTGCAGTGTGTTTAGTCTTTTTTTCCTCTAAACCTCTGGGTAGTTCAGGACTCAGGTGTAGATATGGACATTCAAGGTCTGTCCTCTTGTGTGGATAATCTCACTGCAAGGGTACAAGGCATTCAGGATTATATAGTTCAGAATCCTATGTTAGAGCCTAGAATCCCAATTCCTGATTTGTTTTCTGGGGATAGATCAAAGTTTCTGAATTTCAAGAATAATTGTAAACTGTTTCTTGCCCTGAAACCCCGCTCCTCTGGTGACCCTAGTCAGCAAGTAAAAATCATTATTTCCTTGTTGCGTGGTGACCCTCAAGACTGAGCATTCTCCCTTGCGCCAGGAGATCCTGCTTTGCTTAATGTAGATGCGTTTTTTCTGGCGCTTGGATTGCTCTATGATGAACCAAATTCTGTGGATCAGGCAGAGAAAATCTTGCTGGCTCTATGTCAGGGTCAGGATGATGCTGAAATGTATTGTCAGAAGTTTAGAAAGTGGTCTGTGCTTACTCAATGGAATGAGTGTGCTCTGGCAGCAATTTTCAGAAAGGGTCTTTCTGAGGGCCTTAAGGATGTTATGGTGGGGTTCCCCACGCCTGCTGGTCTGAATGAATCAATGTCCTTGGCTATTCAGATCAATTGGCGTTTGCGGGAGCGGAAAGTTGTGCACCATATGGCGGTGTCCTCTGAGCAGAGGCCTGAGCCTATGCAATGTGATAGGACTTTGACCAGAACTGAACGGCAAGAGCACAGACGTCAGAATGGGCTGTGTTTTTACTGTGGTGACTCCACTCATGCTATCTCTGATTGTCCTAAGCGCACTAAGCGGTCCGCTAGGTCTGTCACCATTGGTACTATACAGCCTAAATTTCTTTTGTCCGTTACTTTGATTTGCTCTTTGTCATCCTACTCTGTTATGGCATTTGTGGATTCAGGTGCAGCCCTGAATTTGATGGACTTAGAGTATGCCAGGCGCTGTGGTTTTTTCTTGGAGCCCTTGCAGCATCCTATTCCATTAAGGGGAATTGATGCTACGCCTTTGGCCAAGAATAAGCCTCAGTACTGGACCCAGTTGACCATGTGCATGGCTCCTGCACATCGGGAAGATATTCGCTTTTTGGTGTTGCATAATTTGCATGATGTGGTCGTGTTGGGTTTGCCATGGCTACAGGTCCATAATCCAGTATTGGACTGGAAATCTATGTCTGTGCCCAGTTGGGGTTGTCAAGGGGCCCATGGTGATGTTCCAGCGTTGTCAATTTCTTCTTCCACTCCTTCTGAAGTACCTGAGTTCTTGTCGGATTACCAGGATGTATTTGATGAGCCCAAGCCCAGTGCCCTGCCTCCTCATAGGGATTGTGATTGTGCTATTAATTTGATTCCTGGTAGTAAGTTTCCTAAAGGCCGACTTTTCAATTTATCTGTGCCAGAACACGCCGCTATGCGGAGCTATATAAAGGAGTCCTTGGAGAAAGGGCATATTCGCCCGTCGTCGTCACCTTTGGGAGCAGGGTTCTTTTTTGTGGCCAAGAAGGATGGTTCTCTGAGACCTTGTATAGATTACCGCCTTCTTAATAAAATCACGGTCAAATTTCAGTACCCTTTGCCTCTATTGTCTGATTTGTTTGCTCGGATTAAGGGGGCTAGTTGGTTTACCAAGATAGATCTTCGAGGAGCGTATAATCTTGTGCGTATTAAGCAGGGCGATGAATGGAAAACCGCATTTAATACGCCCGAGGGCCATTTTGAGTATCTGGTGATGCCATTCGGGCTTTCTAATGCACCATCTGTGTTCCAGTCCTTTATGCATGACATCTTCCAAAAGTATTTGGATAGATTCATGATAGTATATTTGGATGATATTTTGGTATTTTCGGATGATTGGGAGTCTCATGTGAAGCAGGTCAGAATGGTGTTCCAAGTCCTTCGTGCTAATTCCTTGTTTGTGAAGGGGTCTAAGTGTCTCTTCGGAGTTCAGAAGGTTTCCTTTTTGGGCTTCATTTTTTCCCCTTCTACTATCGAGATGGATCCAGTTAAAGTCCAGGCCATTTATGATTGGACTCAGCCTACATCTGTAAAGAGCCTTCAGAAATTCCTGGGCTTTGCGAATTTTTACCGTCGCTTTATCGCTAATTTTTCTAGTGTTGTCAAACCACTGACTGATTTGACCAAGAAAGGTGCGGATGTGGTGAATTGGTCCTCTGCGGCCGTTGAGGCGTTTCAGGAGCTGAAACGTCGTTTTTCTTCGGCTCCTGTGTTGTGCCAGCCAGATGTTTCGCTCCCTTTTCAGGTCAAGGTTGATGCTTCTGAGATTGGAGCAGGGGCTGTTTTGTCTCAGAGAAGTTCTGATGGCTCTGTGATGAAGCCATGTGCTTTCTTTTCTAGAAAGTTTTCGCCTGCTGAGCGTAATTATGATGTTGGCAATCGGGAGTTGTTGGCCATGAAGTGGGCTGTTATGATCCCAGTGGTAGAGGATCTCTGATATTCCGGCAAGATAGCAAAAACATAAATACTGCTCTAGGGAGGTGGAAACTGGGCTAACCGCATACCTGATCCTAACACACACAACTAGAAGCAGCCGGTGAACGTGCCTACGTTGGTTCTAGACGTCTCGAGCCAGCCGGAGAACTGACTACCCCTAGAGGGAAAATAAGACCTCACTTGCCTCCAGAGAAATTGAACCCCAAAGATATAGAAAGCCCCCAACAAATAATAACGGTGAGGCAAGAGGAAAACACAAACGTAGAGATGAACTAGATTCAGCAAAGTGAGGCCCACTAGTCTAGATAGACAGAAAATAGACAGTGGACTATGCGGTCAGCAGAAAACCCTACAAAAACATCCACGCTGAACATTCAAGAACCCCCACACCGACTGACGGTGCGGAGGGAGAATATCAGCCCCCTAGAGCTTCCAGCGAGCCAGAAAATCAAATATTAAGCAAGCTGGACAAAGACACTGAAAACTGCAAACGATCCAAATTATACAAAACGGACTTAGCTTTTCTTGCATGAGACAGACTGAAAGGAATCCGGAGGAGACCATATAGGTCTGGATACAACGATGCCAGGCAAGAGACTGAGTCCGGAGGAGACTTAAATAGGGAACACCCGCTGCTTAACGACACAGCTGGAGCTCAGGCCTGCAACAAGACATGCCTAACACAATACCGTTAGTGACCACCAGAGGGAGCCCAGAAACACAGTTCACAACAGTGGGCATTCGAGGAGTGGCGACATTGGCTTGAGGGCGCCAAGCATCGCGTGGTGGTCTTGACGGATCACAAGAATCTGACTTATCTCGAGTCTGCCAAGTGGTTGAACCCTAGACAGGCTCGATGGTCACTGTTTTTCTCCCGTTTCGATTTCGTGGTTTCATACCTTCCGGGTTCTAAGAATGTGAAGGCTGATGCCCTTTCAAGGAGTTTTGTGCCTGATTCTCCGGGAGTTTCTGAGCCGGCTGGTATTCTCAAAGAGGGGGTGATTTTGTCTGCCATCTCCCCTGATTTGCGGCGGGTTCTGCAGGAGTTTCAGGCGGATAGACCTGACCGCTGTCCTGCAGAGAGACTGTTTGTCCCTGATAGATGGACTAGTAGGGTTATCTCGGAAGTTCATTGTTCGGTGTTGGCTGGTCATCCTGGAATTTTTGGTACCAGAGATTTGGTGGCCTTCCTTGTCCCGGGATGTGCGTGCTTTTGTGCAGTCCTGTGCGACTTGTGCTCGGGCGAAGCCCTGCTGTTCTCGTGCCAGTGGGTTACTTTTGCCCTTGCCGGTCCCGAAGAGGCCCTGGACTCTGGTTTCCATGGATTTTATTTCAGATCTCCCTGTCTCGCAAAGGATGTCGGTCATCTGGGTGGTTTGTGATCGCTTCTCTAAGATGGTCCATTTGGTACCCTTGCCTAAGTACACCCGCTGCTTAATGACACAGCTGGAGCTCAGGCCTGCAACAAGACATGCCTAACACAATACCGTTAGTGACCACCAGAGGGAGCCCAGAAACACAGTTCACAACAGTACCCCCCCCTTGAGGAGGGGTCACCGAACCCTCACCAAGACCCCCAGGGCGATCAGAATGAGCAGCGTGAAAGGCATGAACCAAATCAGCCACATGAACATCAGAGGCGACAACCCAGGAATTATCCTCCTGACCATAGCCTTTCCACTTAACTAAATACTGGAGTTTCCGTCTAGAGATACGAGAATCCAGAATCTTCTCCACCACGTACTCCAACTCGCCCTCAACCAAAACCGGGGCAGCAGGCTCAACAGCAGGAACCATAGGCACCACGTACCGCCGCAACAAGGACCTATGGAACACATTATGAATAGCAAATGACGCTGGAAGGTCCAAGCGAAAAGACACCGGGTTAAGGATTTCCAAAATCTTATAAGGACCGATAAAGCGAGGCTTGAACTTAGGAGAGGAGACTTTCAAAGGAACATGCCGAGAAGACAACCAAACCAAATCCCCAACACGAAGTCGGGGACCCACACCGTGGCGGCGGTTGGCAAAACGCTGGGCCTTGTCTTGTGACAATTTCAAATTGTCCACCACATGGTTCCAAATCCGCTGCAACCTATCCACCACAGAATCAACCCCAGGACAGTCAGAAGGTTCAACCTGGCCCGAGGAGAAACGAGGATGAAAACCAGAGTTGCAGAAAAAGGGTGAAACCAAAGTGGCAGAACTAGCCCGATTATTAAGGGCAAACTCGGCCAGTGGCAAAAAGGTAACCCAGTCGTCCTGATCAGCAGAAACAAAACATCTCAAATAAGTCTCCAACGTCTGATTAGTTCGCTTGATCTGGCCATTAGTCTGAGGATGAAAAGCCGACGAAAAAGACAAATCAATACCCATCTTAGCACAAAAGGATCGCCAGAATCTGGACACAAACTGGGATCCTCTGTCAGACACAATATTCTCAGGGATGCCGTGCAAACGAACCACATTCTGGAAGAACAAAGGGACCAAATCAGAGGAGGAAGGCAACTTAGGCAAGGGCACCAAATGGACCATTTTAGAAAAACGATCGCACACCACCCAGATGACAGACATCTTCCGAGATACCTGAAGATCCGAAATGAAATCCATGGAAATGTGCATCCAAGGCCTCTTCGGGATAGGCAAGGGCAAAAGCAACCCGCTGGCACGAGAACAGCAAGGCTTAGCCCGAGCACAAATCCCACAGGACTGCACAAAAGAACGCACATCCCGCGACAAGGAAGGCCACCAAAAGGACCTAGCCACCAAATCTCTGGTACCGAAAATCCCAGGATGTCCCGCCAACACTGAAGAATGAACCTCAGAAATAACTCTGCTGGTCCATCTGTCAGGGACAAACAGTCTCTCTGGTGGGCAACGATCAGGCCTATCAGCCTGAAATTTCTGCAGCACTCGTCGCAAATCTGGGGAAATGGCAGACAAAATCACTCCCTCTCTGAGAATACCAGCCGGCTCCGAGACTCCCGGAGAGTCAGGCACAAAACTCCTAGAAAGTGCATCAGCCTTCACGTTCTTCGAACCAGGCAGGTACGAGACCACAAAGTCAAAACGGGAGAAAAACAACGACCAACGAGCCTGTCTAGGATTCAGGCGCTTGGCAGACTCGAGGTAAATCAGATTTTTATGATCAGTCAAGACCACCACACGATGCTTAGCTCCCTCGAGCCAATGTTGCCACTCCTCAAATGCCCACTTCATAGCCAACAACTCCCGATTACCAACATCATAGTTCCGCTCAGCAAGCGAAAATTTTCTTGAAAAGAAGGCGCATGGCTTCATCACGGAGCCATCAGAACTTTTTTGCGACAAAACAGCCCCTGCACCAATCTCAGAAGCATCAACTTCAACCTGGAAGGGAAGAGAGACATTCGGCTGGCACAAGACTGGCGCTGAAGTAAACCGATGCTTCGGCTCCCGAAAGGCCTCCACGGCCGCAGGAGACCAATTAGCAACATCAGAACCCTTCTTGGTCATATCCGTCAAAGGTTTAACCACGCTGGAAAAATTAGCGATAAAACGACGGTAAAAATTAGCAAAGCCCAAGAACTTCTGCAGGCTCTTAACAGACGTGGGCTGAGTCCAGTCATGAATGGCACGGACCTTGACTGGGTCCATCTCCACAGTAGAAGGGGAAAAAATAAAACCCAAAAAAGAAACCTTCTGTACCCCAAAGATACATTTTGAGCCCTTCACAAATAGAGCATTCTCCCGCAGAACCTGAAACACCATCCTGACCTGGTTCACATGGGACTCCCAATCATCAGAAAAAAACAAAATATCATCCAGATAAATAATCATAAATTTATCCACATATTTCCGGAAGATGTCATTCATGAAGGACTGAAACACAGAAGGGGCATTCGATAATCCAAAAGGCATCACCAGGTACTCAAAATGACCCTCGGGCGTATTAAATGCCGTTTTCCATTCATCTCCCTGCTTTATGCGCACCAGGTTATACGCACCACGAAGATCTATCTTGGTGAACCAACTGGATCCCTTAATCCGAGCAAACAAATCAGACAACAATGGCAAAGGATACTGAAATTTAACCGTGATTAGTGTTGAGCATTCCGATACCGCAAGTATCGGGTATTGGCCGATACTTGCGGGTATCGGAATTCCGATACCGAGATCCGATACTTTTGTGGTATCGGGTATCGGTATTGAAACAACATTAATGTGTAAAAGAAAGAATTAAAATAAAAAATATTGCTATACTCACCTCTCCGACGCAGCCTGGACCTCACCGAGGGAACCGGCAGCGTTGTTTGCTTAAAATGCGCTCTTTTCCTTCCTCCCGTGACGTCACAGCTTGTGATTGGTTGCGTGCCGCCCATGTGACCGCGACGCGACCAATCACAGCAAGCCGTGACGTAATTTCAGGTCCTGAATGCAGAATTCTGCATTCAGGACCTGAAATTATGTCACGGCTTGCTGTGATTGGTCGCGTCGCGGTCACATGGGCGGCACGCAACCAATCACAAGCCGGGACGGAATTTTAAAATGCACGCGTTTCCTGCCTCCCGTGACGTCACGGCTTGTGATTGGTCGTGTCGCCCATGTGACCGCGACGCGACCAATCACAAGCCAGAACGTAATTTTAAAATCCTGAATGCCTAGAATTCGGCCTTCAGGACCTGAAAATTACGTCACGGCTTGCTGTGATTGGTCGCGTCGCGGCCACATGGGCGGCACGTGACCAATCACAAGCCGTGACGGGAGGAAGGAAAAGCGCGCATTTTAAGCAAACAACGCTGCCGGTTCCCTCGGTGAGGTCCAGGGTGCGTCGGAGAGGTGAGTATAGCAATATTTTTTATTTTAATTCTTTCTTTTACACATTAATATGGTTCCCAGGGCCTGAAGGAGAGTTTCCTCTCCTTCAGACCCTGGGAACCATGAGGGATACCGTCCGATACTTGAGTCCCATTGACTTGTATTGGTATCGGGTATCGGTATCGGATTAGATCCGATACTTTGCCGGTATCGGCCGATACTTTCCGATACCGATACTTTCAAGTATCGGACGGTATCGCTCAACACTAACCATGATCTTATTCAGAAGACGATAATCTATACAAGGTCTCAAAGACCCGTCTTTCTTGCCCACAAAAAAGAATCCTGCACCAAGAGGAGAAGAGGATGGGCGAATATGTCCCTTCTCCAAAGACTCCTTTATATAACTCCGCATCGCGGCATGCTCTGGCACAGATAAATTAAAGAGTCGTCCCTTAGGAAACTTACTACCAGGAATCAAATCTATAGCACAATTACAGTCCCTATGAGGAGGAAGGGCACTGGACCTGGCCTCATTAAATACATCCTGAAAGTCTGACAAAAACTCAGGGATCTCAGAAGGAGTAGAAGAAGCAATAGACACCAATGGAGAATCGCCATGAATCCCCTGACACCCCCAACTAGACACAGTCATAGCTTTCCAATCTAAAACTGGATTATGGGCCTGTAACCATGGCAGACCCAAAACGACAACATCATGCATTTTATGCAGTACCAGAAAACGAATCACCTCCTGATGTACAGGAGTCATGCACATGGTCACTTGCGTCCAATACTGAGGTTTATTCTCTGCCAATGGCGTAGAATCAATTCCTCTAAGAGGAATAGGATTTTCCAAAGGCTCCAGGACAAAACCGCAGCGCTTGGCAAACGACAAATCCATCAGACTTAAAGCAGCACCAGAATCCACAAAAGCCATAACTGAGTAAGAAGATAATGAACAAATTAAAGTCACAGACAAAATAAACTTAGGCTGAAAAGTACCAATGGCGACAGGATTAACAATTTTTTTAAGCGTTTAGAGCATGCTGAGATAACATGTGTTGAATCACCACAGTAGAAACTCAACCCATTTTGACGTCTATGATTTTGTCGCTCGGCTCTGGTCAAAATTCTGTCACATTGCATAGAATCAGGTGACCGTTCAGACAGCACCGCCAAAGGATTAACAGATTTGCACTCCCGCAAACGTCGATCAATTTGAATGGCCAGAGCCATTGAATCATTCAGACCTGTAGGGATAGGAAACCCCACCATCCCATCTTTAATGGCTTCAGAAAGACCATTTCTGAAATTTGCGGCCAGTGCACACTCAATCCATTGAGTAAGCACGGACCATTTCCGAAATTTTTGACAATATACCTCAGCTTCGTCCTGACCCTGAGAGATAGCTAGCAACATCTTTTCAGCCTGATTTTCAAGATTAGGCTCCTCATAAAGCAAACCAAGTGCCAGGAAAAACGCATCAACATTCACCAATGCAGGATCTCCTGGCGCCAGAGAGAAGGCCCAATCTTGAGGGTCGCCGCGCAAGAAGGAAATAACAATCTTAACTTGCTGAGCGGAATCACCAGAGGAACGAGGTTTCAGAGACAGAAACAATTTGCAATTATTCCTAAAATTCAGGAACTTAGATCTATCTCCAAAAAACGGCTCAGGAATAGGTATTTTTGGTTCAGACATAGGGCTATGGATAACAAAATCCTGAATGCTTTGCACCCTAGCAGCAAGCTGATCCACACTAGAAGTCAGAGTCTGGACATTCATATCTGCAGCAGAGTTCCAGCCACTCAGAGAAAAAGGGGATGGAAGAAGCTAGGCAAACTGCAGCAACAAAAAAAAACAAAACAAAAAAAAACTCAGAACTTCTTTTTAATCCCGCTTCTGCGATGCAATAAACATTTTCTTTTGGCCTGGCATACTGTTATGATCCCAGTGGTAGAGGATCTCTGATATTCCGGCAAGATAGCAAAAACATAAATACTGCTCTAGGGAGGTGGAAACTGGGCTAACCGCATACCTGATCCTAACACACACAACTAGAAGCAGCCGGTGAACGTGCCTACGTTGGTTCTAGACGTCTCGAGCCAGCCGGAGAACTGACTACCCCTAGAGGGAAAATAAGACCTCACTTGCCTCCAGAGAAATTGAACCCCAAAGATATAGAAAGCCCCCAACAAATAATAACGGTGAGGCAAGAGGAAAACACAAACGTAGAGATGAACTAGATTCAGCAAAGTGAGGCCCACTAGTCTAGATAGACAGAAAATAGACAGTGGACTATGCGGTCAGCAGAAAACCCTACAAAAACATCCATGCTGAACATTCAAGAACCCCCACACCGACTGACGGTGTGGAGGGAGAATATCAGCCCCCTAGAGCTTCCAGCGAGCCAGAAAATCAAATATTAAGCAAGCTGGACAAAGACACTGAAAACTGCAAACGATCCAAATTATACAAAACGGACTTAGCTTTTCTTGCATGAGACAGACTGAAAGGAATCCGGAGGAGACCATATAGGTCTGGATACAACGATGCCAGGCAAGAGACTGAGTCCGGAGGAGACTTAAATAGGGAACACCCGCTGCTTAACGACACAGCTGGAGCTCAGGCCTGCAACAAGACATGCCTAACACAATACCGTTAGTGACCACCAGAGGGAGCCCAGAAACACAGTTCACAACAGTGGGCATTCGAGGAGTGGCGACATTGGCTTGAGGGCGCCAAGCATCGCGTGGTGGTCTTGACGGATCACAAGAATCTGACTTATCTCGAGTCTGCCAAGTGGTTGAACCCTAGACAGGCTCGATGGTCACTGTTTTTCTCCCGTTTCGATTTCGTGGTTTCATACCTTCCGGGTTCTAAGAATGTGAAGGCTGATGCCCTTTCAAGGAGTTTTGTGCCTGATTCTCCGGGAGTTTCTGAGCCGGCTGGTATTCTCAAAGAGGGGGTGATTTTGTCTGCCATCTCCCCTGATTTGCGGCGGGTTCTGCAGGAGTTTAAGGCGGATAGACCTGACCGCTGTCCTGCAGAGAGACTGTTTGTCCCTGATAGATGGACTAGTAGGGTTATCTCGGAAGTTCATTGTTCGGTGTTGGCTGGTCATCCTGGAATTTTTGGTACCAGAGATTTGGTGGCCTTCCTTGTCCCGGGATGTGCGTGCTTTTGTGCAGTCCTGTGCGACTTGTGCTCGGGCGAAGCCCTGCTGTTCTCGTGCCAGTGGGTTACTTTTGCCCTTGCCGGTCCCGAAGAGGCCCTGGACGCATGTTTCCATGGATTTTATTTCAGATCTCCCTGTCTCTCAAAGGATGTCGGTCATCTGGGTGGTTTGTGATCGCTTCTCTAAGATGGTCCATTTGGTACCCTTGCCTAAGTTGCCTTCATCCTCTGATTTGGTTCCGTTGTTTTTCCAGCATGTGGTTCGTTTGCATGGCATTCCGGAGAACATTGTGTCGGACAGAGGTTCCCAGTTTGTTTCGAGGTTTTGGCGGTCCTTTTGTGCTAAGATGGGCATTGATTTGTCTTTTTCTTCTGCTTTCCATCCTCAGACAAATGGCCAAACTGAACGAACCAATCAGACTTTGGAGACCTATCTGAGATGCTTTGTTTCTGCTGATCAGGATAATTGGATGACCTTCTTGCCATTGGCTGAGTTCGCCCTTAATAATCGGGCCAGTTCGGCTACTTTGGTTTCACCTTTTTATTGTAATTCTGGTTTCCATCCTCGTTTCTCTTCAGGGCAGGTTGAGCCTTCGGACTGTCCTGGTGTGGATTCTGTGGTGGACAGGTTGCAGCAAATTTGGACTCATGTAGTGGACAATTTGACATTGTCACAGGAGAAGGCTCAACGTTTCGCTAACTGCCGTCGCCGTGTTGGTCCTCGACTTCGTGTTGGGGATCTGGTTTGGCTGTCATCTCGTTATGTTCCTATGAAGGTTTCTTCTCCTAAGTTTAAGCCTTGTTATATTGGGCCTTATAAGATTTCTGAAATCCTCAATCCTGTGTCATTTCGTTTGGACCTTCCAGCTTCTTTTGCCATCCATAATGTGTTCCATAGGTCATTGTTGCAGAGATATGTGGCGCCTATGGGTCCTTCTGTTGACCCTCCTGCTCCGGTGTTGGTCAAGGGAGAATTGGAGTATGTGGTGGAGATGATTTTAGATTCTCGTATCTCGAGACGGAAACTTCAGTATCTGGTCAAATGGAAGGGCTATGGTCAGGAAGATAATTCCTGGGTTCTTGCCTCCGATGTCCATGCTGCCGATTTGGTTCGTGCCTTTCATTTGGCTCGTCCTAATCGGCCGGGGGGTTCTGGTGAGGGTTCGGTGACCCCTCCTCAAGGGGGGGGTACTGTTGTGAACTCTGTTCTCGAACTCCCTCCTGTGGTCAGGAATGGTATTTCTGTGAGTTCTGTCCGTGGGTTCCCTCTGGTGGCTGAAAGTGGAGCTGCTGGTCTGGAGGTGGCTTCCTCAGCTGCATCATTTAGGACTGGGCTGGTTCCCCTATTTAACTCTACTCAGATCGTTACCTGATGCCAGTTGTCAATGTATCTGTACTGGTTCAGATCTCACTTGGATCTCCTGATGACCTGTCTACTTCAGCAGAAGCTAAGTCCCTGTTAAGCTCATTTGTTGTTCATTTGTGTGCTGAATATATTTCTGAGTACCTGCTAAGTTTTGTCCAGCTGGCTATCATGATACTGTCTCGCTAGCTGGAAGCTCTGGGTTGCAGAGTGGCACCTACCGCGCAGTGAGTCGGCGCGGGGGGTTTCTTGCTCACTCTGCGTGGCTTTTTGTAGTTTTTTGTGCTGACCGCAAAAATCCCTTTATCTATCTTCTGTCTATTTAGTAAGTCGGGCCTCCTTTGCTGAAACCTGTCTCATTCCTATGTTTGTGCCTTCCTCTTAACTCACAGTCAATATATGTGGGGGGCTGCTCTTTTCCTTTGGGGAATTTCTCTGAGGCAAGGTGAGGCTATATTTCTCTTTAGGGGTAGTTACCTCTCAGGCTGTGAAGAGTCGTCTAGGCAGAGTCAGGTACGATCCACGGCTAATTCTAGTGTGTATGATAATAGATTAGGGCTGCGGTCAGCAGAGCTCCCACTTCCCAGAGCTCGCTCTATTTTTCAGTTTTGACTATCAGGTCATTCCAGGTGCACCTAACCACTAGGTCCAGCCATAACAAGGTGGACAAACAAAAACCAACAAATTCTGGCAAAATGCAAGCATTGATTATGCAAGAATGGACTGCTATCAGTCAGGATTTGGTCCAGAAGTTGATTGAGAGCATGCCAGGGAGAATTGCAGAGGTCTTGAAGAACAAGGGTCAACACTGCAAATATTGACTTGCTGCATTAACTCATTCTAACTGTCAATATAATCTATTGGTACTCATAATATGATTGCAATTATATTTCTGTATGTGATATAAACATCAGACAAACACTAATAAAAACCAGAAGGCAGCAGATCATGTGAAAATATAATTTTGGTGTCATTCTCAAAACTTTTGGCCATGACTGTACATACGAGCTGGGGGACTAAAACATTGTAATATTAAGAGGTTTGACATAGAGTTGGTATTGTGATGGAAGAACCTAATGGCCGTAATGTGATTTTAGTCATTTCTTTATTTGATGAATGTAACTATTAATTAACATTTATGGAACTTTACTTTTATAGTAGAACATTTACTCATTGCCAAGGTTTTGTGTCATTTCTTTGACAAGACCCCAGTAGCAAATTCCAAGGTAGAGAAGTGCCCACAGGGTACCGATATTTTCTGAATGATGCCAATAAAAAACATAAAGCCAACAAAATAATACAAGATGCTCTTCTAGCCGGATTCTATATATTGTATGGACAATTATTAATTTCGGAAGGTTTTGCATGCAGGTTTTTTTTTTGCACAAAAATGTTGTCAAGATGCTACATACAAGTCTAAAGTGGAATTTAAAAAATTAATTGCTTGAATTGCATTTTGTATGACTCTTTTTCAGCCCTTTTGTTGTATTTTTGAGACAATGGTTTTTTTTTTCTAAATTGTAGCATACTCTGAGTATTAGGGTTTTTTTTTCCTTTAGTTTTACCATAGATTTCTCTAAGTTGAAGGCATGCTTTTTATTAAAAAAAAATGCTATGGCACCTGCCCCCCAAAAATATTAAAGTTTTTAAACACACAACAAAATGTATAAGTGCTTTATAAGCTTGGAAACGATCCTCACCATTGCCATATTTTAACTAGTTCCGTGAATAGAGTTGAGTGAATATGTTCAGATTCGGTCGCTGAATCTCAATTTGCCATAATGGTACCCGATTCATGCCGAATTTATGTTTAATGATTGGTTCTGAACATATTCAGTTATTTCTACTCCCATAGACTCCAATGACGCTCGGCTGTGTTTTGCAAAAACAATATTCGCCGCTGATCAGAATTGGAACCAAATTTTGAAAAATTCGCTCAACTCTATCCATAAATAATCCAGGACATAAAAATATTATCAGAATAGCCATAGGTCTGCTAATTTCAGTCCACTGGGCAGTCGTAAGCCAAAAACTTAAAAAAAAAAAAAAGTTATGACCGATACATGGATGTGTGTCATAGCGAAAACCAAAAAGGTGAAAAAAATCCTCCGATGTACTGCATATAGCCTTACCATCTATGTAGGTATGCCTGCATTGCCACTTCTTGAACAAGTTACTTTACCTACTGCTGCCACATCTGTCATTTTACATCCTTGCATTACCATACTAAGGTTGTTGATTTTGGCTCCGTTATACACAATGAGCGCCTTTGCTCTAATATATTCATGCAATTGACTTGTTTGTTTCTGATCTTTCTACCATTCTTCATATATAGCCCACTAACGTCATGCTCCTATCAAGATTGCCAACTCAGTCTATTCATTTCCCCAGGCTCTCTCGAATTTTCAGTTGTCTCTGAGCTAGTGGGTGAAGACTAGCTGCTATTGATGTCTCCCATGCACAGAGCACACAGAGAGAGATTCCTGCCCTCATTTTTTTATGGCCACCAACATATAGAGCATGTGGAAATAACCATTATAGACACACCTAAGACATGAATACCATCCAAAGAAAAAAAAAGGTGTATAGAGTATTTTTCTTTTATAACTTTATTAAAGATTAAACAATTCAAATTACATACACAATTCAACAAAGAGCTGCAATAGAGAACGACCTGCTGTGTTATATAACTACATGCAGACCAACAAGGAAGAGTATAGAATATAGTAAAAATCCCAATTGGAGTTTAATAGAAAAAATAATTTTTTAGACTATATACACCTTTTTTCTTTGGATGTATTCTCATTTTTCTATGTAGCACATGTTCAGACGCAGCACCAGTATAGAGGTCATAAGACAGCAGTACCTACCTACCAGTGTAGCTGTGAATCCAGAATGTTGTGAGATAAACACTGTAGAGCTGCAGTACCCTCTGTGTGTCTCTCTCTGCATCTCTCTTTCATACAGAGTAAAAAAAAAAAAAAAAACTTGGAGAATTCCTGATTACATCTATACGTAGCACATGTTCAGAAGCAACATCCTAATGTGTGGGGATATACAGCATTGCTATAATGGGTGGCTGGAAATCCAGCTCTTGTAAGGGTTATGTCTCACACGTCTGTGTATCTCATCTTGCGTCTTGCAGTATCTCCATGTCTTACCATTTATAGAATGTTGCTATATCTTGATGAATTCAAGCTGGACTTATTCTGGTGCAAACATATAACACAGTTTGTACCAAAAAAATAGCCCTGCTGCTTGTAATCAATATATTACCCAGCAACATACATTAATTTACAGATCTTTAAAGCATATCTGTCATTTCAAATTACTCTTCAGAATAAGCTGTTGTATACCTATGAGAAATTATATCTCAGGTCATTATATGGCATGTATTCTACTTTTTCAGCATTTTTGCCCTCTGTGGGTGCTCTCTCTAATTTTTGCTGTTTCTGATCTAATGGGTGGAGTTAACCCGTTATGAAGTCCAGTACGCAGCGCACACAAGGGCAGACATGAGGGACACCTGCCTCTATATAGCACATGTTCAAAAGCAGCAGCATAGAGGACATTATTCAGCAGTACTGAGCAGTGTATCTGGGAATCTAGTACTTGGGTGAGAAACATTTACTAATAAGCAGCAGCACTGTTTGCTCATTTCCCTCTAAGCTGCTACTCTGTAAAGAATATCTGTCTGCCAAGAGGTATAACTGCTATTAGGTTGTTTTACTCCTTTGGCTAACAGATTGCTCAGTTTAGGGGAAACACTAATTGTGTACATCTTTCTGTCCTTCTTTATTACTAACTCCTCCTTTCCCCACTCACCTTTCTATAAAATTTACTAGGCAGCTGTAATCTGATCCCTCAGTGAGTAAGACAGCTTTTTGCTATATTTTTGAGTGAGGTGGAAAGCAAAGTTTATTTTTCTGGTTTGGTGGTGCTACATCTTAGACATTTATACACTGTTATAGGGTTATTTTGGTAAAAAAAATAAACCTTTATCTACCAATTTTATTAACTCCACTTATCAGTGTCACCCTTTTACTTTGCCTGCAGTTTCTGCAATCCAGATATATATTTTCTTTTCTATTATATAATCAATTTTATTTTATTTTCTGGAAATGTTATAATTCAGTGGATTCTGTTTTTTATCTTAAACGCCCCCAAAAACCTTTTTACTTGATTCCATCACTAGAGAAGAAGTGTTTGGATTATAAAGCATTCCTTTTGTACTTCGACTACATAAAAATGGAGACTCAAGTGTCTGCGATAAATCTATATACTCTTTAAACAACAACAAAAATATATATATATAAGGAGTTGGAAAAAAATTCCCACCTCAGCTGAGGAGTCTCCGATAACGTGTGGCTTAAAGAGTAATGCAGGTTCTGCTCAGTACAGCTTTCCTCATCAAGCAAAAGAAAATCAATTTGGTGTAGTCATGTAGATTTCACAGGCTCAGCTCCCTTTTCCTCCATCTCTCTTGTTAAACAGAGCGCTGACTAAAGAGGCGTCTAATAAAATGAGCAATAAAAAGGCAGTGCTGTGTGTTGGGAGCAGAGCTCCGCGGTGACTGATGGCCTCTTCTGTGTGCTTGGACGGAACACAAACAGGGCAGGTGATTGCAGCGGAATGTTAATCTAACTTTACCTCACCAACCCGCACTTTGTCTTTCCAGATTTCCCTTGGGGGTCTATTACTTTTCGAGGCCATTTTCTCGGAAGATCGAGCTGCATCATGTACTATACCCCCCAAAAAACTATCCGTAATGTATTATTTGTTGCTGCGTCCCGTCATGTATCTTGTGTATGCCGTATGAGGAATGGGAACTTGTACTTATTCAATCAGAGATCAGACATCCAGAAAGAGGAGGCAAAATGATCTAGAATTTAGGAATTTTAGTTCTCACATCATTCGGGAAACATTGGTGCGCATAGAAGACGTCTTCTGGAACACATACTGGCCATTTCTTTTTACGTCTAAGGAAATCTATATGAATAGATTGCAACATTTACCGTAAAACATTTATATGGGGCGGACTGACCCACTGATCATTAGTGCAGTGCCCAAGTGGTTTGGAAGAGGTCTAAGTTCCCCAAGTCTTGGGAGTAAAGATCATTCTCAGTCTTACTCATGCCAATGAGTAGAGCATCTTAATCACTTGCAAGTATTTTGGCACCATATTGAGGAATTAGGTACCCATACACTGTAGGCAGGTTTCAAACATCTGTGTTTCACAGTCCAAGTATGGACCATGGTAAATGAGCCGGACGTAAGGCACCTGACTCCAACTCAATCACCTCATATATGGTGGTTAGTGTTGAGCGATACCTTCCGATATCGGAAAGTATCGGTATCGGAAAGTATCGGCCGATACCGTCAAAGTATCGGATCTAATCCGATACCGATACCCGATCCCAATGCAAGTCAATGGGACGAAAATATCGGAATTAAAATAAACCCTTTATAAACTTGTAGGTTCATTCTACATGAAGGAAAACAACTAAGAATAATGTAGGATGTATTGGGGGAGGTGGCGGAGACATTAAAGGCACAGAGGTTTAGCCCAATCAAATAGAATAGCAGGATTTTTATTTTTTTTTATGACGTTCGGCGTTAGAAAGATTTTGACTGTTATTTTTTTTTATTTTATTTTGTCAGATATTGATGTTTCACTACTTCCATGCCCTTCACCTTCTTTTTAACTTCTCCCACACTTTCTTCTTCATTATCCTCATCATCAGCTTCTTTGACATCAACTTCTTCACCTTATTCATCTTCTTCTTCATCTTCTACCTATTTTTTTTTTTGTTACATTGTTCATATTCTTTTTATTTTACTATTATCTTCTTCATATTCAACTTCTTCATCATATTCTTATTTGTGACAGGCATTCCCGTAGTTGTTATCTATAAAAGTTTGAAGATTACACCTTCCGTTCTGCCTGTCACAAAACAGTTACATTTGTCCGCGTTCAGTTTGGCCTGCAGCATCAGGCTTTATCCAGGGGCACCACGAGGAGGAACGGACTCACCCCCATACACTGCTTAGTCTTCTTCTGCTTATAATTTAGATAATATCTTTTGCTCTGATATTTAGTCTTATGCTTAATGTTCTTCTGCTCTTTGTTCTGCAGCCTCTTGTTCTTCTGCTTCTCGGTCTTCCAGGTCGTCGTCGTCTCCAGGGTCGTCGTCTCCGGGGTCGTCGTCATCGGGGTGGTCTTCAGGGTCATCATCTCCAGGGTCGTCGTCATCACGGTAGTTGTCGTCTCCGGGGTCGTCGTCATCGGGGTGGTCTTCAGGGTCATCGTCTCCAGGGTCGTCGTCATCACGGTGGTTGTCGTCTCTGGTGTCGTCGTCATCTTAGGGGTGGTCTTCCGGGTCATCGTGTTTAGTCTCTTGAACTTGGAAATGTAGCAGAAGGTACAAGAAGGCTGAGAAAATGCCGAGAAACAGCTGATGGAACTGGAACTCGGATGGCTACCCGAAGGTCCAAGAGCCAATGGAACTACCGAGGACCAGCTGACGTTACTGGAACCCGGTTACTAAGCAGGAGGTACCCGTGCCTGAAAGCACTACCAAGGACCACCTGACGTTGGTGGAACTCGGATACCCAGAGGGAGGCACCTAAGCCAAAGGCTCTGCCCGGAACCAGCTGACGGTGCTGGAACCAGGATGGGGACCTATTCAAGCTTGTCTTCCTAGAGCCCCAACTGGCGGTGTTGGAGCCCAGGGTCAGCAGGAGGAGGAGATGGAGCAGAGTGTAGGCCGAAGCCTGCACTGGCGGCAGCTTTGGGTCTGTTGTGTCTGCGTGGCTGTTGCAGGACACGTTGCCGGCTGCACAGCAGGGGAACAGCTGGCGGTGCTGAACCCCACTGACACATTGGCTGGTGTTTTTCTCTGTGCAGCTAGCAGTACCGGGCCCCAACTGGCGGTGTTGGAGCCCGGGCTCTGCAGGGGGAGCAGAGTGTAGGCCGAAGCCTAATTGAACCAATTTCAAAGGTAACCTTTAACCCCCCCTCAGGTGTTACAAAGTAGAAGAGCCACAGCTTATGCAGCAGTAGTGCTGCACAAGTCAAAGGTTGCTCTTTTAATTTTTCTCCTTGCACACGCTGAATGAAACACGTATAACATTTAGCCCTTTATACAGTCAAACTGTGTTGGAGGCGCGAGTTCCCTTCGTAATGAGACGCAGCACAGATGTCAAGAATCCCACCTTGGTGCTGGGTGCAGCCTCCTGAGCGTTGTTATTTGCTGTACAGGAGTCTGCGCTGTCGTGTTATCCCCTGGCCTAGCGCTGTTAGCGCTGCCCATCTTCTGACATCATTTAATGTCGGCCGGTGCGGTTCGCGATGACCATGAATCCCAGCCCCGCAGTGTCTTATCATTGTTAAAACACTGCGGGTCTGGGATTCATGGCCTGGCGCAGCACATATGTTCGCCTCTCACACTCGGGTCCTTACACCCGCTTCAGACTGTGCGGCGTCAGCTGATCCCTTATCGCATGCCACGGCCATGAAGCCGCACAGTCTGAAGAAGGCGGAAGGAGATGAGGGACAGGCGAACTGATGCACTGCTCATGCCCATCAATCACACCCTCGCAGTCCCAATAAATAAGACACCGAGGGGCGTTGTGTGGGTAAGGGCGGCCGCAGAGGCGCAGGCAGCCAAACAATGATGCCAGAAGACGGGCAGCGCTACCAAGGGGGTTGCAGCGTGTCATTACTAAGGAAAGTCACACCACCGGGACGGTTAAATGGTCACACAGAGGACACATTTTAGACGTGTTTTCAGTTCCACATGTGCGAGGAGAATACGTTTATGAGCCACCTTGCACACATGCAGCATTACCGCTGTACAAGGTGGCTGTAAAACGTACAAACGCCTGGGGGAGGGGGGACAGGTTCCCTTCAATTTCAGTTCTTGTGTCTGCGTGGCTTTTGCAGGACACGATGCCGGCTACACAGCAGGGGAACAGCTGGCGGTGCTGAACCCCACTGACACATTGGCTGGTGTTTTTCTCTGTGCAGCTAGCAGTACCGGGCCCCAACTGGCGGTGTTAGAGCCCAGGGTCAGCAGGAGGAGGAGATGGAGCAGAGTGTAGGCCGAAGCCTGCACTGGCGGCAGCTTTGGGTCTGTTGTGCCTGCGTGGCTGTTGCAGGACACGTTGCCGGCTGCACAGCAGGGGAACAGCTGGCGGTGCTGAACCCCACTGACACATTGGCTGGTGTTTTTCTCTGTGCAGCTAGCAGTACCGGGCCCCAACTGGCGGTGTTGGAGCCCGGGCTCTGCAGGGGGAGCAGAGTGTAGGCCGAAGCCTAATTGAACCAATTTCAAAGGTAACCTTTAACCCCCCCTCAGGTGTTACAAAGTAGAAGAGCCACAGCTTATGCAGCAGTAGTGCTGCACAAGTCAAAGGTTGCTCTTTTAATTTTTCTCCTTGCACACGCTGAATGAAACACGTATAACATTTAGCCCTTTATACAGTCAAACTGTGTTGGAGGCGCGAGTTCCCTTCGTAATGAGACGCAGCACAGATGTCAAGAATCCCACCTTGGTGCTGGGTGCAGCCTCCTGAGCGTTGTTATTTGCTGTACAGGAGTCTGCGCTGTCGTGTTATCCCCTGGCCTAGCGCTGTTAGCGCTGCCCATCTTCTGACATCATTTAATGTCGGCCGGTGCGGTTCCCGATGACCATGAATCCCAGCCCCGCAGTATCTTAACATTGTTAAAACACTGCGGGTCTGGGATTCGTGGCCTGGCGCAGCACATATGTTCGCCTCTCACACTCGGGTCCTTACACCCGCTTCAGACTGTGCGGCGTCAGCTGATCCCTTATCGCATGCCACGGCCATGAAGCCGCACAGTCTGAAGAAGGCGGAAGGAGATGAGGGACAGGCGAACTGATGCACTGCTCATGCCCATCAATCACACCCTCTCAGTCCCAATAAATAAGACACCGAGGGGCGTTGTGTGGGTCAGGGCGGCCGCAGAGGCGCAGGCAGCCAAACAATGATGCCAGAAGACGGGCAGCGCTACCAAGGGGGTTGCAGCGTGTCATTACAAAGGAAAGTCACACCACCGGTACGGTTAAATGGTCACACAGAGGACACATTTTAGACGTGTTTTCAGTTCCACATGTGCGAGGAGAATACGTTTATGAGCCACCTTGCACACATGCAGCATTACCGCTGTACAAGGTGGCTGTAAAACGTACAAACGCCTGGGGGAGGGGGGACAGGTTCCCTTCAATTTCAGTTCTTGTGTCTGCGTGGCTTTTGCAGGACACGATGCCGGCTACACAGCAGGGGAACAGCTGGCGGTGCTGAACCCCACTGACACATTGGCTGGTGTTTTTCTCTGTGCAGCTAGCAGTACCGGGCCCCAACTGGTGGTGTTAGAGCCCAGGGTCAGCAGGAGGAGGAGATGGAGCAGAGTGTAGGCCGAAGCCTGCACTGGCGGCAGCTTTGGGTCTGTTGTGCCTGCGTGGCTGTTGCAGGACACGTTGCCGGCTGCACAGCAGGGGAACAGCTGGCGGTGCTGAACCCCACTGACACATTGGCTGGTGTTTTTCTCTGTGCAGCTAGCAGTACCGGGCCCCAACTGGCGGTGTTGGAGCCCGGGCTCTGCAGGGGGAGCAGAGTGTAGGCCGAAGCCTAATTGAACCAATTTCAAAGGTAACCTTAAACCCCCCCTCAGGTGTTACAAAGTAGAAGAGCCACAGCTTATGCAGCAGTAGTGCTGCACAAGTCAAAGGTTGCTCTTTTAATTTTTCTCCTTGCACACGCTGAATGAAACACGTATAACATTTAGCCCTTTATACAGTCAAACTGTGTTGGATGCGCGAGTTCCCTTCGTAATGAGACGCAGCACAGATGTCAAGAATCCCACCTAGGTGCTGGGTGCAGCCTCCTGAGCGTTGTTATTTGCTGTACAGGAGTCTGCGCTGTCGTGTTATCCCCTGGCCTAGCGCTGTTAGCGCTGCCCATCTTCTGACATCATTTAATGTCGGCCGGTGTGGTTCGCGATGACCATGAATCCCAGCCCCGCAGTGTCTTAACATTGTTAAAACACTGTGGGTCTGGGATTCATGGCCTGGCGCAGCACATATGTTCGCCTCTCACACTCGGGTCCTTACACCCGCTTCAGACTGTGCGGCGTCAGCTGATCCCTTATCGCATGCCACGGCCATGAAGCCGCACAGTCTGAAGAAGGCGGAAGGAGATGAGGGACAGGCGAACTGATGCACTGCTCATGCCCATCAATTACACCCTCGCAGTCCCAATAAATAAGACACCGAGGGGCGTTGTGTGGGTCAGGGCGGCCGCAGAGGCGCAGGCAGCCAAACAATGATGCCAGAAGACGGGCAGCGCTACCAAGGGGGTTGCAGCGTGTCATTACAAAGGAAAGTCACACCACCGGGACAGTTAAATGGTCACACAGAGGACACATTTTAGACGTGTTTTCAGTTCCACATGTGCGAGGAGAATACGTTTATGAGCCACCTTGCACACATGCAGCATTACCGCTGTACAAGGTGGCTGTAAAACGTACAAACGCCTGGGGGAGGGGGGACAGGTTCCCTTCAATTTCAGTTCTTGTGTCTGCGTGGCTTTTGCAGGACACGATGCCGGCTACACAGCAGGGGAACAGCTGGCGGTGCTGAACCCCACTGACACATTGGCTGGTGTTTTTCTCTGTGCAGCTAGCAGTACCGGGCCCCAACTGGCGGTGTTAGAGCCCAGAGTCAGCAGGAGGAGGAGAGGGAGCAGAGTGTAGGCCGAAGCCTGCACTGGCGGCAGCTTTGGGTCTGTTGTGCCTGCGTGGCTGTTGCAGGACACGTTGCCGGCTACACAGCAGGGGAACAGCTGGCGGTGCTGAACCCCACTGACACATTGGCTGGTGTTTTTCTCTGTGCAGCTAGCAGTACCGGGCCCCAACTGGCGGTGTTAGAGCCCAGAGTCAGCAGGAGGAGGAGAGGGAGCAGAGTGTAGGCCGAAGCCTGCACTGGCTTCAGCTTTGGGTCTGTTGTGTGTTGTGAAATTGGATTCTGGGCTCCCCCGGTGGCCACTTGTGGAATTGTACTTGTGTGCATCATCCCCTCTGTTCACCTGCTCCTATCAGGATGTGGGAGTCGCTATATAACCTTGCTCCTCTGTCAGTTTCATGCCGGTCAACAATGTAATCAGAAGCCTTTCTGTGCATGTTCCTGCTACTAGACAACTCCCAGCTAAGTTGGACTTTTGTCCTTGTGTGTTTTTGCATTTTGTTCCTGTTCACAGCTGCTGTTTCGTTACTGTGTCTGGAAAGCTCTTGTGAGCGGAAATTGCCACTCTGGTGTTATGAGTTAATGCTAGAGTCTTAAAGTAATTTCTGGATGGTGTTTTGATAGAGTTTTCTGCTGACCATGAAAGTGCCCTTTCTGTCTTCTTGCTATCTAGAAAGCGGACCTCGATTTTTGCTAAACCTATTTTCATACTACGTTTGTCATTTCATCTAAAATCACCGCCAATATATGTGGGGGCCTCTGTCTGCCTTTTGGGAAAATTTCTCTAGAGGTGAGCCAGGACTGTCTTTTCCTCTGCTAGGATTAGGTAGTTCTCCGGCTGGCGCTGGGCATCTAGGGATAAAAAAACGTAGGTGCAGCGCCCCCTCCACCGCCGCAGGGCCGAGGGGTACCCGGTACCGGGCCTCTGAGTCTCTGCTTCTGGGGTTGTCACGGCGGCTAGGCCCCGGTCCGTGACCCTGCCGTGGGGGGCGCACAGTAAAATGCAAGGTGTGGGTGTTGGTAGTAATGATAGCGATGTAGCGGTGCAGTTGTGGGGGTGCAGGTCGCAGTAAACAACAAGGACACCAGGTTGCAGTCTCTTTACCTCTTTACTGGAGATCTCTGAGTCCTCAGTCCAGAACACGGTTCACCAGGCTACGCAAGTCCAGCCGGTCCAATGGCACCTCCAGAGTCCTCCTCTCAGGTGGAGATCTGTGCCTTCCTTCTAGCGCTATGTGTTGTAGTCCTTCCCTGCTGTGCTCACGGAAAGTGACCCCACAACGGTTGTGTCTGTTTCTTAAGTTCCCTCACAACTCGATTTGATGTTCCTCTGTAATCCACCCCTTCCCTGTATTCAGGTTGGAATGGCACCCGTTTGTCAGGTAGGCCTGGAGTTCTTCCGGGACCCTAGAGACGCCCCTCTCCCGCAATTGCCCCCCAAGACTTCATAGGTGATATGTGGTAGACAGCCCGCCTGAGACCGACTGTCCTGCCGCTGTTTGGAGTATGGCTTGAAGCTGTATTCTAATCCACTCCCTCGGCGTTCCGGCCACCGGTATTGCGCCTCAGCAGGGTGCTGCCTCTTTCAACAAAACCCCTGCTGGTATTCTCCTTCTGCTTGATCTCGTTTCTCACTCAGCACAATCTGCCTCGCTTCTAGTCCTTTCTTGGGCACCGCCGCTAAGCTGAGCAGGCACGGTCCCGTTACGTTCTCTCAATGCCAAGCCTCTGCCAGGATCCCACCCCTGGCAGAGACCCTACAGTCTCTCCCTTCACAACACCCTCTGCCACAGGGTGTTGCTCTGTTCAATCCCGTCAGCGTTCTCTTCTAACTTCCTGCCTGACCCCCAGTTTACCCACTATGGTGGGGAGTGGCCTAATGAATAGCACCCTTAGCTCCCCCCGGAGGCCCTGCTGTGAAACATATTGGTGTCTGTGATACCTGATTGGAGGAACTCCTTCAGTGCCATCGAACGTACCATGGCTCCCCTTAGTGGCAGAGCCACAGTACTGCAATGACCAGAACTCTGGGGCGCTGCACTCCCCCCTGGTTAAACACAGTACTCCGGGACTGGGAAGAAAAACAACAATACAGATTAGTAAACAGACATACAATTTTGTTGAGTGCAAAACAATAAGTATACTTGAACAGGCTTCCCTTTATGGGAGGTGAGGACACTTTTAACGTTACAAACATAGTCAACATTATAAATTACAGGCTATACATACCTCCTGTTACCCAACCGGGTATTCTACTTAGTGCAAATTCTGGAACAATAAATTAACATTGCCTTAAGAAACATACACTCTTAGTTTACCAAAGGCCTTCCTATAATCACATTACAGGGTAGGGTAACTTCACATTCTCCTACTTTGAACCTGCAGGACCGCCTGTCCCTATGGCACCAGACCTACTGCCTCTCCTTTCTTTTACAGGACCGCCCCGTTCAGCCAGGGCCTACTGCCTTTCGCTACTATACATAGTATAGACATAACATTCCTTTCGTTTAAAGAACTCTGAGCCAGCTCTACTCGGCTCCTTTAAGGACTCACTCTCTAACCCCTACGGGTTCGCTTTCTTTCCTTAGTAACAAAGTAACTTTCTATGGGGACGCAGGGTTTACCTTCTATCCTCACCTTCATCATTACTTCTTTACTTTCAACTACGCAGATCTCTATTTCTACCCCTGCGGGCTCTCTGCATCTTTTCCTTTCACAAAACATTATTTTCAGATTTCACAATTCAAACAATTTAAACACATATAACTTTTCATGTAAAACAGTTACATTCTTTTTCTCAAAGCATCATCATATTACCGTTCTAAAACAGTATCGCTTTCAAGTTCAATTCCACGCATCCCCTTTAAGAGGGGACCAAGCCTTTCTGAGGTAGCTCGTCTTCTCAGCCTACCAGTCCACGCAAAGGCTCCGGAATGGTATCTTCGCAAAGTGTCTTTTAACTAAAACCAGTAGGAGGCACCCTTAAGAAGGTGCAACTATTTACAAGGAAGTTTGAATCATGCACAGTCCATGATTACTGCAGTTTGTGTAAAACTTCTGGAAAACAACAATAGTGACCCCGGGTCAACAAAGGGGTCACCTTTTAAAGTTTACCCTGGACGGGTTTAGCAACAAACAATCAGGAACAGTTAAAGGAAAACTATTTACACTTTTATAAAGCAATCTTACTCTTCTTTCAAAAGTTTCCATGAGGCGCCACCTGGCGGGCGGACCCCTGTAATTCAGGTTTCAGGTCCACCCCCGTGGCCAGATACACCCCATGGGTTCGGGTCTGTTGCACGACCAGGTCGTGCGCGGCGATAAAGGTCTGTGTCCCCACTTCTCTCTGTGCCGGTGCATCAGGGACATTGATCACCCGAAAAGGAACCTCTTTAGCCACTACGGTGGTTACGGTGATCGGGCGGCTGATCGCAAGTTCTGTGGTCGGGCAGGTGGGGGCGACCAGGGTGGTTACAGGTCGATCACACGGTGGCACTTTGGCTACAGGGGCTGGTTTCTCTTTCTTGTAGACGTTCAGGGCGAACCACCCCTTTTCCCCAAAATGCCGGGTGTAAGTAACACTGTCCCCCGGATAGAGGTCTCGATCGGGGTGACCCTCTCTAAGGTGTGACTCGACATCCCGTCGGTTAACAAAGACCTCCGCATATAGCCCCGGCTCTTTGATGAAACCCCAGCCTCCTTGGAGTTTAAAGGTGGTGACGATGCCCTGCCTGCGCGGGGCCTGGTGAGTGGTGGGGTCCTTACGGGCCCGGTCCTTGACCGCCAAATCTTTTTGATGGTAGGCCTCCCGTCTAGCCTGATGTGTCTTCTCCTCCTCCCGCCACCGTTGTTCTAGCTGGATCTGGTACTCTTCCCAGCTTAGGGCCTGTACCATTTCTCCCTTCTGGGTTTCCACCCCGGGGAACCCCATAAGATTGGATCCAGGGTTCACCCAGCGACACACCGTGCGCTCCGCACTAACCTCACACGGTAAGGGGGTAGGAGTGATTGGGGCTTGCATACGATATTCCATGCCCGTGGCTTCCTCCCAGGGTAACAGACGCTGAAGTCTATGGGTTCCCAGGAGAGGTGGTGCTGCCACGGGGCCCACTAACACACCCTCGGCTGGCGGGGCAGGATCGGCGGACTCACCTGTCGTGATTCTCAATGGCGAGAGAACATAGCCCAGCATATATGAGAACTAGTTCTTGGAAGATGGAAACTATACTGACCATGAACTAAACCTGCCGCACAACTAGAAGTGGCCGGGTAGCATGCCTACGTTTTTTATCCCTAGATGCCCAGCGCCAGCCAGAGAACTACCTAATCCTAGCAGAGGAAAAGACAGTCCTGGCTCACCTCTAGAGAAATTTTCCCAAAAGGCAGACAGAGGCCCCCACATATATTGGCGGTGATTTTAGATGAAATGACAAACGTAGTATGAAAATAGGTTTAGCAAAATCGAGGTCCGCTTACTAGATAGCATGAAGACAGAAAGGGCACTTTCATGGTCAGCAGAAAACCCTATCAAAACACCATCCAGAAATTACTTTAAGACTCTAGCATTAACTCATAACACCAGAGTGGCAATTTCCGCTCACAAGAGCTTTCCAGACACAGTAACGAAACAGCAGCTGTGAACAGGAACAAAATGCAAAAACACACAAGGACAAAAGTCCAACTTAGCTAGGAGTTGTCTAGTAGCAGGAACATGCACAGAAAGGCTTCTGATTACATCGTTGACCGGCATGAAACTGACAGAGGAGCAAGGTTATATAGCGACTCCCACATCCTGATAGGAGCAGGTGAACAGAGGGGATGATGCACACAAGTACAATTCCACAAGTGGCCACCGGGGGAGCCCAGAATCCAATTTCACAACAGTACCCCCCCCTCAAGGAGGGGGCACCGAACCCTCACCAGAACCACCAGGGCGATCAGGATGAGCCCTATGAAAGGCACGGACAAGATCGGAGGCATGAACATCAGAGGCAGTGACCCAAGAATTATCCTCCTGACCGTATCCCTTCCATTTGACCAGATACTGGAGTTTCCGTCTGGAAACACGAGAGTCTAAGATCTTTTCCACAACGTACTCCAACTCACCCTCAACCAACACCGGAGCAGGAGGCTCAACGGAAGGCACAGCCGGTACCTCATACCTGCGCAACAATGACCGATGAAAAACATTATGAATCGAAAAGGATGCAGGGAGGTCCAAACGGAAGGACACAGGGTTAAGAATCTCCAATATCTTGTACGGGCCGATGAACCGAGGCTTAAACTTAGGAGAAGAAACCCTCATAGGGACAAAACGAGAAGACAACCACACCAAGTCCCCAACACAAAGCCGAGGACCAACACGACGACGGCGGTTGGCAAAAAGCTGAGTCTTCTCCTGGGACAACTTCAAATTGTCCACCACCTGCCCCCAAATCTGATGCAACCTCTCCACCACAGCATCCACTCCAGGACAATCCGAAGATTCCACTTGACCGGAGGAAAATCGAGGATGAAACCCCGAATTACAGAAAAACGGGGACACCAAGGTGGCAGAGCTGGCCCGATTATTGAGGGCGAACTCCGCCAAAGGCAAAAAAGCAACCCAATCATCCTGATCCGCAGACACAAAACACCTCAAATATGTCTCCAAGGTCTGATTAGTCCGCTCGGTCTGGCCATTAGTCTGAGGATGGAAAGCAGACGAAAAAGACAAATCTATGCCCATCCTAGCACAGAATGCCCGCCAAAATCTAGACACGAATTGGGTCCCTCTGTCAGAAACGATATTCTCCGGAATACCATGCAAACGAACAACATTTTGAAAAAACAGAGGAACCAACTCGGAAGAAGAAGGCAACTTAGGCAAGGGAACCAGATGGACCATCTTAGAGAAACGGTCACACACCACCCAGATGACAGACATCTTCTGAGAAACAGGCAGATCCGAAATAAAATCCATCGAGATGTGCATCCAAGGCCTCTTCGGGATAGGCAAGGGTAACAACAATCCACTAGCCCGAGAACAACAAGGCTTGGCCCGAGCACAAACGTCACAAGACTGCACAAAGCCTCGCACATCTCGTGACAGGGAAGGCCACCAGAAGGACCTTGCCACCAAATCCCTGGTACCAAAGATTCCAGGATGACCTGCCAACGCAGAAGAATGAACCTCAGAGATGACTCTACTGGTCCAATCATCAGGAACAAACAGTCTACCAGGTGGGCAACGATCAGGTCTATCAGCCTGAAACTCCTGCAAGGCCCGCCGCAGGTCTGGAGAAACGGCAGACAATATCACTCCATCTTTAAGGATACCTGTGGGCTCAGAATTACCAGGGGAGTCAGGCTCAAAACTCCTAGAAAGGGCATCCGCCTTAACATTCTTAGAACCCGGTAGGTAAGACACCACAAAATTAAACCGAGAGAAAAACAACGACCAGCGCGCCTGTCTAGGATTCAGGCGCCTGGCAGACTCAAGGTAAATTAAATTTTTGTGGTCAGTCAATACCACCACCTGATGTCTGGCCCCCTCAAGCCAGTGACGCCACTCCTCAAAAGCCCACTTCATGGCCAAAAGCTCCCGATTCCCAATATCATAATTCCGCTCGGCGGGCGAAAATTTACGGGAAAAAAAGGCACAAGGTCTCATCACGGAGCAGTCGGAACTTCTCTGCGACAACACCGCCCCAGCTCCGATTTCAGAAGCGTCGACCTCAACCTGAAAAGGAAGAGCAACATCAGGCTGACGCAACACTGGGGCGGAAGAAAAGCGGCGCTTGAGCTCCCGAAAGGCCTCCACAGCATCAGGGGACCAATCAGCAACATCAGCACCCTTCTTAGTCAAATCAGTCAATGGTTTTACAACATCAGAAAAACCAGCAATAAATCGACGATAAAAGTTAGCAAAGCCCAAAAATTTCTGAAGACTCTTAAGAGAAGAGGGTTGCGTCCAATCACCAATAGCCTGAACCTTGACAGGATCCATCTCGATGGAAGAGGGGGAAAAAATGTATCCCAAGAAGGAAATCTTTTGAACCCCAAAAACACACTTAGAACCCTTCACACACAAGGAATTAGACCGCAAAACCTGAAAAACCCTCCTGACCTGCTGGACATGAGAGTCCCAGTCATCCGAAAAAATCAGAATATCATCCAGATACACAATCATAAATTTATCCAAATAATCGCGGAAAATGTCATGCATAAAGGACTGGAAGACTGAAGGGGCATTAGAAAGACCAAAAGGCATCACCAAATACTCAAAATGGCCCTCGGGCGTATTAAATGCGGTTTTCCACTCATCCCCCTGCTTGATTCGCACCAAATTATACGCCCCACGGAGATCAATCTTAGAGAACCACTTGGCCCCCTTTATACGAGCAAACAAATCAGTAAGCAGTGGTAACGGATATTGATATTTAACCGTGAT
Source organism: Ranitomeya variabilis (assembly GCF_051348905.1). NCBI lineage: Eukaryota > Metazoa > Chordata > Amphibia > Anura > Dendrobatidae > Ranitomeya > Ranitomeya variabilis. The sequence goes on along the minus strand of NC_135235.1, from coordinate 267,458,871 downwards.
TTTATTCAAAAGACGATAATCAATACACGGCCTCAAAGAGCCGTCTTTCTTAGACACAAAGAAAAAACCGGCTCCTAAGGGAGATGACGAAGGACGAATATGTCCCTTTTCCAAGGACTCCTTTATATATTCTCGCATAGCCGCGTGTTCAGGCACAGACAGATTAAATAAACGACCCTTAGGGTATTTACTACCCGGAATCAAGTCTATGGCACAATCGCACTCCCGGTGCGGAGGTAGTGAACCAACCTTGGGTTCTTCAAAAACGTCACGAAAGTCAGACAAGAATTCAGGAATCTCAGAGGGAATAGATGATGAAATGGAAACCAAAGGTACGTCCCCATGAGTTCCTTTACATCCCCAGCTTAACACAGACATAGCTCTCCAGTCGAGGACTGGGTTATGAGATTGCAGCCATGGCAATCCCAGCACCAAAACATCATGTAGATTATACAGCACCAGAAAGCGAATAACCTCCTGGTGATCCGGATTAACACGCATAGTCACTTGTGTCCAGTATTGTGGTTTATTACTAGCCAATGGGGTGGAGTCAATCCCTTTCAGAGGTATCGGAGCCTCCAATGGCTCCAAATCATACCCACAGCGTTTGGCAAAGGACCAATCCATAAGACTCAAAGCAGCGCCAGAGTCGACATAGGCGTCCGCGGTAATAGATGACAAAGAACAAATCAGGGTCACAGATAGAATAAACTTAGACTGTAAAGTGCTAATTGAAACAGACTTGTCAGGCTTCTTAGTACGCTTAAAGCATGCTGATATAACATGAGTTGAATCACCACAATAGAAGCACAACCCATTTTTTCGTCTAAAATTCTGCCGCTCGCTTCTGGACAGAATTCTATCACATTGCATATTTTCTGGCGTTTTCTCAGTAGACACCGCCAAATGGTGCACAGGTTTGCGCTCCCGCAGACGCCTATCGATCTGAATAGCCATCGTCATGGACTCATTCAGACTCGCAGGCACAGGGAACCCCACCATAACATCCTTAATGGCATCAGAGAGACCTTCTCTGAAAATCGCCGCCAGGGCGCACTCATTCCACTGAGTAAGCACAGACCATTTGCGGAATTTTTGGCAGTATATTTCAGCTTCATCTTGCCCCTGAGACAAGGACATCAAGGCCTTTTCCGCCTGAAGCTCTAAATGAGGTTCCTCATAAAGCAACCCCAAGGCCAGAAAAAACGCATCCACATTGAGCAACGCAGGATCCCCTGGTGCCAATGCAAAAGCCCAGTCCTGAGGGTCGCCCCGGAGCAAGGAAATTACAATCCTGACCTGCTGTGCAGGGTCTCCGGCAGAGCGAGACTTCAGGGACAAAAACAATTTGCAATTATTTTTAAAATTTTGAAAGTGAGATCTATTCCCCGAGAAGAATTCAGGCAAAGGAATTCTAGGCTCAGACATAGGTGCATGAACAACAAAATCTTGCAAATTTTGTACCTTTGTGGCGAGATTATTCAAACCTGTAGCTACACTCTGAAGATCCATTTGAAACAGGTGAACACAGAGCCATTCAAGGATTAGAAGGAGAGAAAGAGAGGAAGGCTGCAGCATAGGCAGACTAGCAAGTGATTCAATTAAGAGCACACTCAGAACTAGAGGAAAAAAAAAAAAAAAAATTGTAGCAGACTTCTTTTTTCTCTCCTTTCTCAGCCAGTAATTTAACCCTTTTTTGGGCCGGTCAAACTGTCGTGATTCTCAATGGCGAGAGAACATAGCCCAGCATATATGAGAACTAGCTCTTGGAAGATGGAAACTATACTGACCATGAACTAAACCTGCCGCACAACTAGAAGTGGCCGGGTAGCATGCCTACGTTTTTTATCCCTAGATGCCCAGCGCCAGCCGGAGAACTACCTAATCCTAGCAGAGGAAAAGACAGTCCTGGCTCACCTCTAGAGAAATTTTCCCAAAAGGCAGACAGAGGCCCCCACATATATTGGCGGTGATTTTAGATGAAATGACAAACGTAGTATGAAAATAGGTTTAGCAAAATCGAGGTCCGCTTACTAGATAGCATGAAGACAGAAAGGGCACTTTCATGGTCAGCAGAAAACCCTATCAAAACACCATCCAGAAATTACTTTAAGACTCTAGCATTAACTCATAACACCAGAGTGGCAATTTCCGCTCACAAGAGCTTTCCAGACACAGTAACGAAACAGCAGCTGTGAACAGGAACAAAATGCAAAAACACACAAGGACAAAAGTCCAACTTAGCTAGGAGTTGTCTAGTAGCAGGAACATGCACAGAAAGGCTTCTGATTACATCGTTGACCGGCATGAAACTGACAGAGGAGCAAGGTTATATAGCGACTCCCACATCCTGATAGGAGCAGGTGAACAGAGGGGATGATGCACACAAGTACAATTCCACAAGTGGCCACCGGGGGAGCCCAGAATCCAATTTCACAACACTCACCCACTGGTACGGATCCACTTTCCGCGACAGGTCCCGCTGGTCCTTCCAGTGAGAGCTCCGATGTCCGAAAACCCTCTGCCGGCACCACCGGGTGCGGGGCCTGGACCTTCACGTTCAGTTGGAGGAGCTGGTTATATAAGTCCTCCATCTCGGCTCTCAAGAATCTGGTGTTATCCACGGAAGACAGGCTGCTGGGCTCATCCGGGTAGTCAGGGGAGGCTTCTACTTCAACCCCGCTGTCGGGTTCGGAGCTGCGGGCCATAGCGTCCTCCACGTGGGTCGCTTCCTGGTCTTTTTCCCGCTCTCTCCTTCGTGAGCAGTTTCGTTTTCTCTGCCTCCGCCCCCCATTAAGGATTAGGAGGCGGATCTCTGCTGCTGACGGACACGTCCTCACCGTGCAGAAATACTTAGACTGGGCGGCCATTATTCTTCGCGCTCTCCAGCTTGTCTACGCCCACTCCACGCCCCTCTTCTCTTCCTGCGCTCTCCTCAGCGCTGCAATGGCGGCGGATTTTGGCGGCAAATAGCACAACACACAGTCCTCTCAATAAAGTACAGTTCAAGCACAGTAAATCACAGTCTCTAGGCACACATGACCTGATTCTTCAGGCTTAAGTAGATCCTGTTCGTGACGCCAAGTTCTGCAGCGCCCCCTCCACCGCCGCAGGGCCGAGGGGTACCCGGTACCGGGCCTCTGAGTCTCTGCTTCTGGGGTTGTCACGGCGGCTAGGCCCCGGTCCGTGACCCTGCCGTGGGGGGCGCACAGTAAAATGCAAGGTGTGGGTGTTGGTAGTAATGATAGCGATGTAGCAGTGCAGTTGTGGGGGTGCAGGTCGCAGTAAACAACAAGGACACCAGGTTGCAGTCTCTTTACCTCTTTACTGGAGATCTCTGAGTCCTCAGTCCAGAACACGGTTCACCAGGCTACGCAAGTCCAGCCGGTCCAATGGCACCTCCAGAGTCCTCCTCTCAGGTGGAGATCTGTGCCTTCCTTCTAGCGCTATGTGTTGTAGTCCTTCCCTGCTGTGCTCACGGAAAGTGACCCCACAACGGTTGTGTCTGTTTCTTAAGTTCCCTCACAACTCGATTTGATGTTCCTCTGTAATCCACCCCTTCCCTGTATTCAGGTTGGAATGGCACCCGTTTGTCAGGTAGGCCTGGAGTTCTTCCGGGACCCTAGAGACGCCCCTCTCCCGCAATTGCCCCCCAAGACTTCATAGGTGATATGTGGTAGACAGCCCGCCTGAGACCGACTGTCCTGCCGCTGTTTGGAGTATGGCTTGAAGCTGTATTCTAATCCACTCCCTCGGCGTTCCGGCCACCGGTATTGCGCCTCAGCAGGGTGCTGCCTCTTTCAACAAAACCCCTGCTGGTATTCTCCTTCTGCTTGATCTCGTTTCTCACTCAGCACAATCTGCCTCGCTTCTAGTCCTTTCTTGGGCACCGCCGCTAAGCTGAGCAGGCACGGTCCCGTTACGTTCTCTCAATGCCAAGCCTCTGCCAGGATCCCACCCCTGGCAGAGACCCTACAGTCTCTCCCTTCACAACACCCTCTGCCACAGGGTGTTGCTCTGTTCAATCCCGTCAGCGTTCTCTTCTAACTTCCTGCCTGACCCCCAGTTTACCCACTATGGTGGGGAGTGGCCTAATGAATAGCACCCTTAGCTCCCCCCGGAGGCCCTGCTGTGAAACATATTGGTGTCTGTGATACCTGATTGGAGGAACTCCTTCAGTGCCATCGAACGTACCATGGCTCCCCTTAGTGGCAGAGCCACAGTACTGCAACGACCAGAACTCTGGGGCGCTGCATAGGCATGCTACCCGGCCACTTCTAGTTGTGCGGCAGGTTTAGTTCATGGTCAGTATAGTTTCCATCTTCCAAGAGCTAGTTCTCATATATGCTGGGCTATGTTCTCTCGCCATTGAGAATCATGACAGTTTGACCGGCCCAAAAAAAAGGGTTAAATTACTGGCTGAGAAAGGAGAGAAAAAAGAAGTCTGCTACAATTATTATTATTTTTTTTTTTTCCCTCTAGTTCTGAGTGTGCTCTTAATTGAATCACTTGCTAGTCTGCCTATACTGCAGCCTTCCTCTCTTTCTCTCCTTCTAATCCTTGAATGGCTCTGTGTTCACCTGTTTCAAATGGATCTTCAGAGTGTAGCTACAGGTTTGAATAATCTCGCCACAAAGGTACAAAATTTGCAAGATTTTGTTGTTCATGCACCTATGTCTGAGCCTAGAATTCCTTTGCCTGAATTCTTCTCGGGGAATAGATCTCACTTTCAAAATTTTAAAAATAATTGCAAATTGTTTTTGTCCCTGAAGTCTCGCTCTGCCGGAGACCCTGCACAGCAGGTCAGGATTGTAATTTCCTTGCTCCGGGGCGACCCTCAAGACTGGGCTTTTGCATTGGCACCAGGGGATCCTGCGTTGCTCAATGTGGATGCGTTTTTTCTGGCCTTGGGGTTGCTTTATGAGGAACCTCATTTAGAGCTTCAGGCGGAAAAGGCCTTGATGTCCTTGTCTCAGGGGCAAGATGAAGCTGAAATATACTGTCAAAAATTCCGTAAATGGTCTGTGCTTACTCAGTGGAATGAGTGCGCCCTGGCGGCGATTTTCAGAGAAGGTCTCTCTGATGCCATTAAGGATGTTATGGTGGGGTTCCCTGTGCCTGCGAGTCTGAATGAGTCCATGACGATGGCTATTCAGATCGATAGGCGTCTGCGGGAGCGCAAACCTGTGCACCATTTGGCGGTGTCTACTGAGAAAACGCCAGAAAATATGCAATGTGATAGAATTCTGTCCAGAAGCGAGCGGCAGAATTTTAGACGAAAAAATGGGTTGTGCTTCTATTGTGGTGATTCAACTCATGTTATATCAGCATGCTTTAAGCGTACTAAGAAGCCTGACAAGTCTGTTTCAATTAGCACTTTACAGTCTAAGTTTATTCTATCTGTGACCCTGATTTGTTCTTTGTCATCTATTACCGCGGACGCCTATGTCGACTCTGGCGCTGCTTTGAGTCTTATGGATTGGTCCTTTGCCAAACGCTGTGGGTATGATTTGGAGCCATTGGAGGCTCCGATACCTCTGAAAGGGATTGACTCCACCCCATTGGCTAGTAATAAACCACAATACTGGACACAAGTGACTATGCGTGTTAATCCGGATCACCAGGAGGTTATTCGCTTTCTGGTGCTGTATAATCTACATGATGTTTTGGTGCTGGGATTGCCATGGCTGCAATCTCATAACCCAGTCCTCGACTGGAGAGCTATGTCTGTGTTAAGCTGGGGATGTAAGGGAACTCATGGGGACGTACCTTTGGTTTCCATTTCATCATCTATTCCCTCTGAGATTCCTGAATTCTTGTCTGACTTTCGTGACGTTTTTGAAGAACCCAAGGTTGGTTCACTACCTCCGCACCGGGAGTGCGATTGTGCCATAGACTTGATTCCGGGTAGTAAATACCCTAAGGGTCGTTTATTTAATCTGTCTGTGCCTGAACACGCGGCTATGCGAGAATATATAAAGGAGTCCTTGGAAAAGGGACATATTCGTCCTTCGTCATCTCCCTTAGGAGCCGGTTTTTTCTTTGTGTCTAAGAAAGACGGCTCTTTGAGGCCGTGTATTGATTATCGACTTTTGAATAAAATCACGGTTAAATATCAATATCCGTTACCACTGCTTACTGATTTGTTTGCTCGTATAAAGGGGGCCAAGTGGTTCTCTAAGATTGATCTCCGTGGGGCGTATAATTTGGTGCGAATCAAGCAGGGGAATGAGTGGAAAACCGCATTTAATACGCCCGAGGGCCATTTTGAGTATTTGGTGATGCCTTTTGGTCTTTCAAATGCCCCTTCAGTCTTCCAGTCCTTTATGCATGACATTTTCCGCGATTATTTGGATAAATTTATGATTGTGTATCTGGATGATATTCTGATTTTTTCGGATGACTGGGACTCTCATGTCCAGCAGGTCAGGAGGGTTTTTCAGGTTTTGCGGTCTAATTCCTTGTGTGTGAAGGGTTCTAAGTGTGTTTTTGGGGTTCAAAAGATTTCCTTTTTGGGATACATTTTTTCCCCCTCTTCCATCGAGATGGATCCTGTCAAGGTTCAGGCTATTGGTGATTGGACGCAACCCTCTTCTCTTAAGAGTCTTCAGAAATTTTTGGGCTTTGCTAACTTTTATCGTCGATTTATTGCTGGTTTTTCTGATGTTGTAAAACCATTGACTGATTTGACTAAGAAGGGTGCTGATGTTGCTGATTGGTCCCCTGATGCTGTGGAGGCCTTTCGGGAGCTCAAGCGCCGCTTTTCTTCCGCCCCAGTGTTGCGTCAGCCTGATGTTGCTCTTCCTTTTCAGGTTGAGGTCGACGCTTCTGAAATCGGAGCTGGGGCGGTGTTGTCGCAGAGAAGTTCCGACTGCTCCGTGATGAGACCTTGTGCTTTTTTTTCCCGTAAATTTTCGCCCGCCGAGCGGAATTATGATATTGGGAATCGGGAGCTTTTGGCCATGAAGTGGGCTTTTGAGGAGTGGCGTCACTGGCTTGAGGGGGCCAGACATCAGGTGGTGGTATTGACTGACCACAAAAATTTAATTTACCTTGAGTCTGCCAGGCGCCTGAATCCTAGACAGGCGCGCTGGTCGTTGTTTTTCTCTCGGTTTAATTTTGTGGTGTCTTACCTACCGGGTTCTAAGAATGTTAAGGCGGATGCCCTTTCTAGGAGTTTTGAGCCTGACTCCCCTGGTAATTCTGAGCCCACAGGTATCCTTAAAGATGGAGTGATATTGTCTGCCGTTTCTCCAGACCTGCGGCGGGCCTTGCAGGAGTTTCAGGCGGATAGACCTGATCGTTGCCCACCTGGTAGACTGTTTGTTCCTGATGATTGGACCAGTAGAGTCATCTCTGAGGTTCATTCTTCTGCATTGGCAGGTCATCCTGGAATCTTTGGTACCAGGGATTTGGTGGCAAGGTCCTTCTGGTGGCCTTCCCTGTCACGAGATGTGCGAGGCTTTGTGCAGTCTTGTGACGTTTGTGCTCGGGCCAAGCCTTGTTGTTCTCGGGCTAGTGGATTGTTGTTACCCTTGCCTATCCCGAAGAGGCCTTGGACGCACATCTCGATGGATTTTATTTCGGATCTGCCTGTTTCTCATAAGATGTCTGTCATCTGGGTGGTGTGTGACCGTTTCTCTAAGATGGTCCATCTGGTTCCCTTGCCTAAGTTGCCTTCTTCTTCTGAGTTGGTTCCTCTGTTTTTTCAAAATGTTGTTCGTTTGCATGGTATTCCGGAGAATATCGTTTCTGACAGAGGGACCCAATTCGTGTCTAGATTTTGGCGGGCATTCTGTGCTAGGATGGGCATAGATTTGTCTTTTTCGTCTGCTTTCCATCCTCAGACTAATGGCCAGACCGAGCGGACTAATCAGACCTTGGAGACATATTTGAGGTGTTTTGTGTCTGCGGATCAGGATGATTGGGTTGCTTTTTTGCCTTTGGCGGAGTTCGCCCTCAATAATCGGGCCAGCTCTGCCACCTTGGTGTCCCCGTTTTTCTGTAATTCGGGGTTTCATCCTCGATTTTCCTCCGGTCAAGTGGAATCTTCGGATTGTCCTGGAGTGGATGCTGTGGTGGAGAGGTTGCATCAGATTTGGGGGCAGGTGGTGGACAATTTGAAGTTGTCCCAGGAGAAGACTCAGCTTTTTGCCAACCGCCGTCGTCGTGTTGGTCCTCGGCTTTGTGTTGGGGACTTGGTGTGGTTGTCTTCTCGTTTTGTCCCTATGAGGGTTTCTTCTCCTAAGTTTAAGCCTCGGTTCATCGGCCCGTACAAGATATTGGAGATTCTTAACCCTGTGTCCTTCCGTTTGGACCTCCCTGCATCCTTTTCGATTCATAATGTTTTTCATCGGTCATTGTTGCGCAGGTATGAGGTACCGGCTGTGCCTTCCGTTGAGCCTCCTGCTCCGGTGTTGGTTGAGGGTGAGTTGGAGTACGTTGTGGAAAAGATCTTGGACTCTCGTGTTTCCAGACGGAAACTCCAGTATCTGGTCAAATGGAAGGGATACGGTCAGGAGGATAATTCTTGGGTCACTGCCTCTGATGTTCATGCCTCCGATCTTGTCCGTGCCTTTCATAGGGCTCATCCTGATCGCCCTGGTGGTTCTGGTGAGGGTTCGGTGCCCCCTCCTTGAGGGGGGGGTACTGTTGTGAAATTGGATTCTGGGCTCCCCCGGTGGCCACTTGTGGAATTGTACTTGTGTGCATCATCCCCTCTGTTCACCTGCTCCTATCAGGATGTGGGAGTCGCTATATAACCTTGCTCCTCTGTCAGTTTCATGCCGGTCAACAATGTAATCAGAAGCCTTTCTGTGCATGTTCCTGCTACTAGACAACTCCCAGCTAAGTTGGACTTTTGTCCTTGTGTGTTTTTGCATTTTGTTCCTGTTCACAGCTGCTGTTTCGTTACTGTGTCTGGAAAGCTCTTGTGAGCGGAAATTGCCACTCTGGTGTTATGAGTTAATGCTAGAGTCTTAAAGTAATTTCTGGATGGTGTTTTGATAGAGTTTTCTGCTGACCATGAAAGTGCCCTTTCTGTCTTCTTGCTATCTAGAAAGCGGACCTCGATTTTTGCTAAACCTATTTTCATACTACGTTTGTCATTTCATCTAAAATCACCGCCAATATATGTGGGGGCCTCTGTCTGCCTTTTGGGAAAATTTCTCTAGAGGTGAGCCAGGACTGTCTTTTCCTCTGCTAGGATTAGGTAGTTCTCCGGCTGGCGCTGGGCATCTAGGGATAAAAAAACGTAGGCATGCTACCCGGCCACTTCTAGTTGTGCGGCAGGTTTAGTTCATGGTCAGTATAGTTTCCATCTTCCAAGAGCTAGTTCTCATATATGCTGGGCTATGTTCTCTCGCCATTGAGAATCATGACAGTTGTGCCTGCGTGGCTGTTGCAGGACACGTTGCCGGCTACACAGCAGGGGAACAGCTGGCGGTGCTGAACCCCACTGACACATTGGCTGGTGTTTTTCTCTGTGCAGCTAGAAGTACCGGGCCCCAACTGGCGGTGTTGGAGCCCGGGCTCTGCAGGGGGAGCAGAGTGTAGGCCGAAGCCTAATTGAACCAATTTCAAAGGTAACCTTTAACCCCCCCTCAGGGGTTACAAAGAAGAAGAGCCACAGCTTATGCAGCAGTAATGCTGCACAAGTCAAAGGTTGCTCTTTTAATTTTGCTCCTTGCACACGCTGAAAGGAACACGTATAACATTTAGGCCCTTACACAGTCAAACTGATTTTGAGGCGTGAGTTCCCTTCGTAAAGAGACGCAGTACAGCTGGCAAAAATGCCACCTTGGTGCTTTGCGCGGCCTCCTGAGCATCGTTATTTGTTGCACAGGAGTCTGCGCTTTTGTGTTATCCCTTGGCCTTGCGCTGTTAGCGCTGCCCATCCTCTAACATCATGTTATGTCGGCCGTTGCGGTTTGCGATGACCATGAATCCCAGCCCCCCAGTGTCTTAACATTGTTAAAACACTGCGGGGCTGGGATTCATGGCCTGGCGCAGTACATATGTTCGCCTCTCGCTTGGGTTCTTACACCCGCTTCAGACTATGCGGCGTCAGCTGATCCCTTATCGCATGCCACGGCCATGAAGACGCACAGTCCGAAGAAGGCGGAAGGAGATGAGGGACAGGCGAAGAAATGCACCGTTCATGCCCATCAATCACACCCTCGCAGTCCCAATAAATAAGACACCGAGGGGCGTTGTGTGGGGAAGGCGGCCGCAGAGGCACAGGCAGCCAAACAATGATGCCAGAAGACGGGCAGCGCTACCAAGGAGCTTGTTGCGTGTCAATACAAAGGAAAATCACACCTGAGGTACGTTTTAATGGTCGCAGAGGACTCATTTTTAGACGTGTTCACTTCAACATGGGCAAGGAGAATAAGTTTCTGAGCCACCTTGCACACATGCAGCATTACTGTCGTACAAGGTGGCTGTAAAACGTAAAAACGCCTGGGGGAGGGGGGACAGGTTTCCTTCAATTTCAGTTCTTGTGTCTGCGTGGCTGTTGCAGGACACGTTGCCGGCTACACAGCAGGGGAACAGCTGGCGGTGCTGAACCCCACTGACACATTGGCTGGTGTTTGGCTCTGTGCAGCTAGCACATCTGGGCCCCAACTGGCGGTGTTAGAGCCCAGGGTCAGCAGGAGGAGGAGAGGGAGCAGAGTGTAGGCCGAAGCCTGCACTGGAGCAAGTTGAAAGGGAAACTTTAACCCCCCCCCAGGCGTTTGTAGCTGAAAGAGCCATCGTGTACAGCACTAATGCTGGAAAAGGTAAACTTAGCTCTTTTAATTATGGTCCTTGCACATGCTGAACCTAACACTTATGAAAAGTGTCCCCTCCTACCGTGATACCGTCCGGTTGGTGGAACTTTCCTTTGTGATGTGACGCAGCACAGCCGTCATTCTTACCCCCTTGGCGCCGTGCGCCGCCTCCTCAGCGTTGTTTGAATCAGTCCCGGAGCCTGCGCTGTTAGGTTAGCCCTTGGCCATGCACACATTTTGCGCTGCCCGTCTTCTGACATCATTTGGTGTCAGGCTGGCTGCGCCTGTGCGGCCGCGCTGGCCGAGATCCCGCCTCGTACTGTCTTCTGATGTAATCCCACTGGGGGCCTGAGATCCGTGGCCATGCGCAGTGCATATCCTCGCCTCTCACTCCCCTCCCTACGGCTTCTTCAGACTGTGCGGTGTCACGGCCGTGGCATGCTATTAGGGACCAGCTGACACCGCACAGTTTGAAGAAGCCGTAGGGAGATGAGTGAGAGGTGGAGGTTCAGGTATGCACTGCGCATGTCCATGGATCTCAGGCCCCCAGTGGGATTAAATCAGAAGACAGTACGAGGCGGGATCTCGGCCAGCGCGGCCGCACAGGCGCAGCCAGCCTGACACCAAATGATGTCAGAAGACGGGCAGCGCAAAATGTGTGCATGGCCAAGGGCTAACCTAACAGCGCAGGCTCCAGGACTGATTCAAACAACGCTGAGGAGGTGGCGCACGGCGCCAAGGGGGTAAGAATGACGGCTGTGCTGCGTCACATCACAAAGGAAAGTTCCACCAACCGGACGGTATCACGGTAGGAGGGGACACTTTTCATAAGTGTTAGGTTCAGCATGTGCAAGGAGCACCACAAAAAGACGCACTTTTTCCCTATGCATCATTACTGCTGCACAAGGTGGCTCCTTCAGTAACAAACGCCTGGGGGGGGGGGGACAGGTTCCCTTAAATTTAACTTGTTGTGCCTGCGTGGCGGTCGCAGTACACGTTGCCGTATACACAGCAGGGGAACAGCTGGCGGTGCTGAACCCCACTAAAACATTGGCGAGGTGTTTGGCTCTGTGCGGACAGCACTTCTGGACGGCAACTAGCGGTGTTGGAGCCCAGGGACAGGTGGAGGAGGAGGAGGTGGAGGAGGTAGGAGGAGGTAGGAGGGATTGCCACACACACAGCAGGGGAACAGCTGACGTTACTGAACCCCAATAACAGAGGAGGGACTGTTGACTGTGCGTACAGCACTACTGGACGGCAACTAGCGGTGTTGGAGCCCAGGGACAGGTGGAGGAGGAGGAGGTGGAGGAGGTAGGAGGAGGTAGGAGGGATTGCCACACACACAGCAGGGGAACAGCTGACGTTACTGAACCCCAATAACAGAGGAGGGACTGTTGACTGTGCGTACAGCACTACTGGACGGCAACTAGCGGTGTTGGAGCCCAGGGACAGGTGGAGGAGGAGGAGGTGGAGGAGATAGGAGGGATTGCCACACACACAGCAGGGGAACAGCTGACGTTACTGAACCCCAATAACAGAGGAGGGACTGTTGACTGTGCGTACAGCACTACTGGACGGCAACTAGCGGTGTTGGAGCCCAGGGACAAGAGGGGGAGGTGGAGGTGGAGGAGATAGGAGGGATTGCCACACACACAGCAGGGGAACAGCTGACGTTACTGAACCCCAATAACAGAGGAGGGACTGTTGACTGTGCGTACAGCACTACTGGATGGCAACTAGCGGTGTTGGAGCCCAGGGACAGGTGGAGGAGGAGGAGGTGGAGGAGGTAGGAGGAGGTAGGAGGGATTGCCACACACACAGCAGGGGAACAGCTGACGTTACTGAACCCCAATAACAGAGGAGGGACTGTTGACTGTGCGTACAGCACTACTGGACGGCAACTAGCGGTGTTGGAGCCCAGGGACAGGTGGAGGAGGAGGAGGTGGAGGAGATAGGAGGGATTGCCACACACACAGCAGGGGAACAGCTGACGTTACTGAACCCCAATAACAGAGGAGGGACTGTTGACTGTGCGTACAGCACTACTGGACGGCAACTAGCGGTGTTGGAGCCCAGGGACAGGAGGGGGAGGTGGAGGTGGAGGAGATAGGAGGGATTGCCACACACACAGCAGGGGAACAGCTGACGTTACTGAACCCCAATAACAGAGGAGGGACTGTTGACTGTGCGTACAGCACTACTGGATGGCAACTGGCGGTGTTGGAGCCCAGGGACAGGTGGAGGAGGAGGAGGTGGAGGAGATAGGAGGGATTGCCACACACACAGCAGGGGAACAGCTGACGTTACTGAACCCCAATAACAGAGGAGGGACTGTTGACTGTGCGTACAGCACTACTGGACGGCAACTAGCGGTGTTGGAGCCCAGGGACAGGTGGAGGAGGAGGAGGTGGAGGAGATAGGAGGGATTGCCACACACACAGCAGGGGAACAGCTGACGTTACTGAACCCCAATAACAGAGGAGGGACTGTTGACTGTGCGTACAGCACTACTGGACGGCAACTAGCGGTGTTGGAGCCCAGGGACAGGTGGAGGAGGAGGAGGTGGAGGAGATAGGAGGAGGTAGGAGGGATTGCCACACACACAGCAGGGGAACAGCTGACGTTACTGAACCCCAATAACAGGAGGGACTGTTGACTGTGCGTACAGCACTACTGGACGGCAACTAGCGGTGTTGGAGCCCAGGGACAGGTGGAGGAGGAGGAGGTGGAGGAGATAGGAGGGATTGCCACACACACAGCAGGGGAACAGCTGACGTTACTGAACCCCAATAACAGAGGAGGGACTGTTGACTGTGCGTACAGCACTACTGGATGGCAACTAGCGGTGTTGGAGCCCAGGGACAGGAGGGGGAGGTGGAGGTGGAGGAGATAGGAGGGATTGCCACACACACAGCAGGGGAACAGCTGACGGTACTGAACCCCAATAACAGAGGAGGGACTGTTGACTGTGCGTACAGCACTACCAGGCAACAACTAGCTGTGTTGGAGCCCAGGGACAGGAGGAGAAGCAGAGGAACACAATGTAGGCCGAAGCCTGATTGGAGAAAGTCGAAAGGGAACCTTTAACCCCCCCCCCAAGGCGTTTGTAGCTGAAAGAGCCAGCTTGTGCAGCAAAAAAGATGCAAAAGGAAAAGGTGGCTCTTTTCATGATGCTCCTTGCAAACACAGAACTAAACACTTATAAAATGTGTCCCCTGATACCGTGTGACCGTCCCGGAGGTGGGACTTTCCTTCGTAATATGACGCAGCACAGCCGTCATTCCTACCTCCTTGGTGCCGTTCCCCGGCTCCTCAGCATTGTTTGATTCCGTCCCGGAGCCTGCGCTGTTATGTTATCCCTTGGCCAGGCACACTTAGCGCTGCCCATCTTCTGACATCATTTGGTGTCAGGCTGGCTGCGCCTGTGCGGCCGCGCTGGCCGAGAGCCCGCCTCGCAGTGTCGTCTAATGTAATCCCACCGCGGGCCTGGGATCCGTGGCCATGCGCAGTGCATATCCTCGCCTCTCACTCCCCTCCCTACGGCTTCTTAAGACTGTGCGGTGTCACGGCCGTGGCATGCTATTAGGGACCAGCTGACACCGCACAGTCTGAAGAAGCCGTAGGGAGATGAGTGAGAGGTGGAGGTTTAGATATGCACTGCGCATGTCCATGGATCTCAGGCCCCCAGTGGGATTAAATCAGAAGACACTGCGAGGCGGGCTCTCGGCCAGCGCGGCCGCACAGGCGCAGCCATCCTGACACCAAATGATGTCAGAAGACGGGCAGCGCTAAGTGTGCCTGGCCAAGGGATAACATAACAGCGCAGGCTCCGGGACGGAATCAAACAACGCTGAGGAGCCGGGCGCACGGCGCCAAGGGGGTAGGAATGACGGCTGTGCTGCGTCATATTACGAAGGAAAGTCCCACCTCCGGGACGGTTTTACGGTATCAGTGGACACATTTTATAAGTGTTAAGTTCTGCGTGTGCAAGGAGCTAAACAAAAATAGCTACCTTTTCCTTGTGCAGCATTACTGCTGCACAAGGTGGCTCTTTCAGTAACAAACGCCTTGGGGGGGGGACAGGTTCCCTTACATTTCAGTTGTTGTGTCAGCGTGGCGGTCGCAGGACACATTGCCGGCTACACAGCTGGGGATCAGCTGACGTTACTGAAACCCAATAACACTGGGTCGTATGTTTTGACTGTGCAGACGGCACTTCTGAGCCTCAACTGGCGGTGTTGGAGCCCAGGAATTTAAGTTCAGGTGGTCGAAAGATGAACACAACAGGAGACCTGGATACTGTAGACAGTCACCTAATTATTTAATCAGGAAGAGGAGTGGCAAATTCCTGCGAGATCCAGGCCTTGTTCATTTTCAGGAAAGTAAGCCGGTCAACGTTATCGGAGGATAGTCGCATGCGACGGTCAGTTAGTACACCACCTGCAGCACTAAAGACACGTTCCGATAATACACTGGCCGCAGGGCAAGACAGCACCTCCAATGCATACTGGCTTAGCTCTGGCCATGTATCCAGCTTTGAGACCCAAAACTTGAAAGGGGAAGAGCCGTCTGGGAGTACAGCAAGAGGGCAAGACATGTAGTCTGTCACCATCTGACGGAACCGTTGCCTCCTGCTGACTGGAGCCGTCTGTGATGGTGTAGACTTTTGTGGCGGGCACAGAAAACTGTGCCACAATTGGGCCATACTGGTCTTGCCTTGGGCAGAGGCACTGCTTCTGCTCCCTCTTTGTGCAGAGCCTCCACCACTGCCTGGACGCACTGAGCTGCTTTGGAATGCACTAGCAGCACTTCTCTCAGTTGGAATGGAGAAGATGATGGAATTCACCAGTGTGTCTTGGTACTCCCGCATTTTTCGCTCCTGGTTCAACGGTGTGATGAGGCTTTCTACGTTGTCCCGGTAGCGAGGATCGAGGAGGGTGAACACCCAATAATCAGACATGTTGAGAATGTGGGCGATGCGGCGGTCGTTTCTCAGGCACTGCAGCATGTAATCCACCATGTGCTGCAGACTGCCAACTGCCCAAGAAATGCTGTCCCCTGCTGGAGGCGTGATCTCTGCCCGCTCGTCATCACCCCACCCTCGCTGTACACACTGAGTACTGGACAATTGTGTAACTCCCTCCTCTGGACGGATGTCTTCCTCCTCCATTGACTCCTCCTCATCCTCCTCACAAACTGTCCCCTGCCTACGCGTTTGTGAGGAACCAAGTGGCGCTGACTGTCCAGAAGATGATGGAAATGGTGAATCCTCATCCTCCACCTCTTCCACAACATCATCCCTTAGCGCTTGCAGTGATTTTTCAAGCAGGCAGATAAGGGGGACAGTCATGCTGACTAGTGCATCATCTGCACTCGCCATCCGCGTGGAATAATCAAAGGGACGCAAAACCTGGCAGACGTCATTCATAGTGGCCCACTCTGTGGTTGTGAAGTCTGTACGGCGGTGACTGCGACTTCTTTGCGCCTGAAGCAGCTGGTACTCCATTACAGCTTGCTGCTGCTCACACAACCGCTCCAACATATGTAACGTGGAATTCCACCTGGTAGGTAGGTCACATATGATGCGATGTTCCGGCAGGCGGTGTCGGCGCTGCAGAGCCGCAATGCGCGCTTTTGCCGTGCTGGAACGCCGCAAGTGAGCACACTCTAGGCGGACCTTGTGCAGCAGTGCATCAAGATCCGGATAGTCCCTCAGAAAACTCTGCACGACCAAATTGAGCACATGTGCCAGACATGGGATGTGAGTGAGGTTGCCGAGGCCCAGAGCTGCCATCAGATTTCGGCCATTATCACACACTACCATGCCTGGCTGGAGATTCGCTGGCACAAACCACACATCACTCTCCTGCTTGATGGCATTCCAGAGCTCCTGCACTGTGTGGCTTCGATTCCCCAAATAAATTAATTTCAAGACGGCCTGTTGACGTTTGGCCACGGCTGTGCTCATGTCGGTCGTAACAGGTACACGTTCATCACGGGTCCATGTGGAGGTGGACTGTGACGGCTCCTGCAGCGATGATTCTGAGGAACTGGTGTAGGAGGAGGAGTCAATGTGTACAGAATGGATTCCTGCAATCCTTGGAGTGGGCAGGACACGTCCTGCGCCACTCGCACGGTCTGTACCCGGCTCAACGACATTAACCCAATGGGCAGTGAGGGAAAGGTATCGCCCCTGTCCATGTTGACTGGTCCACGCATCGGTGGTGAGGTGGACCTTGCTACTGACGGCGTTCAGTAGCGCGTGTTTTATGTGTCCCTCCACATGCTTGTGCAGGGCAGGGACGGCTTGCCTGCTGAAGTAAAAGCGGCTGGGCACATTGTACTGTGGGACTGCCAATGACATCAAGTCACGGAAGCTGTCAGTCTCCACCAGCCTGAATGACAGCATTTCCAGTGACAGAAGTTTGGCAATGCCTGCAGTCAGAGCCTGTGCTCGTGAGTGGTTTGACGAGAAAGGCCACCTTTTCTCCCATGGCTGTAGACTGGGCTGGGAGTGTGTGGATGACTGGGAAAGTGGTGCTGCGGGTGGAATTACAGCGGGTCTCTGGACAACAGGGCCAGAGGTTCTTCCACGGCGATCCTGGGAGGAAGCCGAACCAGCTGCGTGTGAGCTGGAGGAAGAGGCAACACGAGCTGAAGAGGTGGTAGCTGCCGCTGTTGGTTGGCCTAGCTCTTCAGTGTGTTTTTCTAACTCCGCCGGGTGCCTGGTGCGCACATGTTTCCACATGTTGGAGGTATTGAGGTTGCTGACATTTTTCCCTCTTTTGACTTTGTGATGACACACCTTGCATTTGACATAGCAAATGTCATCTGCAACTGTGTCAAAAAAGGACCAGGCACTGCAAGTCTTGGGAGCGCCCTTTTTGGCTTTTGGAAGAGACATGCTCCTAACGGGTGCCAAAGCGGAGGCTGCAGGATCCGCAGTCTTCCCCCTCCCTCTCCCTCTTTGGGCCGTACGGGGAATCTCTTCCTCAGAGCTGCTCCCACCACCTTCCTGTCCCTCACGCCAAGATGGGTCAAGGACCTCATCATCTACACTACCCTCTGCCCCCAACTGCTCCTCCTGGGTAGTCTCAGCAGCAGAGCACGCACCAGTAAGTGGCACCTGAGTGTCATCATCAGCTGATGCGGCCTGCGATGTGGTGAACGGAGCCACTGGCCCACCCGCCTCTTCAGAGGAAGAGAGAAAAAGCTGTTGGGCATCACTGCACCCTGCCTCTTCTTCCATTTCTCCAGTGCTGCTTGGCTGGCCCCCTGTTTCCAAGCCAAGAGATTCAGAGAACAGAAGTAGAGACGGCTCCTGTCCTGGGCTCTCTGTCTGCCTGGGCAATTTGGCAGGTGGTGAAGAGACAGATGGCTGCTCTCCAGTGCTCTGTGTCTGAGAGGATGTGGCACTAATTGAAGTTGATGCATTAGCTGCCATCCATCCGACAACGGCTTCAATTTGTTCTTCACGCAGCAGCGGTGTACGGCGCTCTGCGACAAAGCTGCGCATGAATGACTGTTCCCTTGTGAAAGTGGGTGCTGATGAGTCACCGGTGCCCGCAGCAGGCACAGAATCCCCACGTCCCCTCCCTGCTCCGCGCCCATGCCCACGTGCCTTACTCACTGCCTTCTTCATCTTGGTTGACTGATAAAGATAAGCAGAAAAGTACTAACGGATTTGTGTGCTTATTCCTGAACAACTCCTCCTAACAGGTATAAGAAACAATAATTTTCTAAAGTGTGGACTAGACTTTAATATGAGCTAATGTGGCCTACACAAATGTAAAGTGGTGTCACTGGTGTGTTTGGTGAACTTTATTATTTATTTATTTTTGGGGGGCTGAACTGACAACAGATAGAGCTGCAGTCACACGGAGACCGTGCAGACAGACGTAAACGGCGCTGCAAGGCCCCAAAACCCTCCTCTACGTTATCCTATGTAGTGTTTTTCCACAAATTAGCTGGAGACGGGTGGAAAGACACTAATAGGAATTTTTTTAAAAAATGTGCAGCAGCCTGCACTACTTAAAACAAAATGAAAATTGATTTGGCGGTATGACGCAGTGAAGAACCCTGAGCTGGAGACAACCAGGCTATGGCTGCTCACAGACTACAAGGCGAGCTGCAGTCACACGGAGACCGTGCAGACAGCCGTAAACGGCGCTGCAAGGCCCAAAAACCCTCCTCTACGTTATCCTATGTAGTGTTTTTCCACAAATTAGCTGGAGACGGGTGGAAAGACACTAATAGAATTTTTTTGAAAAAATTAGCAGCAGACTACACTACTTGGAAAAAAAAAAAAAAAAAGAACAGTATGAGGCAATGAACCACCCTCCCTGAACTGAATACAACCAGCTATGGATGGCCTATGTGGCTGCACTCAGACTAGAGAGTGGGCTGCACTCACACACACACACAGACCTTGCAGATCGCTGTGAAATCAGCGCTACAAGGCAAAAGCAAGGTGAATAGTAGGTGAACACAGCGGTTGCTAAATTAGACTTTGGAAAGCACAAAGAAGCAAATCGCTATCTCTAAACTGGCCCTCAGTCAGCAAACAGCGTCCTGTCACTAACTGAATTCACAGCAGAGTGATCGCAAAATGGCGCCAGCGACTTTTAAACTGCATCATGACATCATTTCAGCAGCCAATCACAGCCATGCCAGTAGTTTCATGCCCTCCATGCTGAACAGGATGTGCCCACACTTGGAATCATTCTCATTGGCTGAATTTGTGCATTTTGAATCTGGGAACTTCCGATTCCGGTATCCAATACGCGGCAAGTATCAGAATACCGGTATCGGAATTTCGATACCGCAAGTATCGGCCGATACCCGATACTTGCGGTATCGGAATGCTCAACACTAATGGTGGTATATGTGGACACTGTGGACTTTTCACAGACAAAACCCAAGAAAAATATCAAAATGAGCATACACCCTAGAGTATGTAAATTGTAAATAACATAAGGTTCTTAGATGACGCCATTTTGATAAAAAAAATTAAAAGCCATCTCACCATAATCTCAATCTAATCTTGTGTTTAGTATTAAAACCATACCTTGTGTCAGCCAACCTTAATGTAAGTAAGGGCAGAGCAGGACATGGGCCTAACTGTTCAGACCACCATCTATGGGAAGCTAAATAGATAAAATGCCTAACTGAGAAAGGGTGGCCATGCCCTGTTTGTGCAAAGTACAAAAAAAAACAGCAAAACCAAAAGAACGAGCTGGAGCATATGTTAGTGTATGTGCAATGTGTAAGAAATAAAGAAGCTCAATGCGCCAGTATGGTTTGGCACACAACGGAAAATTGATGTATGGGTGTCAAATCCTGCTGGTGAAGCTCAATTACTGTAGAACCAACAAAGAGAAAAGATTTTCCAGCACTTCCATCCATAAAGTATTTTTATTACACATTCTTTTAAAAACAGGAGGCTCCATCATGAAGATAAAACCTTACGCGTTTCTAGCGTACGCTACGCTCTTAGTCCTTTGACTATGGATGTTGTGTACTCTGGAAATGCATAAGGTTTTATCCTCATGATGGAACCTCCTGGTTTTAAATGAATTTAGCTGGACCACCACATGAATGTGTGAACGGCCTTAGTTGGTGTGTAGGACAATTACGCATTCAGCCAAAAGTCATATATTCTCACCTCCCTTTACAAGCACACCTAGTTCCTGCTAGAGTGTATGTACTACTGATGGGAATAGAAAAGTAAACCCCTACCAGATACCTCTCAGGGGAACTATAGGATCATGACCGCGTATGCCGAGTACGGTCCTTTCTCTCCGTGCATGAAATTAAACCACCAAACCTGACCCACCGTCCCCACCCCTTCCTTAAATAAAAACATGACCAATTATATTCTTTTGGATATTTTGGCCACAGCGGCCAACTTTTATTAACAAAAATAACATAAACATCAATACAACAATATAAATTTGAGGGGAGGGTTCTTGGAGCTAAAAGATCTGGCAAAACCCCACAAAAGAAGAATCAACCACCATATTACCCTCAGCCGTAAATCCCAGCTCGAGGGCACCGTACATCCCGTTCCGGGAGAGAAAAACCACCACCAGCTCCCAGGGTAAAACCCCGTCCAGAGCCCATACCAAAATGCCAGATCAAACCCCACCACATTTAAATTGCATGTAATTATGCTCCAATTCCTTCCCCCAACCAATCAGCGTCAACTCCAAGAACCCCCACCCCCCCACCACACACGAACAGCCCTGACCACCTCAGGCTCGTGAGTGCCCCAACGCCACCAACGCCCTTTCAACCCCTTCTTGCAATGCCAAAGACCACAAATCAATTCCAATTGCGTTTAAGTGAACTCCGTCTTCCAACCAATAGTTACCAAGTCCCGACTCCAACTCAAAATGCCTAACGCTAATACCCCCGTTTCTGGAAACAAAACCCGACACCGCCCTATTCAACTTGACCCTGGCCCTGTTAATACCCTTCAAAGATCTAGCCACCCTCCACCGTTTTCTAGGCACAATATCTGACCACACGATCAACACACCAGGAAACGATACCTGCAACCTCAACAAATCAAACTGTATGTCCCTGATCAATTCCCTGACAGGCCGTACACCTAAGTCGTTCCCCCCCAAATGCACAATCAAAATGTCAGGCTGTCTATCCAAATGAACAGCCTTTGAAAATTCAGAAAGGGCCCTACCCCACACCATCCCCCTATATCCCAACCAACGAATGATAACTTGCCGTCTACTAAAACCCAGTTGCCTACCGTCTGGCCTGACCTCGGCCCGCCGCGCCCCCCAATGAACGAACAAATGTCCGAAGATCCAGACTAAGCAGGGAGACCCGTCTGCAACAAGATACACCATACACTGTGATCAAATACAAAATCATAACACACCCTGACAATTAATGACGAACGTAACTTAAGTAGCGATTCGAAGTCCACCTGCCAATTCTACGTATGTCCACCGCGCCCAAACCCAAACTATCAGCTTCCGATGCCGCACCGATTCGAAAGGAATGCGACCCGAACAAATCCGGAGAAAAACCCAACTCCCGTAAACCCCGTTTTAACACCGCAATGAACTGAAATCGTGACAGAAATGACCCCTCCGCATGACACAACAAAGGGCCAGCTCGGCCTGACCACAACTGCCAATATGCTTCCAGACATCGCCTAGGGCACATCAAAGACCCCGTCACCTTCCCCAGCACCACACGCTTTCCTCTCCCACATTGATCAGTCTTCGAATGTCGAATCCAAAAAACGATACCCCCCGTCCAAATTTCCATATCTTCAGCCAACAAACCCCCCGCCCGGACCCTGGAGCTTGACACCAACTTCCCCACACGCATTGCCCCAAAAAATGCTAAAGAAAAAGCGAGTCGAAACAACGCCAACTCAAAATTAGAACCACAAATAGTCTCTAATACTCTGCCCAACTGTTCCAAAAGGCTAAACGAAATGGGTCGGCGGCGGTCAATCGTCTTATTACCTCTCCTAAAGCCCCTAAGTGCCTGTCTGACCAAAAAATGTTTTGTCACATCCACCAACCCCTGCAACTTAAAAGCAAAAGCCAGTCCCGCAACGAATTTATTTAACTTGGAAATCGACCAACCTACCTCGGCCGCCTTGCCAATTAAGAATAAAACCGCCAACATCCTATCTTCGTCAGACACCAACTGGCCCCAGACAGACACCCAACTTTGCCATACCCGCCACGAGGCTTCATATGATGCCCAGGTTTGTCTCGTAACCGAATCTCGAATCAACCGTCCCGCTCGTCAATAATCACGTTCCAAAGATGCAAACGGCATTCCTCTCCCAATGTCACCGCGTCCGGCGCCAATTCCCGAAAACGCTCCCACTGAAAACGAGACAATGCATCCGCTATTGAGTTCTGAACACCTGGCACATGCACCGCCGAAATACAAGCGTTCAGCTCCAAGCACCTGAAAACCAATTCCCTCACCAGCTTAATGACCGGGGGAGACGAGGCCGACAGACTGTTAATCACCGACACGACGCTCATATTGTCGCAATGAAAACGAACCCTCTTGTTAGCGAACATTTCCCCCCAAATAGAGACCGCCACCACGATGGGAAACAATTCTAACAAAGCCAAGTTCCTTGTAAGGCCCAACTCCCTCCACTGGTCCGGCCAACCTCCGGCACACCACCGACCCCTGCAATAGGCCCCATACCCGGCCGAACCGGCTGCGTCCGTGTATATCTCGCAGTCAAAATTGGAGACTACCTCCTGCTGAATCAATGAACGCCCGCTGTAATTGCTCAAAAAACGTTGCCACACTAACAAATCATCCTTGTGTTCTTTATTCAAACGAATAAAGTGATGGGGCTCTCTCACGCCCGCCGTCGCAACCGACAACCTGCGACAAAATATCCTACCCATTGGTACAATCCTGCATGCGAAATTCAATCTACCCAAAAGAGACTGCAACTCCTTCAAAGTCAGCTTCCGCATCTTCCTAGCTCTATCGACCTCTTGTTGCAGCAGGGCCAGCAACCGACACTCCATTCTCTCGGAGTCAATTAAAATTCCCAAAAAACTCAACACCGTACTGGGACCTTCCGTCTTATCCGCTGCTAATGGAACCCCAAAACGCTCTGCAACCCAAAACATAGCCGCTAACGCATTACGGCATACCGCGGAATCAGGCGGCCCAATAAACAAAAAATCATCCAAATAATGTATAACGGACTGAACTCC